>NC_088392.1:73089500-73395000 GCF_037993035.2 Macaca fascicularis | reverse complement strand
ATACAGTTGGTTTTATAACATCTTTTCTAATACAAGCAATTAAAGCTGTAAATTTCCCTCTAAACATTGCTTAGTTACATCCCATAAATTTTTATTTGCTGTGGTTTCTTTAGAATTCTATTCAATGTATTTTCTTTATTTCTTAAGATTGCTCTTTTGATCCATGGATAACATTACTTCTTTGATCTAAGGTTTATTTAGAACTATGTTGTTTAACTTTCTAATATTTGAGAATTTTCCAGTATCTTTCTGTTACTGATGTCTTTTGAATTTCATTTGGTCACAGAGCATGCTTGAATGATTCAGTCTTTTGAATTCATTCAAACTTGATTTATTGCCCAGTGTATAGTCCATCTTTGTACATGTCCCAAGGGCATTTTAAAACAATGTATAATCCACCATTCTGGAGTATCATGTTCTATAATTTTTACTTTAGTTGATAGTGTTGTTCAAGTTTTCTCTATCTTTACTGTTTTTTATAAACGTCATAGTATTTAATATTTTACCCATAGTAGAACTTCGTCAAAAATGTGAGTCAATCTCAAAACTTGCATCTGCTTTATTAACTAAGTTGGGGTAATTTTCTAAATCCTTTGTTGTCATTTTAACAATGTTCACAGCATCTTCACCAGAAGTAGACTATGTCTCAAGAAACCACTTACTTTGCTCATTCATAAAAAGCAACTCTTCATCTGTTCAAATTTTATAATGAGATTGCAGCAATTAGTCGCATATTTAGGTTCTACTTCTAATTCTAGTTCTCTTGCTACTTCCACCACATCGGCAGTTACTTCCTGCAATGAAGTCTTGAATTCCTCAAAGTCATCCATGAGGGTTGGAATTAACTTCTTCCAAACTTTTTAAATGTTAATAGTTTGATCTCCTCACATGAAACATGAATGTTCTTCATGGCACTTAAACTAATCCTTTCCAGTTTCCCAATGTAATTTGCCAGGATCCACCAGAGGAATTACTATCTATGGAAGCTATAGCATTACAAAATATATTGCTTAAATAATAAGACTAGAAAGTTAAAAATATTTCTGATCCATAGGCACTGGGGCCAACCAATGAATGTTGTGTTAGCAGGCATGAAAACAACATTAATTTCCTTGTATATCTCCACCAGAGCTCTTGAGTGATGAGTAATATTTTGAAAGTAATCTTTTTTTTCAAACTGTAGGTCTTAAAAATGGGCTTAAAATATTCAGTAAACCATGCTATAAGAAATGTGCTGTTATTCAGGCTCCGTTGTTCTATTTATAAAGTACAAATACAGTAGATTTAGCTTGATTCTTAAAGACCCTAGGACTTTCAGAATGGTCAATGAGCATTGGCTACAACATAAAATCACCAGCTGCATTAACCCCTAGGAAGAGAGTCAGCCTATCCTTTGAAGTTTTAAAGCCAAGCATTGCTTTTCTATCTCTACCTATGAAAATCCTGAATGGGATCTTCAAAAAAACTTTTTTTTTAAATTATACTTTAAGTTCTGGGATACATGTGCAGAATATGCAGGTTTGTTACATACGTATACACATGCCATGGTGGTTTCCTGCACCCATCAACCCATCATCTACATTAGGTATTTCTCCTAATGCTATTTCTACCCTAGTCCCCCACCACCACCTGACAGGCCCTGGTGTATGATGTTCCCGTCCCTGTGTCCATGTGTTCTCATTGTTCAACTCCTACTTATGAGTGAGAACATGTGGTGTTTGGTTTTCTGTTCTTGTGTTAGTTTGCTGAGAATGACGGTTTTCAGCTTCATCCTTGTCCCTGCAAAAGACATGAACTCATCTTTTTTTATGGCTGCATCTTATTCCATGATGTATATGTGCCACATTTTCTTTATCAGGTCTATCATTGATGGGCACTTTGGTTGGTTCCATGTCTCTACTATTGAGAACAGTGCCACAATAAGCATATGTGTGCATGTGTCTTTATAGTAGAATGATATATATACCCAGTATATACCCAGTAATGGGATTGGTGGGTCAAATGATATTTCTGGTTCTGTCATCGGGGCTGGAATGTCACCCAGGCGGGAGTGCAGTAGGCAATCTCGGCTCATTGCAACCTCTGCCTCCTGGGTTCAACTGATCCTTCTGCCTCAGCCTCCCGAGTAGCTGATATTAGAGGTGCCCACTACCATGCCCCACTAAGTTTTATATTTTTAGTAGAGACAGGGTTTCATCATGTTGGTCAGGCTGGCCTCGAACTCCTGACCTCAAGTGATCTGCCTGCCGTGGCCTCCCAAAGTGCTGGGATTACATGCATGAGCCACCACTCCCGGCCTTATATTTACTGATTTTTTTGACTATTTGTTCTATCACTTATCTAGAGGAGAATGTTGAACTCTCCAACTGTAATTGCAGTAAACCCCTTGAGTGCCTTCTAGTGTTATTGTATTTAAACATTTTTATCACAGTTCTATAAATGTTATAATTGTGGATAGGTTAGTAAAATATAAGTTACTTTGCTATTAGGAGAATCACAACTCTCATCTAGGTTACTTTTAGTGTTTTCTAAGGTAAATAGTTTAACATATATCTTATCTGTATTCTTTTTACTTAATACCACACATCTAGAAATTAGGGTAATAAAGCATTATAATTGTAAAAGAAATATTTTTCGATGTTATGTTGTGAAATGAACAAAGTCTTCAATTTATATAAATGTGTTTCCTGTTGTGGAAATGAATGAGAAACAAAATAGGAATTCAAATGGGAACAAACAGGTTATTTATTTAGGGCTTGCTATACAAAGGGAGTCAGTCACTATCCCTTGCTTTTAGCAGAAACTAGCAAAAGATACTGATTTTTCTAGTCTAGAGGCAGACTAAAAAAGGCAAAGCAGAAATCTGTTGCAAGTGAAGCAAGTGACTTGAGGTAGAATTGATGGCAAGATGGTATTTGTGCTAGATACTGCTGGGAAGCAAGGGATAACAGTTTTGTTGGTGGCCATGAGGCCTAGAGGAAAAGCTGGTATCTTCATCTATTTGGTCCATGCACTGGCAGGATGGGAGTGTTACAGGGCTCATACAGAGTATGAGAAAATCTTTGCAACTAAGGCTTTCAGATGAAAAGTTTCAGCCCTTCCTTTGCTTCTGGCTTCAAAGGATATTAGGGACATTTAGGTAACAGTAGGATCTCCTTGAACTTTAATAGGCTCTGCTCAAATTGTTTTTCCTATGCAAGTGGAATTTTCAGCCCACAGAGTATCAGGTATGGCATCAAGGTCAGCTTCTGAAATATGCATCAAATATAATGGAGAAGAAAAAAGTATATGCAGAGCAGACACAATTTGTTTATGACTATAGGAGACCTCTGCAACCTCAGGAAATAGTCTCTCTGTTGTACATTCGCTATTATCGTTCCATCTACAGAGTAAGTCCCTATTAGATTTGTGGGGGTGCTATCATGGAGCAGGAAGAAATGTTCTTTGCCCAAGGGTTACAGGGAAGGGCTAGGAGATAGAGAAAATATGTGGGTTATTTGAAATACTACCACCTGTGTTGTGTGTTTATACTAAGGAAAAATAAAGAGCTTGAGCAAGGATGGAGGGTTGTTGTAGAAAGAGCAGGGCTCTTGTCTACCAGGAATTAATGAGTAACCATCTCTATTTAGAAGTAATTTATCTTGAGTGTTTAAGGGTCGAGCAGTATATTGGGTGCTTTTTCCTTTCTCAGAGCACCCATATTGATCTGAATGATGGAATTTTTCTATGTCTTGGGTTTTCTTTTGTCAGCTAGGGCTATCTTTCTTCTCCAGTGTCCCTCCTGTTTACGATATTTGCAAGTGACTTTGTCAAAAGGTGACCCATTGGGAAGGGAACCAAATAGCTGATCAATCTGTAGGGTCATAAATGTATTGAGGGACTGTCTCATTTTTGTTTTAAAGCTCCTTCAAAGTGTTTTGCCAGGTGTCGTAGACTACATAAAGGTCTTCTGTCCCATTCTAATTTATGCTTTGGAATTAGGTCTCTAATTTCAGTTTTAAGTCCCCTGACAAAATGAGATGAATTGGCCACTGTTTACATTGGCACCTTCTTTAACCTGTAAATGTTTTCAGAAGGTATTTTATAGCCTACCCCCCAAATCATCTATAGTTGCATCTTCCCTCCCCTCCCCCGCCCCCCTGCCCAAGATGGAGTCTTGCTCTGTCGCCCAGGCTGGAGTACAATGGTACAATCTTGGCTCACTGCAACCTCTGCCTCCCAGGTTCAAGCAATTCTCCTGCCTCGGCCTCCTGAGTAGTTTGGATTACAGGTGTGCACCACCACACCCAGCTAATTTTTGTATTTTAATAGAGATGGAGTTTCACCATTTGGGTCAGGCTGGTCTCGAACTCCTGACTTCGTGATCTGACCACCTCAGCCTCTCAAAGTGCTGGGATTACATGTGTTAGCCACCGCACCTGGCTTAATTGCATCTTTTCTCTGTTTGCAGAGCAAATTATGTTTCGATCAATTTGCATTGAAAATATCTCGGTATAGTTTTTTTAGATGACTTTGCTCTACTTTTGGGCCCCTTTTGACTGATTTATTGTGGAAAGAGGGATCTTTTCAGTCTCTTTGCAGGTTAGCCTAATCAGCTTTTGCCATTCAGCATTTGGCATCTGAGATTTCAGCCAGCATGTGTACAAGTCTATATAGGTCAGGTAACCCTGAGTTACCCAAAAGAGTTTGCAATTTTTCTATGAATACTTCCTGATCTTCTCTGGGTGTAGGGAAATCCTTATTTGTGGCACTTATTTAATCTAGGGTCCAGGTTTGAATTCTATACTTGACACCTACCTGGTTCATAGAAGGGATGAATCCTTAGAGAAAATGGCATTTTGGGAGTATTAGAAGAGTTGTTAGGGAAAGGTAGGGAGTCCGGACAAGGGGAAGAGGGAAGAAGAGGAACAGAAGGAGAGAGAAGCAGCAGCAGCAGAAAGAGGGAGATTTGAATATAGGGAGGCAACGGGGGGACAAAAAGGGGGCAGATTTACTAGGAAAAGAAGTCTAGCTTGGGCTGCTTAAATCTGTCCACCTGCTTATTAGCTTTGGCCAAAGATTCTTTTATTAAAACAAATTTGAGTCAGAATTTTGTTTGGGAAACTCTGCACATCAATCAAGAAATGTTGCCCATTGGGCTTGTGAAATCTTATTTCCTTCTTTGTTTAAAAAAATAAATTTCAACTTTTAGTTTAGATTTATGTACAGGTTTGTAACCTGGGTATATTGCATGATGCTGAGGTTTGGGAAATGAATGATCCTGTCACCCAGATAGTGAACACAGTACCCCACAGTTTGCGTTTCAACCCTTGTTGCCACCCCTGCAGTAGTCTCCCATGTCCTTTGTTGCCATCTTTATGTCCATGGGTACCCATATCCCTTCTCTTCTCTTCTAAAGTGTCTCTCAAATGAATAATATTTTTCAATTCAATGTTTCTTAAAGGGACTCATGAAGACCTGAATCTTCCTTGGTGTATTTATGGCATTTAGAAAGATAGGTACGAGAATTAGGATTGTTATGAGAGTATGTATAAGAAGCAGTTTTTCCTGGTGATGGAGATGATGTAGACTTAGACCACCCATGAGAGCTGGTGATAGAATATAGCACTGTGCACTCGTGTCTCTGACCCTCACACCGTGACAGTTGGCCATCTCCAAATGTGGACCTGACAATGTGCACCTCCCAGAAAGCAGGAACATGAAGAGAACACTCACAGAATCAGAGCAAGCTCTCAGGACACAAAATTGAGACAGGAGGAGAACCTCATATAGTTTTACTGGTGACCCAAAGCACAGTTTGTCCAGGTGGACACCAATTTGGAAGGACTGCATGCTTGTTAGTTTGTGCAGCTGGCTTGAAAACAGAGTTATAGGGTCTACGCCTCTGTTCTATCTACCCCGAGATTCTCTTTTTTATAAGGAACGATGCTTTTAAACTGTACAGCACCCAACAGTAGCATAAAAGAGAACGAATAAAAGATTTAAAAGGGCCACCTAATTCTATCAAAAATGCCAAACAAATGGGAATCAATAACAAAATGCTGGCTCCACACTGGGAATAAATAGCCGAGGGACACAATATGAAGGACATGGAGTTCAGACAAAGTTCTGGCCTCTACTAAGTCAGTGCTGACTCCATCAATCACAAGCAGCAAACAACAAGGGAATCCACCCGTGGGCAAAGCCTGGGGTCTGTGGCAATGGACAGAGCAGACTGGCTTGGGGAAGCCTTCAGGGAACTGTGGAAATAGGTGAAGACCACCTCCATGAGTGAAATAAAGGCTATTTATTTAGCTCTTGCTATAGAAAGGAAGTCGGCCACTGTCACTTGTGTTTGGTAGACTCAAAGGCACGCAGGAGAGTGGGAAAGTGTGGTAGTGGGGAAGAAAGGAGGCTTCAGGTGTGCCCTGACTGGAGGCTGCTGGCCTGAAGAAGCTGCGAGCAGCTAACTGGAAGTAGGCATCTTCTGTGATTGGCATGGGGAGCATGTTTAGCTTATTCTGGTTAGTCCTATGTTGGAAACAGGGATAAAAATGGAGAAAGCTGGCACTCATTGAGAAAGTACTGATTGTTGTGTCATGCAAAAGTTGTGGGTCGGAGTTCTGTGGTCTCATTTGGTCTGGCTATTGTTCATTTTGTATATTCAGTCTTGTAAACCAAAAATAAATTTCTAAGTCCCTCAACTAACTGAATGGGCCCCCTCCTCTCAGCCAAGGGCTTTCCAAAGTTAACCAGAAAAACTAGTTCAGCCCTGATGGGAAGAGGAGCCAGAAATGCCTCATTTTATCCTACCCTCCTCCCTTTGGAGTTTAGACCAGCATTAACATTAAAACAGAGATTTTAAGGCTGATCAAATAGACTCTTCATAGCAATAAGACACCAAATTCCAAACTGACTCTAATATAGCATCACACAACAGATAGCGAGCCCTGAAAGTACTTTACCCTAAAATATATTTCTTTGACATATTTTGAAACGGCTCCGTAAAGCTGTCTCTTGAGAAAATCTGCATTCTGGAGAAAATCCCTATCCCTTTCCAGGTCTTTTCTCTGATCTCAGAGAGAATTAAATAAGAGTCTGGCACCTTTTTAAGTCTGATAAGAAACATTTACAATCTATTCTCTCTGAAGGCTTCATCTGCATAATAAGGACCTTGGTCTCCACAATCCCTTATCTTAGCCCAGACATTCCCTTCTATTGATTCCACATCTTTAGAAAATAAATTAACTCTTTCAACCAATTGCTAATCAGAAAGTCTTTGAATTCACCTCTGACCTGGAAGGCTACCTTGCAACCCCACCCCATTCCTTAATCCCCCAATCCCCACCAGTCCTGCCTTCCAGTCGAAGTGCCTTTCCTAACCAATGTTCATCTCACATTTACATTTTCTTTTCTTTTTCTTTTTCTTTTTTTTTTTTTTTGAGACAGGGTCTCACTCTGTTACCCAGGCTGGAGTGCAGTGGCACAATCTCGGCTCATGGCAACCTCTGCCCCCCAGGTTCAAGTGATTCTCAATTCTTGTGCCTCAGCCTCAGGTGCAGCTGGGATCGCAGGTGTGAGCCACCACGCCAAGCTACTTTTTGTATTTTCAGGAGAGATGGGGTTTTACCATGGTAGTCAGGCTGGTCTCAAACTCTTGGCCTCAAGTGATCCACATGACTCGGCCTCCCACAGTGCTGGGATTATAGGCGTGAGCCACCGCACCCAACTTATGTATTGCTTTACGTGTCTCCCTAGAACCTATATATAAAACCAAGCTGTAGCCTGACAATCTTGGACACATGCTCTCAGGACTCCCTGGGGTCATTGTTCCTTGTATTTGACTCAGAAAAAATCTCTTCAAATAATTTTCAAGTTTGACTCTTTTTGTCAACAATGTCTTATATTTATGTATAGAACCCTAAAATATTATTTCCTTTGTATGTTATTGAGGGACCTTTCAGTGTCATGATTAAGTAGATGACAACAATGACAAATTTATTTGCATCACATAGATAATAAAGTATGTACAATACATGAAACATTTAGTTATATTTTAAATTAAAACAATAAAATAAACCCAAACAACTCTTCAGCCTGGAAATTAATCTCAAAGAAGTTCTTAAAGAAAAATCCATTTTTATCTCCCACAAATATCCTAAAACATCATTTCAGTGTCATTGCCACTTCTCTTTGAGGCTGTTTCAAAGTGAAAAAGTGTGATCCTACCAGGTGCAAGCTAAACCTCTTTACAGAGAGAAGGCTGACCTAATTTAGACTGTTGCACCACTGACAAGTGTTGTACTGTGTGACTAAGGAGCAAGGAAACCTAGAGGGCTGAAACTGGAAGAAATCTTTGGAATATTTGCTTCTTCCCTGCAGCCAGTAAACTGAATTTTTAAACATACGAAATTTTAGCACCCTCAATATTCTGGCTGACAACTGTAGGCTCATAGCTCAGTGCCAAGGGGAGCCTGACTGGCCAGCGGAGTAACAGTGCTCCCGGGAACATGATGTACCTCTTTCGTTGTTGCTTTCAGTAATCCCTGCCCTCCTTCCTCCACCTCTTGCTAGTCTTTCACACACACCTCCTCTAACACCTCCATTTTCATTTAAATTTCTCCAGGGCAATGCAAATCAAAAACAATTTTTTTCCCCTGAGCTTGACACAGAAAAAGATAGTTCACCTTATCTGGCTCCAAGCCTACCATGACTGACTAGTTTTAGAGTTCATGCCTCTGACTGTTTCAAACTTCATTTCATCTTAAAGAGCACACATTTCCTCATATGAAAGTGCATTTTAAGCACTAAACAAACACATGGCAATGCTAGTTTTTGAATCAGTTCGGTTTTACATTTGACTCGGAAAGATATTTTTAAAAAGAAATATGGGAGAATGAAATCCTAGGACACCAATGTGGAATTAAGATTATTTTCACCCATGAATACAAACCTTCCAAAATGCCCCAACACAATTGGGATCACAGTCACTTCACCAAAGAGAGGCATAGCAAAGCCTCAGGCAGTTATTGAGGCTTTGGTTCCAGGAACTCTGCAGGTTCCAGGAACTCTATGTGTCAGATAGTTAGAATGTGTCATCTTATGATGTGGTTACATATGAAAACTTTCATCGTTGCAAACAATTCAGTCTACAATTACGGAGAGAGAAACATCAGTGTAACAGGAAAAGTTAAAGACTCTCACTTAATTTATGTAGGATATAACATGATCTCTGGTATTGGTTTTAAAATACCACAGCAGACAAAATGGGGAGAAAGAGACTTAGATTGGCAAAATAGCAATCACTGTTAAACTGCATGATAAAGTATTTGTTATATGATTTTTTTTCTGTTATTGTATATGTTCAAAATTTTTTACAATAAAGGTTATAAAACACCTCCCACCTTGGCAAGGGAACTGTGAAAGATAAGAAGCCATATGATATCATGTGGGGCAAACTTAGCAGGTACTATCTGCGTAGCAAAGGATAGGTAGTTCCTGGGTCAAGTGCCTGGCTCTCTTGGGTTCTGAGGTCAGGGAATTCTGTCTTGCTTATTACTGTCTGTGGCCACCTGAGAAGAGAAATCTAGAAGATGGCCCCTTGAGGGACTGTATTTTTAGTGGCTTACTTTCTGTTGACATGTGTTCAGAGTCTAGGCATTGCTTTAGGGATTTAGCAAACACAGCACTAGTAGCTGGGTTCTCTTGGGCAACACAACTCCATTAAAAACTAAGGTTTTTCATCTGTTTCTACTTTTGTACCCCTGAGTTAGTAAACAAGGTGAGAAATCTTTCCAGGTGCTGTGGTAGAATGCTCTCCATGTTGGATTTGGCTGTTTGTACCTGGTACCTTTTAGCTTTTCCTTTTTCTTGTATTTCTTATAAACTAGAAGGTGGGAGAAGGCAATACTTTCCAATAGAAGTATAATGTGAGCCCAAAATGAGAGCCATATATGTGATTTTAAATTTTTGAGCTGCCACATTAAATACGTAAAAAGAAACTGAAAATTAATGTTAGTAGTAGGTTTAACTCAATATATCTAAAATATAGTCATTTTAATATATAATAAATATAGTAATTTTTAATGAGCTATGTTACTTTTTTACTTTTCATCCTAAGTCTTCAAAATCCAATGAATACTTTATGCTTATGCCATATCTCAATTAGAACTAGTCACATTTCAGTAGCTCAGTAGGCACATGTGGCAAGCACTACCATATTGGATGGTATGGGTCTAAAGTCTTGATTGCATTCAGAATAAACAGTTTCAGAAACAATTATTCAGAGCTGGGTTTTTCATATCAAATGGTGTATACTCCACCATTTAAGTTAGTAGAAATATCATTTTCTTATCAAAGACTCGCTTGCTATCTAACCATCATTTTAAGTAAAATATAATCCCGTCTGCCAACTAGAAGTACGTGGGTAGGAAAATATTTTAGTTGGTTATAACAGACCAGTTAGGAAAGAGCAGAACATTAAGAGGACTGTTTTAGGTGACACGGACTCCTCTACAGGTATCAGTAAGTTTGAGGAATTTTAAAATTTGATGACATGGGGTAATGTTTTTCAAACATTCATGTGCCAAGACAGTCTCATTAACATGTCTATTTTACAAGTTTAGTGTAAAATAATGAGCTGCTATGCAGCAGACAATAGTGTATAACCTAGCAATGCTAGCAAGGTATAAAGTTGTAGCAGGAACTGATGCTAATTCTGTGAGTTTTATATCATAAATACCTTAGCCATTTCCTCAGTGCCTGCATAAAGAAACCTTATAACCCAATAGACTTAAAGATTATCTCAGTAAAATTGACTGATGTGTCACATGTTGCCTTTAAAAAATACTACATTTGACTATGTCTTCTTTCAATGTATGCATTCACCACTTAATGATATAAAAAGTGCTTTGGTAGAAATTTTGTTAGTAAATTGTTTATTGAGCATTTATCATGGGTTCAAGTCAGAGGTAACAGCTCCCGTGTAAAGTTGGTTCCCATTGAATTTGACAAGGGACTAAGCGGAATTTGAACACTCCTCATTTCTTGAGCCCATTCTAACTAGGATTGGCTGACTGCCTCCATCGGGGGCTGACTTTCTTCTGGGTATCCCTGCCCCTGGGTAGGACATGCAGGAAATTGTCATCATGGTTTCTGACCTTTCCTCAGCAAAAGGAGGAATGCAGGCGAAGAAGAGACAGCCCAAAGAGATGGAGGCTCTCCGTATACAACTAGGGCACCAGTCTCCCACCCGATTTCTCTTAGACCTCTAGAGTCAGGCCAATTTTGGGGGGCCCAAAATAAGGCACTAATATGTTTTTTTTTTAATCCATACATTTATTGTGTATATAGAGAAAGACCTACCCCTTCAAAGAGTTCAGCATTCAAAATGAGTTAAGCTTTGGAGCTGGTCAAGCTCTCTGAGCACTAAGGGCTGCTGAGGATTTTACTAAAAGCCTGAGAAATAAAAGGTGAGGAACTGTCTCTGTTGTGTTCTCTACCTATAAAGTGGAATTGAAACAGCCTCGTTGTTAAAGGCCAAAACCTTTCAAATTCCTTGGCTACAATCACATACCAAATCATAAAATATTATTTTGCCCCCTTTTTAGTGTGTTGAGAGTAGCTTCAGTTCAATGTCATAAATTACTACTAAAGGGATGAAGAAGTGAAATCTGCTTTCATTCAATGAGCGTGTGATTCTAGTTTACAGCCTCTGCCATATTGTGCCCTCTCTGAAGATCATTTCTCATTTTCCCAGCATACAGTGTCTATTACTAAGGCAAAGGAAAATCAGTTGGAACCGCCCCACAAAATAGAAGTTGGTTTCTAATTATCATATGTTGTCAATGAGCTTATCAATGTGTGAACATTGCCCTTAGCAAACTGGTACACTACATGTACATATTGTATGTAAAATATATAATCTTCTCTAAGCTAGCATAAGCTTTTCTTCCATGGGTTAACTAATGTGCATAAGCTGGCTTTATGTCACAGAACAGAGGGAACAGAGTTGCTGTGGAAAGAACAAAGCCCTTAGCCCTTCTTTATGTTCAAGTTAGTGGCATGTGGCTCATGAAGAGGCAGTACAATGCAGTGGAGAGAGTAATGGCTTTGATTCAAAAGGCCCAGCTAATTTTCTCAACTCAGCCTGTGTAATCTGGATGAAATCAGGCAAACATAAACCTCTATGAGTGATGGTTTCATACTCTGTAAAATGGGGATGAGGATACCTTTCTTGTAGAGATGTGAAGAGGTTTAAATGGAATGATATGCCACTTCATCTCCCGTGATTCAATATCCTTCCATGACACCTACTCCACAATACCTAGCTTGACATTAATCCAACAGCTGATTTCTCAATGCCTATAAGCAGCTGATTGAGTCCTACTAGAGAAGACTTCACAGCGTGAAATTTCCAAACTGAAGGAAAAAGCTTATTTTAAATAGGAGGGAATAGTCATTAGTATATAGACGTTAAGGTCTGGATGTCACCCCTGGGTTTTAAAACAAAATAATGATATATAATCTTGTGGGGCCTTTATCAGTTGATACTCTCCAACCTAAACTGGGTGCCCTGGATACCTGGTATTCCTTCTGTTTTCCTAGTCAGGCTTGTCTCCTTCCTCTCTCTATGCTTTTTTTTTTTTTAAATTAATTTCTCAAACCCTATATGCTATGACCTAATTCCAACTCTCAGCAAATGACTTTGCCTCTTCCTGTTCTTGGAAAAGAGAGAAAGAGGAAGAGAACAATATAATGGGGAGTCTCTGGACTTTATCTGCCCTACACTTAATTTTACAGCATTCCCATTCATTTTTTGTCTTCTGTCTTCTCACTGTGGGAGAACGGGCATGTTCAAGACTAGTCCTCTTTAAGTTCTGGATCCCATCCACTTTCACCTCCTGAGGACCTAGTCTGTCAATCATTCACTCTCTTCATCTTATTCTCATTTCTCCCTTTAATAGTGACACCTAATTATGTTCAGTATCTTCCTTAGATCTGAGTTCTTTCATTGCTGGGAGTCAATGGTCTTCACTTCCCTTTCCCATCAAACTTCTGTGAGAAGCCTCATTTTCTGCCTCACTTTTATTCACTCATCAACCCACTTTTATTCTACATTTTGACTTTTATTCTACATCTTCATAAAAGCTATTTTTCCCAAGACCATCTATAATTATCTTGTTTTAAAATCCAGGGGTCATGTCCAGGTCTTTACATTAATTTCTATGTACTCAGGATTACTCTCTCCTATTTAAAATAACTATTTTCCTTCAGTTTGGAAATTTCACACCCTCCTTGATTTTCCTCTTACTTCTCTGCCTTCATATTCTCAGCATCCTCTGCCATTGCATTGCTATGATGTGGTATTCCTCAGGTTGCCATCCTGGGATTTCACCCTTTCTCACGTCTACACTATCTTCCTGGGTGATTGCACCCACTTTCAGATTTTCAGCTAGGAATAATGAAGCTAGCAGCTATGACTCCAGAGCAGTGTGGTTACTAAGACTCTACAGACGACAGTACTGTTGGTGTAATAATTCAGAGAGACCCCATGAATGGGGGAAATTTCTCTCTCTGGTGATTGTGTGTCCAGAATTGGTTCCTTCCGGTGGGTTCTTGGTCTCACTGACTTCAAGAATGAAGCCACAGGTGCCTGGTATTTAGCCCCCAGATTCTAAGGAAAAATAGGACAGAATAGCGAGCGAAAGGGGTCCAATGATACTCATCGCTTGGCGATAGTAAATGGTCCCTTCATGGTCACCAAAATGTGTCTGGAATTGGTTCCTTCCAGGTGGGTTCGTGGTCTTGCTGGCTCTAGGAGTGAAGCTGCAGACCTTCGCGGTGAGTGTTACAGCTCATAAAGGCGGTGCAGGCCCAAAGAGTGAGCAGCAGCAAGATTTATTGCGAAGAGCAAAAGAACAAATCTTCCACAGCCTGGCAGGTGACTCGAGGGTTGCTGCTGCTGGCTCCGGTGGCCTGCTTTTATTCCCTTATTTGGCCCAACCCACATCCTGCTGATTGGTCCATTTTACAGAGAGCTGATCGGTCTGTTATACAGAGTGCTGCTTGTTCTGTTTTGACAGAGTGCTGATTGGTGCATTTACAAACCTTTAGCTAGACACAGAGCAGTGATTGGTGCATTTACAATCCCTTAGCTAGACAGAAAAGTTCTCCAAGTCCCCTCCTGACCCAATAGCCCAGCTGGCTTCACCTCTCAATTGCAAGGAATGCTATTGAAAGATAAGGGGTTAGAAAATATTAAGTCAGAGATCACACAAACTGAAAGCCTACAAACTATCAGAATTGCTCTGGCTCCTTCTATAACCTAATATTCATAAAACTAAAGAATTCTACAAAGTATATGCTATTAGTTGGCTTACATATTCAGGTGACCTTGATTTATAAGAGATGTGTTTTCTCTGTATTGAAGGTCAAATGCTAATTTTTACCTAAAATGTGTATCCTTTGCTTGTGAGACGAATGTGAAAGTCTTTGTTTGATTAACACTACATAATATGTTTTCAAGTTATCAGGACTGTAAATATTCAAATGAGAGAAGTCATTGTGCTTTAGTAGCATGTACACCCTTAGTTCTGGCTAATGAGCACAAATATAAAAGCCTAATTATCACTGCTGTTTGACACTCCATGGAGTGTTGACAGCAAGTAAGATCCCTTATAGGGTGTAGAAAAAATGCAAATCTCTGACCTGAATGAAGATGGATAGTCCTTAAAAATAATACAGTTTTAATTGGTATCCAAATGTGTCATTACATTTACAAAAATTAATTTTGAAAACAATTCTTGTCACAATGCTGTATTAGTCTCAAGTGTTAACACAAATGAAAGTAAAGGCAGTATTTGTCAAATATATTTTAATCACTTATTCTGTAGATAGAAATACATGACCGATTTTCTATGTTGGGGAGTACAGTCTTCTGAACTGTTGCTGAAGCTAGGCTTGATGGTAGCTGTAGAAGATGCACTTCTGTGTATGGATTTCTGCTGTGTTCTGGCATTGCAAGGCTAACTGTGGCCTGGTCTTTGCCTCACCACTTCTATTATAAGGCCTATAAGTGATCCATCTACATCAACTGAACCATGGACAAGGTTAGAGGAAGCTCCATGACCAGTGTGATCAGTGTGATCAGTTGCTGAAGAATAGATGGTCCCAGTGAGGCAGATGACTTAAGATGATGAAAAGCTCTTCACCAGGCAGACAACAAAAGAAGTGGATGGGAACTAGGTCATGCAGAACATCATTAACAAAGTCATCTAATAACTTATTGTCTAAATATGGGCACTTTTGATAGTTAAAGGGAGTTACTTAATAATAGTGCTGGAAAAACAGACCAAAATTGAGTAAATAAAAACAAAGTATCACTCTTTGTAACTTAGTACTCCCATTTTTCTAAGAGAAAGGGAATGAGTTTTTTGTTTTGTTTTGTTTTTTGTTTGTTTGTTTGTTTGTTTGTTTTGAGATGGAGTTTCACTCTTGTCACCCAGGCTAGAGTGCGCTGACATGATCTCAACTCACTGCAACCTCTGCCTCCTGGGTTCAAGTGATTCTCCTGACTCAGCCTCCAGAGTAGCTGGGATTACAGGCGCTCGCCACCATGCCCAGCTAATTTTTTGTATTTTTAGTAGAGACAGGGTTTCACCATGTTGGCCAGGCTGGTTTTGAACTCATGACCTCAAGCAATCCACCCATCTTAGCCTCCCAAAGTGCTAAGATTACAGGTGTGAGCCATTGGGCCCAGGCGAGTTATGTTTTAAATTACTTTTTTTTTCTATTCCTTTTCTCCTTTTTTCCTGTTCCCCACTTCCTACTTAGCTGTTTAGAAATGCAATTATAAACTTTACCTTCTCTTTACCAGACACTCCCTACACAGCAAGCTTATCTAACTATGTGCTCACTTAGAAGCTCCAGAGTTGGAACTCTCTCCGACCAGAAGATTGCCTCAAGAGACAACAGTCAATTTAAAATCTAAAGTATGTGCATGATGAAATTCTCTCCCACTTTGAGAGCATCTTGAGACAACAGCCATTTTACAACCTAGTTCTGTCCACAATAGCACCGCTCACTAGACCACCTGGTGGATAAGGCACTGAAGTGAGTCCTGTAGACCCCTACCTGCTTGCTCTCTCTCCTGCATACTGTTCATGCCAAGTTCCCATTTAAAGCCCCTGATTTCTTTCCCCCAAAGCTAAACAGTGCCTTTAAAGGCAGGAGCCTGTACTTCTTCCCCTAAGCTAAGCTTTGAAACAGAGTCACTTTCTTTATACCAGACCTTGCTCTTGTTAATTGGACTCTGCTATGGCAGGTGACTGAACCTGTATTTTCATTACAACCCTACTTTTATGCCATGCTTGTGTGATGAAAAAAGGCTAAATGGGCTTAAGGCTGAACAGTGAAATGAATAAATTTGCACTCTTAAAGGTCATTTTTAGTGGTAGTGCAGTAGATAGGTAGGAAGAAAAAGAGTGTGGTCACATAAAAGTCACTTGGTTGGTTACAAAAAACCATCTTCTAGATGACAGTGCTAAGAGCCTCTTCTAAGGCAGAGACCATGAACAAACAGAGGAGGCAATAAATTTGAAAAATATCTAGAAGTTAGAATCAGTAGGGAAGGTGACTAGAATTGGAATATTAAGAGGAGGGAACATTCTGGACCACTACAGAAGTTCCAGGTTGGGTGACTGTGCTGGTAATGGTGCAACCAGTTATAATAAAGATCTTAGAAGACTGGTGGGTGGTGGCAGAGGGAGAGCATAAGATTAGTCTTAGTAGACTTAGCTTGATATGTTTATGGGACATGGTTTTGTAGAAATGTCTAGTAGTTGATTGGAAAGAGGAATGGATGTTAGAAGAAAAGTCGAAGTTACTGATGAATACATGAAACTATTATGATTACCAAACCACTCATCTTCAGAGGAATGTTCCTTAGTGCAAGTACTTGCTTGAATTCCTGCAAAACACTCTTTGGTTTTTCAGGATTAATTATTTTGATGTGAATGTGTCTACTAGAAATACAACTGTAACAATACATTTTTTCTTTTTTGAGACGGAGTCTCGCTCTGTCGCCCAGGCTGGAGTGCAGTGGTGTGATCTTGGCTCACTGCAAGCTCCGCCTCCCAGGTTCACGCCATTCTCCTGCCTCAGCCTGCTGAGTAGCTGGGACTATAGGTGCCTGCCACCATGCCTGGCTAATTTTTTGTATTTTTAGTAGAGACGGGGTTTCATCGTGTTAGCCAGGATGGTCTTGATCTGCTGACCTTGTGATCTGCCCGCCTCGGCCTCCCAAAGTGCTGGGATTACAGGCATGAGCCACGGCGCCCGACCTGTAACAATACTTTCTATTGCATCTGTGCTCTATAGCAAATGCATTTTCCCCCTATTCTTATAGTTTTACTTCAATGCATTTTGCACAGGTTGTTTCCAAAACAATCTCACATAAAACTAGAAGAATTGTAGTATCCACTGACATACATTGAATAGTGCTAAAATAGCAGCATTAGGCCTAAATTTGTGACCCACATCACACATTCCCTTCTATTGTTGCATCTATCATTGTCACTGAGGCACATTTAGGCATGTTGCATTGAAACAATCTAACTAGGAAACACTACCATAAGCTCAAACACACAGACACTCATTCATTTACTGTTCAGTTATTAAGATCCTATTACATTCTCAGCGCTTTAAAAGATAGGATTCAGTAAGCAAAAGGTGCTCTTTCACCACTACTTATAATGCAGTTGCAACATTGATTTTGGTTTAGAAGATGTAAGGTTGTCCTATATGACTCTTAATTTCTATCTCTGACCTTGCTATAAATACATTTTTGTCATTTTTTTTTTCTGGGTCGCAGCCTTTTCAAGTTGGAGTAGTATAAAACTTAATTAGTGGACAAAATTTTCAAACAGCAAATATTTAATGTATAACAAGTTTGATAACGTCACCCTCCCACTTAGACTTTTTCAGTGGCTCCCAATCCCTCTAGGATAAAATATAAACTCTTTGGCATGTCATAGAAGGTCAATCGTGATATTTCCTGAGCCTGTCTCTCTAACTTCTTTGAACTCTACCTTCTCCTGCACATTCCTCTGCCCAGTTATATGGGCTGCTTCTTCACTTGCATTGTTCACAACGGTCCCTTTTCTTCTCATTCTGGGTTATGCTTTGTTCCCTCTCCCTTGGTAGCTCCTCTCTTTCTTGTCCTAGATAACTCTTACATGACCTTCAAGATGGTGTTATTGAAACATCTCTGAGAAACATTTTTTTATTTCCAAGGCTGAGTTCAGGGCTCCTCCTACTTGCTTTTATAACAATCTGTATTTATTTTTATTCCAGTTCCTACCATGCTTTTACTATCTGGGATTAATTTATCCCTTGCAGTAGATAGTTTCTTGAAGCCAGTAGCCATGTTTTAATCTTAATATCCCTACCACTTTGCTCCATACCTATATTATGTAACTTTGAAATGATTCCAAACACCCACATAATTTGCAACATGAGGGATGTATATTTTGCTGTAATAGAACTTGGAGTGCATTCCTCCTCTTCTGGAGAATGGGACATCTTATCAGACTCCACATGTATGAACATGGAATATACTTCCCCCGCCCTTGGGAATGTGATATCACTTTAATCAGACACCATATGTGAGCTACTGACCTCAACTACTGGACTTCAAACACGGTAAACTCAGAAGTTTGGCAGACACTGTAAGAGCTGAGGCCATGACAGGCTGCACTTTCAGCTGCCTTGCCAAGACTCACAGCTTAGGCAGCCACAGCACCACACCTTGTTAGCCTTTGAAGTTATCTCCAAAGCCTGGCCTGGCAGCACCAACACCACCCTCCAGCTTTAGGTTCATCATGGATATCTGCTGTGTTGGATGCCAGCTCTCCTGAGAAACCTTTCATATAAAGATACACCTTAACCTTTCATTGGACTTTACTTTCCACAGAGATCGGCTTCCATCCTAATTGATTAGCTAGAGTTTAATAGCTTTGGAACTCACTGTCTGGAGATGTACCTCATCTATCAAAATCAAATGAATTCCCTGTGAGTTTGTTCTCATTGTTCTCCCCCTCTTTAAGCACTGGGAACCTAACAAAAGATTCTCTTTGTATTAAAATAAACCATCTGTTTCATGAAATCGTACTTTGATCATCTCCTTATTTTAACCATACAAAAACAACCCGGCACCTGGGAGCTGTTCAGTACGTGTTTGCTGAATGAAGTGATGAGTGAATGAGTGAACACACTCCCCTATGGCATCTTGCCCTCCAGGACTTTAGTATTTCTTGTCTCCTTCCCTCCCAGTCCCTTTTAGTTCACTCTTCACTAAGTCAAATTGAGGAAAACGTCTCCCGGCACCCATGTGTGGTGCAGTTGTCCTTACAGGGCAATGTTCAGGAGACTCATGTGTGCCTTGGCATTAGCCTGCTCCCAGCTTGCCTTTTTGTAAGTCCTTCTTAGAAGAATGCTCTTTACTGCGTGATCTTATTCCTAGATAAGTAGAACAATGAGAGATGCAGTTCCTGTGTGAGTTCTTGCATCGATTCAGAGGTGAGAGTGGAGTGCTAGTGAGTTTTCACAACCCAGGCACCTGTCCCAAGTCTTCATAACTACAGATAACCTTGTTGCTGGCCCAACTTCCCAACAGCTACGTCTCCCATGAGATGATGGAGACAATTAAGAAATGGCTACTTTGGAAATAATTTTGATCCAAAGAAGGATTTGTTTGTAAATGAGAGGCATATGATGTGAGCCTGAGGAAACATGGCCATGTTATCTTAAAGCAATGTTATCTTAAAGCACCTCCATCTTTAGGAGGTGAAAGAAGTTTTCAAAGGGGCTTTATAAAATTTTGAATACTGCTAGGCACAGTGGGTCATGCCTATAATCCCAGGACTTTGGGAGGCCAAGGCAGAAGGAATCACTTGAGGCTGGGAGTTAAACACCTGAGCAACTTCTGAGCAACATGGAAAAATCCTATCTCTACAAAAAAAAAAAAAAAAAAAAAAAAAAAAAAAAAACATTAGCTGCACATGGTGGCATGTGCCTGTGGTCCCGGCTACTCAGGAGGCTGAGATGGAAGGATTTCTCGTGCCCAGGAGGTCCAAGCTACAGTGAGTTGTGATTGCACCACTGTACTCCAGCTTGGGTGATAGAGTGAGACCCTGCCTCAAAAAAGAAAAAAATGTTGAACTCTATAAGTGACAGTGGGCATTCTAATGCTCTATATTTTGGTGCGATCTCACAACAAACCCAGGTGGTAGGTTTTCTAAGTATCAAAGAAATGATTTCATGAGTCTATGCCACAAAACTCCAGAGGAAAGAAAGTGCCGGAGACAGTCAAGGGCTTTGAAAGATTAAATTCTGCCTAGATCACTGCTTTTAACCTCAGCAAGTAAGAAAGGGACATGAAACCCAAAGAACCCACACAACATGGTAAGTCAGGTAATGCCCCAATGAGTACACCTTTTAAAATCTATATAAATTCTTTATAAATTTATAAATTTATATATATAGAAAATAGGAAATAAAATAACCACAGACAAATAAATCTTTAAAAAAATTATGTCAGGAAGAATCAGTAGCAAAAATAACTGAGACTTGCAAAGGAGTGCCAAGAAGAACTGCAAAGGGCAATTTGATGTATGTTCAATGCAGTAATTCTCTATTACTACATAAAAACTCACTTCAAACACCCGTTTATTATCTTACAGCTTCCATGGCTTAACTAGGTCTGCTTATGACCTCACAAAGCTTCAATCAAGGCGTTGCAATCTCATTTGAGGTTGGAGTCCTCTTTCAAGCTCATGTGGTTGCTAGAGTTCATTTCCTTGCAGCTGTAGAATTCATGGTGGCTTGCTTTTTTCAGGGCCAGTGGGAGAGGATCTTTGCTGCTTTGAGTCTCTGAGCTCAGGGAAAGCCTAAATTCTCTTTGAAAGAGCTCTGTGGATGAGGTCAGGCCTTTCCAGAGCAAGCTTCTTTTCCATTTGCTCAAAATCAACTAGAGACCTTAATTACATCATCTGAAAAGTCCCTTCTGTTTTACCATATAAACACAATCATGCGAGTGACATCCCATCACTTTTGCATACTCTATTGGTTAGTAGCAGGTAACAGGTTCTGCCCACTCTCCAGGAGATGGGATTACCCATGGATGTGACTCACTGGGGGTCACTGCAGGATGTGTTTGCCACATTTGGAGACAGGAGACCTGGCTCCACTCACTAGAACAATTATCAGGCACACAGGACGTGGCAGGTACAGTGTTAGACATGGGGATTCTGAGGTGAGTAGATCACTTATCACTTTCTCTGCCTTACTTGAGATAGTTTTTAGTTTAGTGCAAAATATAGGCCAGATATTTGGGGCCAATGAAGAGAAAACAAATCTCTGTCTCTTATTTTGTTTCTAACTTCTTATGAAATCATGGTGAGGGTGAATGATCTTCAAACTGAAAAGAACAGACCTAGAGCAGGGAATGAAGAGGAAGGCAGATAAAGGAATACTCTAGAAGCCCTTAACTATCCTGAATGCATCAATGATAATTTGCCTTATAAATATTGAGAGGTGACACCGTGCTGGCGGCCCTTGCTCGCTCTCAGCGGCTCCTCGGCCTCGGTGTCCACTCTGGCCATGCTTGAGGAGCCCTTCAGCCCTCTGCTACACTGTGGGAGCCCCTGTCTGGGCTGTCCAAGGCTGGAGCCAGCTCCCTCTGCTTGCTGGTAGGTGTGGAGGGAGAAGCGCCTACGGGAACTGGGGCTGCAGGCAGCGCTGGCGGGCCAGCGTGAGTTCAGGGAGTTCCTGGTGGGAGAGGGCTCAGGCGGCCCGAACTCTGAGCAGCATGCCAGCACAGCTGGCCTGGGCAGTAAGGGGCTTAGCATCCTGGCCAGCAGCTGCGGAGGGTGCACTGGGTGACCCACCTAGGCAGCACTGGAATTCTCGCAGGGCCTCAGCTGCATCCCCGCAGGGCAGGGCTTGGGACCTGCAGTCCGCCATGCCCAAGCTCCCCCCACCCCCCACCCCCCACCCCGTGGTGGGCTCCCGGGCTGCCCGGAGCCTCCGTGAAGGCACCAACCCCTGCTCCGCGGAGACTGGTCCCACCAACTGCCCAAGGGCTGACGAGTGCGGGCACCTGGCGGGACTGTCCAGCAGCTCCGCTGGCCTGGCACAGGATCCACTAGGGGAAGCCAGCTGGGCTCCTGAGTGGGGTGGAGACTTGGAGAACTTTTATGTCCAGCTGGAGGATTGTACATGCACCAATCAGCACTCTGTATCTAGCTGGGGGGTGGGGGGGGTGTTGTGGATGCACCAATCAGCACTCTATATCTAGCTAATCTGGTGGGGACTTGCAGAGCTTTTATGTCTAAGAGAGCTTTTATGTCTCCCTAAAAGACTGCAGATGCACCAATCAGCACTCTGTCTAGCTCAGGGATTGTAAATGCACCAGTCAGCACCCTGTCAAAACAGACCAATTAGCTCTCTGTAAAATGGGCCAATCAGCTCTCTGCAAAATGGACCAATCAGCAGGATGTGGGTGGGGTCAGATAAGGGAATAAAAGCAGGCTGCTGAAGCTTGCAGTGGCACCCTTCCACACTGTGGGAGGTTTGTTCTTTACAATAACTCTTAGTGCTGCTCATTCTTTGGGTGCTCGCTGCCTGTATGAGCTGTAACACTCACCACTAAGGTTTCCAGCTTCACTCCTGAAGCCAGCGAGACAACCAACCCACCAGAAGGAAGAAACTCCGAACACATCCAAACATCAGAAGGAGCAAACTCCAGCCACACCATCTTTAAGAACTGTAACACTCACCTCAAAGGTGTGGGTCTTCATTCTTGAAGTCAGTGAGATGAAGAACCCACCAATTCCGGACAGAATATCATTGAAGGTAGGGAGAAAACTTATAAATAAGGATGCTGAAGTGTTGTCACTGATCTTTGCGCAATCAAGAAAAGAAGTGCTGGAAGACTGAGCTAAGAAAATATTCTAATGAAAATGCATGCAGCAAATATTTTTGGGAAGAACTCTGTGTGTAGACAACAGGTTCAAGCTCTGCAATTATGTTTGGTGGCCTGGGCAATCCGTGGAACTCATTTTTCTCCTATGCCAACTTCAAAGATCTGGACCTGATGCTTAAGGGTTGTCCCTGAGACACTGAGGGGGACACACATTCTTCTAAAAAGGATGTGGAAAAATATGGTTATACTTCTCTTTACTGAAAGCATACAGCACTATAGGAAATAAGATTACATTCCAGAAAACTGGAACAATCTCACTGAAGCTATTTATATGAACTAACGCACCTCCTTCTTTTCTCCTAGTTTTGATGCTAGGAATAAAGGGTGAGGGAGGGGAGGAGAGAGAAAGAGAGACACTAAAAGTTAAGGAGCTGATATTTATAACCAGTTTTGGAAGCAGATCTTAAGCCTTGCTGTCTTCATAATAGGCATTTTCAGACCCTGAATTGCAAGCTTAGCATTTTCCCAAGAATAACCTAACAGAGCTCTCAAGATAATTCCTCAAAGGCCAAGGACCTAAAATATCTGCCGCGTGTTCTTCTGTCTCTTTCCAGAGCAATCAGGGATCATTCTTCAGCGTCCTGAAGAGTGTTTTCTTTGCCGCTGCTTTGCAGGCAACACAAGCGCCGCGCAGCTGTGCTCCTACTAGGCCTCTGCGCGGAGCCACCTGACTTCCTGCCGGGAACTGAGCTCCCGCGCATCGCTACTCCGCAATCCAGAGAATTTGCTTCAGTTAGTGGAATTTGCAGCAATATGTCCCTTGAGTGTCCTTGTCCGAAATGATTTTTCTCTTTCTCTAGCCTTTCTGAGTCAGCTGTGTTTGGACTTGAAACGGAAGCTATGTGCAGCAGCCTCAGAGGTGTGACTGTGCCCAGAAACAGCGCACACTTCATAGGGTTGCCGAAGGGAAAGCTGCTTTTAGTCCAGGAGTTAACCTCTTGGAATTCAGAATATCTGGGCTTTATCCAAGCCATGCATCCCTTTTCCCATCTAAAACCACCCACAACTTTAAAAAATATAAAATAGAATAAAATAAAGTAAAATCTGTTAGATTACCTTTCCCCTGATGAGCCTCCTTCCCTATCATGGCAGAAGAGAAACAGCATAAAGTCTGAATTTGTTATCAAAGCAAGCAAGATCCTGTGATTTGAATGCTGCTCAACCTCAGCTTCTATTACCCTCTTAAACAGAACTGGAGTAAGTTCAAAATCATATGTAGATCCCCAAATACATTCTGTTCTCCTAGGGTCTGTGTAAAAGATCCCAGTTTTCTCAGGCATGAAAGTTTCTCCCTGCTTGCCTCTGCTGAGCTTCTGTTCATGTCTCCAACCTGACTTCAACACTAACCTCCGTGGTGGATGCTTCTCTTACCCTTTCAACTTCCCCAAACCACAAGCACTTTCTCTTCTTTGCCCTTGCACTTGTTATTTGGAATGTAACGATCTGCTTTCTTGTTTCCCGCCCCCATACAACAAAACTTTAAAAAAAATTGTGGGAAAATGGAATTAAAAGATAAAATTTAAAAATATAAACTTTATTTCTCACCATAAACTCCATCAAGTTCAAGACACTTTTGTGAATGATGATACAGTCATTTAGCCCATCCCTAAAGAACTGAGGGTCTTGGGAATTTAACCATGTCAATGCAGTCTTTTTTACATTGTTAACTGAAGAAAAAGGGACGCCCTTTACAGATTTTTTTTTTTTAAGATTAGGAAACAAAAAGAAATAAGAAGCCAAGTCAGGACTATAAGGCAGACGCCTAATGATTTCCCATTGAAACTCTTGCAAAATTGCCCTCGTTTGATAAGAGGAATGAGCAGGAATATTATCATGATGGAAAAGGGCTCTCTGCTGAAGCTTTTCCTGGGTGTTTTTTGGCTAAACCTCTAGCTAACTTTCTCAAAACAGTCTCATAATAAGCAGATGTTATCATTCTTCGGCTCTCCAGAAAGTCAAAAAACAAAATGCTTGAGCATCCAAGAAAAAAGTCCGTGGCAGTGACCTTTGCTCTTGACTGGTTTGCTTTTGCTTTGACTGGACCACTGCCACCTTTTGGTAGCCATTGCTTTGATTGTGCTTTGTCTTCAGGATTGTACTAGTAAAGCTGTGTTCTGTCTCCTATTACAATTCTTCAAAGAAATATTTCAAAGAAATACTTGATCCCACTTGTTTTAAAATTTCCATTGAAAGCTCTATTCTTGTCTGAAACTAATCTGGGTGCCACAGTTTTGGCATCCATCACATGGAAATTTTGCTCAACTTTAATTTGTCAGAATTGTGCAAGCTGAACCACCTGAAATGCCTATGATGTTGACTATTTTCTGCTGTTGATTGTTTATCCTCTTCAATGAAGGTATGAACAAGATTAATTTTTTCCTTGCAATTGATGTGGATGGTCTGCGGCCACAGTCTTCATCTTCAACATCCACTTGTCCCTTCTTAAAATAAGTTATCCATTTGTAAACTGTTTATTTCTTTGGAACATTGTCCCCATACACTTTTCATAAGGCATCAATGACTTCACCATTCTTCCACCTAAGCTTCACCACAAATTTGATGTTTATTCTTGCTTCAAATTGTAGCAGTATTTATGTTTCTCTGATAGAGGCACTTCTCAAACTCATGTCTCATCCTTCTTGGTGCCTCAAACTAGACTCTGTTCAGACATGTTATAACAAGATAGTACAAGATCATTTTGGTATAAAAAATGAAAATCTATCTAGTTTTTTCATAATACACATTTTCCATAATCCATTTGAAGACCTCTCATATTTAAGCACAATGAGAAGTGGCACCCTATCTTTATAACCAAATCCAT
The DNA here is from genome assembly GCF_037993035.2 of Macaca fascicularis. Classification (NCBI taxonomy): domain Eukaryota; kingdom Metazoa; phylum Chordata; class Mammalia; order Primates; family Cercopithecidae; genus Macaca; species Macaca fascicularis. The sequence goes on along the minus strand of NC_088392.1, from coordinate 73,369,156 downwards.
AAGTACTTTTACTTAGCAATAAATATTTATTAAATGAATGATGAATGATCTTTACCTCATGTACAAAGTATCATAGGGAGGCCATAGAAGGTGGAAAATTTCCAGTCGTCATACAAAATATTTCTCTTTGAACTCCATAGACTGATGACTGTTATCTTGAGAAAAGCAAACCTTAAAAATCTTATTGTTATTTTACCAGTGTTAGCCACAAGATCTTGGTATGTAACTAAGGCATGAGACAGATCTTATACTTTTAGAGGCATATACTGACAGATCTTATACTTTTAGAGGCAATTCCTGAGAATAATTTAGAATTAAGAATATGTATAATATGTACTCTAGGTATGACTATGAAAATCATTGAGAAGCAGTTTATAATTGAAGCAGTGGAAAACATGAAGCCAGATAAGGTTTTGCAAAAAGGAATTGAGACATTTTAAGTTGTGTTTGTGGCAAATTTACCAGGGAGTGACTTTGGAAAGTGGCCTATTCCTTTTTTCCTCTCAATGTGGAAATTCCTTTCACTTCATCACTGACGTAGGACTGCTTAGCTTCTATTTAAACAATTATAGTAACCAGGAGCTTAGGATTTTATAAGAAATAGCTCTGATTGTAAATATACTTTTTTTTTTCATATTTACTTGACCACTTTCTACCTACAACTTCTGCCTATTTGCTGTAATTTTGAGTCTTGGAAACTACAAAGATGAATCAGCTTTACATGTTGGGTGAGGGCAGTGATTGGCTTTACTTCAAAGTCTTCCTTGTTGCTGGCAAAATATCCTGGTTAACTTGTGTAGACTCTCACTAACAGACTCTTACTAATTTGTCAAAGACCTCTTTAAAATATGTATATCTTACCTGGTATATTCTAAACTTCATAGACTAAAATACAGCTCTCGTTACTTTTACTCTAAAATTCTATTATTTATTAAAACTTGATATGAAATTTACCTTTACATTTTGGTTGCATTTATTATTTCATGTTTTCATTATGGCCTATGAAAAAAATCCAGAATTATAATTTAAACTGCTGCTCAATTAGGACTCACTAGATCTTCATTTATGCATTTAAAATTTAGAGTAATATCTTTATCTCCTTTAATATCTGTTTTGTTATCTTCATCATAGCTATTTTATCAATCGAAGTGATCTTGAAACTTGATTCTGTCAACCTTCATAATAACTTTTCATGATAGCTTTGTTTGATACATGAATTTGATAAAATTATCTTCTAATCATATGTCATCATCCAGTTCCCTTTACCAATCATTTTCAAGCCCTCAATATGAGCTAAACACTGAAGGGATGAAAATTAAGTAAGTGGGGGAGGCCAAATGATTTCTTCCCAGGAGTATAAAATGACTCTGGGGAATAGTCATTTTGTAAGTAAACACAACCCAAGGTGCTACTGTATACCTTAGTGGAACATGAACAAGATCTGGGGGAGTGTAGAAAAGGCAGAGTTTCTTTCCTCTATAGGGTCAGAAAAAAATGTTGTGGAGAAGGTGGCATTTGAAGTTAAAGGTCATGAATGTTGAATAGAATTTCACCAACGTGGGACCACTATATAAATGATATTATAGACCAGGAGAATATCATATAGCAAGGATGCAGGGATGGATAAATTCAGGACATTTTGGGGCATGAAGTGGTGTGAGGAAGCTAAGGGCCCATGGATAGAATAGAGCACAAGATAAGAAGGATTATATACTAGAGCCAGATGGTTGGGGCTTGAAAGCATGCAAAGGAACTTAGGGTTATGCTAGACCCTTGGAAGCCACTAAAGACTTTAGAGCAGGAAAGTGATATAATTAGATTTGGTTTTAGAAAGACTATTGGCTCTGTGTGGTATATACTGAAGCTAGAAAACCAAGAGGAGACTTCAGGGGCTGTAGCAATAATAATAGTAACTATAAGTAATACTGAAATGACATTTATAATTTATATGTTGCTTTTACATGTGATCACATCGTTTAATGTCAAAGTTCATGTGAAGTAGCACTGTGCTAATAGGCATGAAAAAAGGATGAATTTGATGCCATGGAAGAGGGGTAGAATAGAGAGAACTTGGCAACTAATTATATGTGGAATACTAAGAAGAAAGCAAGTTGCAGGTTACTCTGGGGTTTCTAAACAAGTAGCCTGGAAGGAGCAGGCACACTCAAATGGAATATGTGAGAAGAGTGTAATGAAGGATATTTACAAAGATGAGGGCAGAGATAAGGGGAACCTACAGAGGAGAGTGCTGCTTGCCAGAGATATTACCATAACTAGGCCTGAAGGAGCAAGGCAAGGCAGTGGTTACCTGAGTAGTTGCATGAGTGATTACCAGCCCCTCAACCCCAACAGGAGCTGTGGACTTTAGTAGAAGAATGTAGCCAGCCCAGGTTTACCCTGAAGGCAGAGATGTAAGGAAGTGAACACGTCAACCCCACTGTTGCCCTGCTGCTGTTGCTTATTGGCTGATATCAACCAGAAGCCAGGGGACAAGGAGGTTGGCTGGCCATGCCCCTCTATCCTGTATCCATATAAACCCCAAACCCCAGGTTCCATGAGCACACAAGTACACGAGCAGATGAGGAGATGAGCAGAAGAAGAGCAGAAGAATGGCAGAATGGTGTGACAGAGAGAAGAGAAGGAGCATCTGAATGCTGAGAGGAGTTCAGCTGGGAGCACTCAGAGAGGAGATCACCCACATTGGATGGCCAAGCTCAGGGGAAAGATCATCTTCCCACTCCATCCCCTTCCCAGCTCCCTGTCCATCCCACTGAGAACCACTTCCACCACTCAATAAAACACCCATATTCATCCTTCAAGACCATGTGTGACCTGATTTTTCCTGGACACTGGAAAAGAGCTCAAGATATAGAAAGCTGTCACACTGCCCTTCTGCCCTTATGAAAAGACAGAGGGTCCACTGAGCAGTTTAACACTTAAGCTGTCTGTGGATGGCAAGGTTAAAAGAGTGCACTGTAACACACACCCACTTCGGCTTCTGGAGTTGCAAGCACCCACCCCTTGACACTGCCATGGGGCTAGAACCCAGGGGCACTCATCCTGGCTCCTGCACATGCCCATCTGTGTGCTCTCACCTCCCATAAGGGATTTGAGCATGCAGCACAGTGGCCAGATGAGCCACACCCCTGTCACACATCCTGTGAGGGGTGTCAGGGAACTCTCCTGTTTCATTGCCACCATTCATTATGTCAGAATTGTTGGTAAGAATTTATTGACTAAGACAAGGCTTGTGAAACAACTAGACATGCATTCCAGCTTGTGTCATTGTTGCCCATCCATTGCTAATTTTGTGGATGCATCAACATTGCGTAGGTAGTTGTGTCACAATCTGAGAATCCCCCTAAGTGCATGTTTTCTTCTCTCCAAAAGTACTTTGTCACAAAATTTGTGGAATCAACATAATGACATGCCCATTGTCCATGGAAATTCCAAAACCAAGTAAATTTGTGAAGACAAAGCAAAATAGTTAATCTGATGTAATCTCTTAGTGAATGCTTTTGCATTCTGACTGAAATCCAGATTTTTTTACATGAGCACAAGCTCCCTGTTTCATGTTAGTCCTTTTATTGAGAGCTAATATCAAACCTGTCAGTTTACAGATTTTTGTGTCTTTTCATTTATTAGAGATAGAAAGACAAAGTGACAGACAGACACACATGCACACCCACATCACAGAAAAGAGAGATAAAAAAGGGAGCCTATAAAAATTAATGTTCAAATGATGTAAATTGGCCAAGAACATATATCTTTCAGGATATTGATCTATTCATTATTCCAGCATAGATGGAAGCCACTAAACTTAATTAATGCAGCACACAACTTTAAATCCTCTGAGAATTACCCACTGTCTCATGCTCCTTTTGATTCACATACCTGAGAATTTCTTCTCCACCATCACCATTTCCTTTAAAGCCATCACACAAAAGTATTGTTGTAAGTAGTGTAGCTGCCTTCATTTGCCTATGACCCTATTAGTTTCCACATCTATATTACAGGATTTTTGTAAAAAGAAATGATGTCCTGGTCACTTCAGTTGGTGTTTAGTAATGATTGTTGAATGGATAAATGAATGAATGAATGAACAGATGAAAGAATGGTATAGGAAATGGTAAAAAATGGCTTCAGTTTTGTTTCTTTGTGTATCCTTGGAACTAATTTCCCTCTTCCATTTATAATAATGCTCTGTACTTTCATCTGTCATTCACATCTTTTCATAGCTACTCTGTGGTAAATGAGATTTTGTTAGTGGCCATAAAACAGTTGAAATCTGCAATTTCATTAGGCATTCAATTTCCACCATAAAACTTAATGACTAAGCAGATGAACATAGAGATGATTTTGTAAGGATAAAGTGCACAGACATACACATCATAATTGCAAGGCTACTGTACGGCTTAAGCAATTCAGACAAGCCAGCTGCTCTGAAAAGAAACAAGTATGCCTTCCTGACAGCTTTTATCAGCTAAATTGTGCTTACAGCTCTCTTTCAATGCACACTTGATTTTGATTGGGATATTCTAAGTATATCATGTGGTAAAATCACATGGCCCCATAGCATTCTATCTTTTCAAAAAGCACTATGCTTGTTGATTAGTCCAATTATATATCTCCCTTTGCAATCCCCAAATTTATCTCCATTTCACAGATGGAGAAACTAAGGCAAAGTCAATTTAAGTAATATGACAAGTTGTTACCGTATTAGGATTACATCTAATACAAGAAGTATGTGCTTATATTACATCAGTAGTTAAATGTTGCTAATTCAATTTATGTAAACTGATAATAGTTCTTGTGAAAGTATCACAAGGCAGGTACTCTCACAGAGTGTTAATGCAAGTATACATTAATACAGCCTTTTTGAAAGACCACTTGGCAATACGTGTTGGTGGCAATATGTGTTGGGGGCAATACAAATATTCATATGCCCCAATGGTGTAATTAAAGTTCTAGGAATCCAACCTGAGATAAGAATCCTTGATGTTTTCAAGGATTCATGCACAAATACAGTATTATTTTTGGGCCCCTATCACAATGTTGGGCATATGACAAGTACTTTGCATTATCTCACTTAGTGTGCATCTTTCTCATATGACACAGGCATTCTTCCCATCATTCACATAAGCAAGAGACTTGAAAAAAAATGAAGCAACAACAATAAAAGCGTCAAGTAAGAATCCATAGCCACTTGGCTGCTGGAGAGAATTAGAATCCAACATTATTGATTACAGAACATTTAGAAACTAAATTCTCAATATTATATATGAAAACTATAGACTTATGTTAGAAAATTATCAATGGACAGGCACAGTGACTCATGCCTGTAATTCCAGCACTTTGAGAGGCAGAGGCAGGTGAATAATCTCAGCCTAGGAGTTGGAGACCAGCCTGGCAACATGGAGAAACCATGTCTACAAAAAAAAAACAAAAAAAAAACAAAAAACAAAAAGTAGCCAGGTGTGATAGCGTGCACTGTAGTCCCAACTACTAGGGAGGCTGAGGTGAGAGGATCACCTAAGCCCAGGAAGTCAAAGCTGCAGTGAGCTAAGAATGTGCCACTGCAGTTCAGCCTGGGTGACAGAGCAAGAGCCTGTCTAAACAATTTAAAAAATAAAAAAGAATAGAAAAAGAAAATGAGTAATGACTAAAATTATGCTTTAAGTAATTTTAGTAATGTTTATTTGTGATTTGCACCTTAAACAAATATTTACTGAGAACCTATCTTTTAATATGTATTTTCTAGATACTAGGTATATACATATATGAATCTGGAGATTAGGCAATGATATGGACAGGAAGTAGGGAAATACTGGGTAAAAGAGGGTGGTTCACTGGCAAAGGCCCCGATCTCAAGCCTGGAAACCTGTGGCCCTAAATGGGAACAGACACTCCTGTTTTTGCACTCAAATGTTGCCTTTTGGCCTGCCATGCTTCCCATCCTGTACCCATATAACCCCCAAACTCCAGCCTCCACAAGCAGAAGAACAGAGGACAGAAGAGCAACAGAGTGGCAGAGAAGGAGAGAGGAGAATGAGTGTCTGAACACTGAGAGGGGTTCAGCTAGGGATGGTTGGAGAGGACATTGGCTGCAGGATGGTTGAAATCCAAGAGATCATTTTCCCACTTCATCCCCTTTCCAGCTCCCCATCTATCCCTCTGAAAGTCATCTCTATCAAACAATAAAATTCCCTGCATTTACCATCCTTCAATTTTTCTGTGCGTCCTGATTCTTTCTGAACACTGGACAAGGACCTGGGTATTGGGGGAACCCACCCCCAATATTTCAATGTAGGTTCTTTCTATATTCCCTGAGGGTCGGACGGCTGAGAAATAAAGAGAAAGAGTACAAAGAGAGGAATTTTACAGCTGGGCCTCCAAGGGTGATATCACATATTCATAGGACCATGATGCCCACCTGAGCTGCAAAACCAGCAAGTTTTTTTAAGGATTTCAAAAGGGGAGGGGGTGTAAGAACAGGGAGAAGGTCACAAAGATCATATGCTTCAAAGGGCAAAAAGGACAACAACGATCACATGCTTCTGAGGCCAATAAAGTTCACAAGTCAAAAGGCAAAGCAAAGATCACAAGGCAAAGGGCGAAATCAAAAACTCCTGATAAGGGTCTATGTTCAGCTGTGCATGTATTGTCTTGATAAACATCTTAAACAACATAAAGGTTCAAAAGCAGATAACTTGTCTGACCTCAAATTCACCAGGGTGGGGTTTTTTCCCCACCCTAATAAGCCTGAGGGTACTGCAGGAGACCAGGACGTATTTCAGTCCTTATCTCAGCCGCATAAGACAGACACTCCCAGAGCAGCCATTTATAGACCTCCCCCCAGAATGCATTCCTTTCCCAGGGTCTTAATTATTAATATTCCTTGCTAGGAAAAGCATTCAGCGATATCTTCCCTACTTGCACATCCATTTATAGGCTCTCTGCAGGAAGAAAAATATGGCTGTATTCTGCCTGACCCCGCAGGCAGTCAGACCTTAGGGTTGTCTTCCCTTTTTCCCTGAAAATAGCTGTTATTTTGTTCTTTTTCAACATGCACTGATTTCATATTGTTCAAACACACATATTTTACAATCAATTTGTACAGATAACACAATAGTGGTCCTGAGGTGGCGTACATTCTCAGCTTATGAAGATAACAGGATTAAGAGATTAAAGAACGGCATAAGAAATTATAAAAGTATTAATTTTGGGAACTGATAAATGTCCATATTAAAATGAAATCTTCACAATTTATGTTCAGAGATTGCAATAAAGACAGGCATAAGAAATTATAAAAGTATTAATTTTGGGAACTGATATATATCCACATTAAAATGAAATCTTCACAATTTATGTTCCTCTACTGCGGCTCCAGCCAGTCCCTCTGTTTGGGACTTACAATATTATTGTTTGGGACTTACAATATTATTGTGTGGGAGTCTACATCTCTTTGTAGGTCTCTGATAACTTGCTTTATGAATCTGGGTGCTCCTGTGTTGGGTGCATGTATATTTAGGATAGTAAAGTTTATCACTGAATTGAATGCTTTACCATTTTGCAGTGCTTTAGAATTGAATCTTTTACCATTTTGAATTTTTTACCATTTTGTAATCTTCACTTTGTCTTTAGTGATAGTTATTGATCAAAAGTCTGATTTGTCTGAAATTAGGATTGTAACCCTTCCTTTTTTCTCCTTTCCATTTGCTTCGTAGATTTTTTCCCATCCCTTTATTTTGAGTCTATGTGTGCCATTGCACGTGAGATTGGTCTCTTGAAGACAGCACACTATGGCATCTGGCTTCTATATCCAGCTTGCCACTCTGTACCTTTTATTTGGAGCATTTAGGCTGTTTACATGTAAGGTTAGTATTGTTATGTATTGATTTGATTTTGTCATCATGCTCTTAGCTGGTTCTTATGCAGGCTTGTTTGTGTGGTTGCTTTATGGTGTCACTGGTCTGTGTACTTAGGTGTACTTTTGTAGAGGCTGGTAATGGTCTTTCTTTTCCACATTTAGTGCTTCTTTCAGGAGCTCTTGTAAGGCAGGTCTGGTGGTAACAAGTTCCCTCAGTATTTGCTTGTCTGAAAAGACCTTATTTTCATTCTGTTATGAAGCTTAGTTTGACCAGATGTAAAATTCTTGGTTGGAATTTCTTTTATTTATTAATGTTGAATATTGACCCTGAATCTCTTCTGGCTTGTACAATTTCTGCTGGGAGGTTCACGGCTAGTTTTATGAGCTTCCCTTTGTAGGTGACCTGTCTTTCTCTCTAGTTGCTATTAACATTTTTTCTTTTAGTTTGAGCTTGGGCAATGTGATGCTTTTGTGTCTTGGGGATGATCTTGTGAATTATTTTTCAGGGATTTTCTACATTTCCTGAATTTGAATGTTGGCCACTCTAGCTAGGTTGGGGAACTTCTTATGGATGATATCCTGAAGTATGTTTTCTAAGTTGCTTTCATTCTCCTGATCTCTTTCAGAGATGCCCAAGAGTCATAGATTTGGACTCTTTATATAGTTCCATATTTCATGGAGGTTTTGTTCATTCCTTTTCATTCTTTTTTTAAAATTCTTGTCTGTCTTATTTCAGAAGGTCAGACTTCAAGCTCTGAAATTATTTCCTCAGGTTGGTCTGTTCTGCTGATAATGCTTGTGGTTGCATTATAAAATTCTTGTAGAGTATTTTTCAGCTCTATCAGTTTGGTTATTTTTTTTCCTTTACTGGCTATTTTGTCTGCCAGCTCCTGTATCTTTATATTGTTACTCTTAGCTTCCTTAGATTGGATTTCAGTATTCTCCTGGATCTTAATTATCTTCACTCTTATCCATATTCTGAATTATCTTTCTGTCATTTCAGCCATTTTAATCTGGTTATTAACCCTTGCTGGAGAACTAGTGTTGATTGGTGGAAAGATGGCACCATAACTTTTTGAGTTGTCAGAGTTCTTGCACTGTTTTTCTTCTTCTCACCTTTGTGAGTTGATGCCCCTTCAATCTTTGAAGTTGCTGTCTTTTGAATTTTTTTTCTTCTTTTATTGTATTCGATGCCCTTGAAGGTAGAGTTGTGATATAAGGTAGATTGACTGTCTTCATTTTTGGAAGATTTTAGTGACCAAGCCTCAGCTCAGTACTCCAGGACTTCATGTTTTAACTCTGGGAGACTGGTATTGGGCCCTGCTTTGTTCTCTGGCCCCTCGATGTTAACAATCTGTTGCAATAGAAAAGTCAAGGTGCTCTGAGACTGTTGTTCACAACATTCCAATTGGCGATGTCACTCAAAGCATATCTTAGGTGGTGGCAGTGGGATACATCCTTGTTTGCACATGCCAGTATCAGCTGCATCTGCAGCATGGTGGGGTAAACCCTTGTCAGTTGCAATAGGGTGCTAGCAGGTGCCAGAGTGCCAGCTTCCATGTGGGCATTTGTAGCAGCAGCTGGCATTAACAGCATAGCATCTGTGCCAGTATTCACAGAAGCAGTAGGCCTTCATGTATGCATTTGTAGCAATGGCTGGTATTGAAAGTGTGGCTGGGGGGACATTCCATTCGCATGCTGGTGACTGTGCATGTTCATGAAGGTAGTGGTTTCAGCATGAGAGCAGGACTTAGGTGGGTGCAGGACTGCGTGTGCTCTCTGTGCACATTCCTGTAGGTGTCAGTGGCCATTCAGGGCAGGGCAGGTCCTCTTTTCTTCATGCATAGTGGCATGGCAGGGTGAAGATGTGCATGTGTACTGGCAGGGAAGGGAAGGCATGGTTTGTACTTGCACATACACACTGGCAATGTCGGGGGGTTGGCTGTGGGCAAGTGCGTGCAGGCAAAGCAGCACAGTGGAGACTGCAGTGGGAGGAGGGTGCAGGCTAGCTGCTGCATGTACATTGGGGCTGCTCTGCTGGAGCACTCTGCTAGTCAGGTGTGGTCCACCATCATGGGAGCTATGATGCAGACCACTAGGAGGTATCTGGGAGCTGAACCACAAGCAGGCATGGCTGGGATGGGGCCCTAGGAGTATCCAGCAGACTGAGAGGTGATCAGGTTGGACTGGCCCAGTCTCATAGGCAAGATTTCTCTGTGGAGTTTGGTCTGACAGTTCCCCTAGGGCTAATGTCTCCTATGGGAGTGAGTCAAGCCTAGGGAAAGGAGTGACCCTGGCCATGCTCCTCTATAGATGCTCCCACACTAAACACTCTGGGTTCTGCTCTGGCTGGAGTTCTTCCCCTACCACTTCTCCGAGCAGATCTTACTGCCAATTTAAGTGTCCATGGTGGTCAAACGGTCTCCTCCTGCCAAGATTCCAGAGGCCCATGGCAAGAGCAGGTTTCTCCTTGCCTGTTCAACACACCCCCTCCCCAGGAGATGTTAGGGCCCAGGAATGTGTCCTGGTGTACAGTAGCAACATTCCCAGTTTTCTCCTACTTTAGTCCAGCATCTGTGTATTCACTCCATCTATTCTCAATGCCTTCCCTCTGAAGATCTGCTTAGAGTGCACCAGTCTTCCCAATGCCCCATTCCTTGGTGGGAGATGTTCCTCCTGTCTGTGTCTAGTCAGCCATCTTGCCTCTTCTGTACACTTTCTTGTTTTTTATTTTGTGTTTGTGTGTGTGTGTTTTGCAAGATAAAATCCAATTGTTCTTTCACCATCTTTTGAGAAAATTATAAGTTTCTTCCATTTAATTTTATTGGCATTTTTGTCAAAAATTATTGACCATGTCTGTGCCAGCCTATTTCTGGACTCTCTTTTCTGTTTCATGTATTTATTTGTCAATCTTTATGCCAATGACACAATGTCTTGATTATAGTAGTTTTATGCTAACTCTTATAATGATGTAGCATAACTCCTCTAAATTTATTCTTTTTCAATGTTTATTTTGGCTATCCTAAAGTCTTTGCATTTTTATATAAGTTGTAGAAAAATCTTGTCAGTTTCTATGAAAAAAAGTGACTTCTGGGATATTCCTTGAAATTGTGTTATATCTGTAGATCATTTTGGAGAGAAGTGACATCTTAAAAATATTGAGTCTTCTTATCCATGAACATGGTATAGATCTCCATTTATTTAGGCCTTCTGTTATTTCTCTTAGTAGTGTTTTTCAGTTTTTAGTGTGTAGAAATTACATATATTTTACTAGATTATTAGATTTGTCCCTAAGCATTACCTATTTTTATGCTGTTGTAAATGGTGTTGTTTGAAAATACTATGAGCCCTGTATAAGTTCTGGGAATTATTCTCTCTACTTCTTCTGGGTAACTGTTTCCCTGGCCTCAGATAGTTTTCTCACAAATGTGCTGATTAGTGCTTGGTGAATAACTCCAGGGGACTTGCTGTTGATCTCTGGAGTTCTCTCTCTAGGGAGTTCTCTCATTTCTGGTAATCTTCCCTGTGATATATAGTCGACCTGGAATAACCACTTCCTCTCCACTCCCAACTCTTTCTCCTCAACTGAAGCAGATCTCTGGGTTTCTCCTGGGATTTTTTCCCTAAGTTCATTGGAATCTCTCTCCAGAGAGCAAGGTGGACAATCTTAATGTTCACTTTATTTGTTTCCTCTCTTTCAGGGATCACTGCCCTGTGCTGCCTGATATCCAATGTTTGAAAGTTGTTGTTTAATACATTTTGTCTTTTTGTTGTTATTTTAGCTGAAAGGGTAAAAGCAGTCTCTTCATCTCAGTCAGAAGCAGAACTCCTCTTTGCTCAATCCTCAATACCCCATTTGAGGATCACCCTTCTCTGTAAAGAATGCTTTGATAACCACTGTGGTTGGCAAAATAATGTCTTCCAATGATATCTATGCCCTGATCTTCAGAACCTGTGTATATGTTACTTTGCATAGGAAAGGGGACTTTGCCAATTTAATAAGGTTAAGAATCTTGAGAAGGAAATATTATCCTGGATAATTCAAGTGGGCTCAATCAAATCACAAATTTTTTAAAACTTATGGACCTTTCATAGCTGCAAAGATAAGACAGACGGCAAAGTGAAAGTATGTTATCTGATGTTGATAGCTCTGGCTTTAAAAAATGTCAAAAGGAGGCCAGAAGCCAAAGAATGCAGGTGGACTCCAGATCTAGAAAATGCAAGACCTAGTTCTTCTCTAGAGTTTCCATAAAGGAACACAGATCTGTGACACTTTGAGTTAGCCCAGTGAGACCTATGTTTGACTTCTGACCTACAAAGCTAAGATAAGTTTATGTTGGTTTCAGTTCCTAAGTTTGTAGTGATTTGTTTCAACAGCAATAGAAAACTAATATATTTCCAGATAATTTTAAATTTTAAAATGGGAAACTTCAAAAATATATAATAAATTATAGTTTTTAATATGAATAATCCACCTTATACTGCCACTATATCAGTATCCTTTGCCAAAATATTCTGTTATACATATGTTTTCAACTGAGGTTTCAAAAACTCTAATTCCAGGCTTACATTTTATCACTAGTGTTCTACTTTTATTAATTTCTCAGCCATTTGTCATTTATTTGCCACTCATGCTATCCCCTTGGTGACAATTTTGGTATATGGGATATCATTGTGTTCCTTCCACTGTACCACCATAATAATAGTTTTTACTTAGGGGAATAGTTTGTGTCCCCCCAAAAATCAGACTAATTTAGAAATCAGAGTTTTGGGAGTATAGTCCTCATGTTATTAGTGTATCACTTTAGGCAGTTTCACTCTAATTTACAAAAATCATGTTTATTTGCTTTGGAGACAATATTTACTGTTCTTCAGCCCTACTGCGCGTGGAGGTAGAGAAAAGATTAAACATCCTTTTGTTATTGGATTTTTTTTTAATTTGACAACGAAAGATACATAGAGAAGGAAAGGATTTTACATAGAGACCAGGAATTTTAATATTAATCAGCATACAAAAAAATACTATATATGAAGAATACTTTTGAAATTGAAGTGAATTTTACAAATACTAAAATGCTAGATTTAAGTGTACAATTGCTTAAGTTTGGTCAACTATGTACAGCCGTGTAATCACCACTTGAATCAAGATACAGGACAACCCCATGCCCAGAGAAAACTCCCTAGTGGTATTTCTTACAGTCTATTCCTACCTCTGCACAGGCAAACACTGTTCTGACTTTCATCACAATAGTTTAGTTTTGGCTATTCTTTATGTGGGAATGGGGGAATTACGCAGTATGGGCTTTTTTGTGTATAGCCTCTTTCATAAAACATAATGTTTTTGAGATTTATCATCATTCATAATACTGTGGCATGTATCAATAGTTTATCCTTTGTAAAAATGAATTTTATTTTCTATATTTAAGGTATATAACAATGTTATCAGATATACACATAGACAGTAAAGCATTACTATACTGAAGCAAATTAACATTTTTTCTTTTTGTGTGAATAGCAGCTAAAGTTACTCATTTAACCTGAATCCTAAATGAAATATAATTTTATTACCTATAGTCTCATGTTGTACAGTAGATCTCCAGACTTGTTCATCCTACATATCTGTTGCATGGTATCCTCTGACCTATATCTCCTCATTTCCCCTTCCACCCCCCAACCCCTGGTAACCATCATTTTGTTCTTTCTCTGTATATTTATTTTTTTGGGCTCCACATATAAGTGAGATTATACAATAATTTTCATGTCTGACTTATTTCACTTAGCATATTTCACTTAGCGTATTTCACTTATTTCACTTAGCTCAACTACATTGTGACAAATGGAAAGATCTCATTCCTTTTTAGGACTGAATAATATTGAACAAATCAAGATATAGAACAGCTACATGCCCAAAGAAAACTCCTTTGTGCTTCTTTCAGTCTATTCCCATCTCTACACAGGCAAACATTTGATGCTGAACAAATAAAATACACACACACACACACACACACACACACAATTTCTTTGTCCATTTGTCTGTTACCAAACTCTTAGGTTGTTTTTGTATATTGGCTATTGTGAATAATACTGCAGTGAGCATGGGAGTGCAAATATGTTTACCAGGTGGTGATTTCAATTCCTTTGGATATATGCCCAGAATAGGGATTGCTGGGTCATTCCGAAGTTTGTTTTAAAATTTATTTAAGAAATATCGTACTGTTTTCCATAATAGCTGTACCAACCTACAATCCCACCAACAGTGTACAAGAGTTTCCTTTCCTCCACACTCTCACCAACATTTATTAACCTTTTTATAGTAGTTATTATAATGGATGTAAAGTGGTATTTCATAGTGGTTTAAATTTGTATTTCCCTGATGATTAATGATGTTGAGCACATTTTCATATACCTGTTGATGATGTTTATATCTTCTTTGGAAAAATGTCTGTTAAGGTGTTTTGCTCATTTTTCATTGGGGTATTTGGTTTTCTACTATTGAGCTGTATGAATTCTTTCTAAATTTTGGATATTAACCCCTTATCAGATACATGGTTTGTAATTTTTTCGCTGATTTGTAGGCTGCCATTTTATTTTGTTCACTTAATGGTGTCCCATAAGTCCTATAGGCTGTCTTCACTCTTTTTCATTCTTTTCCCCACTCTGATTCATTTCAAAAGACCTATCTTTAAGTTTACAGATTCTTTCTTTTTGCTTCATCTAACCTGCTATTGAAGCTCTCTATTGTTCTTTTTTATTTCACTGATTGGATTCTTCTTCTCCATTTTAAAAAAAATAATCTATCTCTTTGTTGAATTTCTCACTCAGACCACGAATTGTTTCTGATTTAATTGTCTATTTGTATTCTCTTGTATCTCTTAAGTTTCTTTCTTTTTCAAGTAATTCATACGTTTTTACTTTTAAAGGTTATTTACTAGAGAATTATTGTGCTCATTTGGTGATATCATTTTTCCTTGCTTTTTCATTTTTCTCATGTCTCTGCATTGATGTCTGTGCATCTGGTGGTGCAGTCACCTCTTCCAAACTTTACACAGTGGCTTTTGTAGGAGATGTTCATTTGAAGAAGGGCCTGAGATTGTTGGTTGAGCAGGGTGCAGTGGCTCTGGTTCCATGTGATTGCAGTGGTGCAGTCTCCAGCAGCTTCTTCAGTTGTGATAATTGGTGATTCTGTGAATGCCTCTGTGGTCTAGGTTGCAGGAGTTTGTGGCAGTGATGGTGGCTCCATAGGTTATTAGGGCAAAGGCTTTAACCTATTAAGGTTAGATCCTCCTATTCTGGTCTTCCACACAGTGGGTCATCTCAGCTGAGGGGGACTCTCTTGGTGTTGGATCTGACAGAGCACACAGGCAGCCATAGCAGCACTGGGATACAGGGAATACATGCTTAGAGCAGCTGTGTAGCTGGGTTCCTCAAATCAGAGTGTGTGACACTGTTATAAGACCTGGGATTCAAGACATAGGTTCTTTCCAAGGCATGAGTGGTGGTATTAGTCCATTTTCACACTGCTATAAAGAATTACCTGACATGCTAATTTATAAAGGCAAGAGGTTTAATTGACTCAGTTCCACATGGCTGGGAAGGCCTCAGGAAACTTACAATCATGGCCAAAGGTGAAGGGGAAGCAAAGCATGTCTCACATGGTGGCAGGAGATAGAGATAGTGCAGAGGAAACTGCCCCTTTTATACCATCAGATCTTTTTTTAAATTTATTTATTTTTTTATTATACTTTAAGTTCTAGGGTATGTGTCCACAATGTGCATGTTTGTTACATATGTATACATGTGCCATGTTGGTGTGCTGCTCCCATTAACTCGTCATTTACATTAGGTATATCTCCTAATGCTATATCTCCCCCCTCCCCCCACCCCACGACAGGCCCTGGTGTGTGATGTTCCCCTTGCTGTGTCCAAGTGTTCTCATTGTTCAGTTCCCACCTATGAGTGAGAACATGGGGTGTTTGGTTTTCTCTTCTTGCGATAGTTTGCTCAGAATGATGGTTTCCAGCTGCATCCATGTCCCCACAAAAGACATGAACTCATCCTTCTTAATGGCTGTACAGTATTCCATGGTATATATATGTGCCACCTTTTCTTAATCCAGTCTGTCATTGATGGACATTTGGGTTGTCCAAGTCTTTGCTATTGTGAATAGTGCCGCAATCAACATATGTGTGCATGTGTCTTTATAGCAGCATGATTTATAATCCTTTGGGTATATACCCAGTAATGGGATGACTGGGTCAAATGGTATTTCTAGTTCTAGATCTTTGAGGAATTGCCACACTGTCTTCCACAATGGTTGAACTAGTTTAGAGTCCCATCAACAGTGTAAAAGTGCTCCTATTTCCCCACATCTTCTCCAGCACCTGTTGTTTCCTGACTTTTTAATGATTGCCATTCTAACTGGTGTGTGATGGTATCTCATTGTGGTTTTGATTTGCATTTCTCTGATGGCCAGTGATGATGAGCATTTTTTCATGTGTCTGTTGGCTGCATAAATGTCTTCTTTTGAGAAGTCTTCTTTTGAGAAGTGTCTGTTCATATCCTTTGCCCATTTTTTGGTGGGGTTGTTTGGTTTTTTCTTGTAAATTTGTTTGAGTTCTTTGTAGGTTCTGGATAGTAGCCCTTTGTCAGATGAGTAGATTGCAAAAATTTTCTCCTATCCTGTAGGTTGCCTGTTCACTCTGATGGTAGTTTCTTTTGCTGTGCAGAAGCTCTTTAGTTTAATTAGATCCCATTTGTCAATTTTGGCTTTTGTTGCCATTGCTTTTGGTGTTTTAGACATGAAGTCCTTGCCCATACCTGTGCCTGAATGGTATTGCCTAGGTTTTCTTCTAGGGATTTTATGGTTTTAGGTCTAACATTTACATCTCTAATCCATCTTGAATTAATTTTCTTATAAGGTGTAAGGAAGGGATTCAGTTTCAGCTTTCTACATATGGCTAGGCAGTTTTCCCAGCACCATTTATTAAATAGGGAATCCTTTCCCCATTTCTTGTTTTTGTCAGGTTTGTCAAAGATCAGACAGTTTTAGATGTGTGTATACCATCAGATCTTATGAGAACTCTGTCACTATCATGAGAACAGCATGGGGGAAATCACTCTCAATGATCCAGTCACCTCCCACCTTGTCCCTCCCTCGACATGTGGAGATAACAATTCAAGATGAGATTTGGGTGAGGACACAGAGTCAATCCATATCAAGTGGATTCAGTTCTTCTAATAAGCTGGAATTTGTAGCTCTAAGGCATATCCCAGCATATTCCAACCCATGGAGCTGAGATGTAGCTGTGATTTTGACCATGGAGTGGGCAGGGCACTCTACTGGCACAGCTCTGGAGAAGAAAGGGGATTTTGGAAGCTGGGACCCTGGGGAGCACAGCACAGCTGCAATTTGAGATCCAAAACCAATAGGACACATTGTCAGCTCAAACTCCACAAGATGAGTACCACGTAGTGGTGACTCTATACCCTGGAATAGTGGGACATGACAGTAATGAAGCATCTGTGAGGCTGAGTGCAGCAGCAAGGACCCAAGAATGGCAAGACTCTGCTGTGGTTTGGGTCCTGGGAGGCTGGGAGCAGCACGGCAGTGACTCCACTCCCTAGAGAGATGGGGTACCTCAGCAGCTTAGACTGTAGGGGAAGAGGGGTTAATCCTGTTCCAGGTAGGTGGGGCACTGTGGCTGTTAGGCCTGGCGGGTGGAGTGGCACAACTCAGCCAAGGCTATGAGTACCTGGGATGCAAAGTGCCACATCTCCTCAACTCCAGAAAGTGTGTCTCCGATATAGGTCAAAAGAGCCTCCAGACCCCTTCAGACTGGGTTGCTGCATCAGCTGTAGTGCTGGAGGATGAAAGTGCTCCAGTTTTCTAAAGGCTCAGAGGCTCCCCAGCACTGCCTCACCTGGGGTGCTGGTGCAGGGATCAACAGCTCTAGTATGTCAGAGGCCTGAGTTCCCTGTGGGTTGGGGTCTTGCCTCACCTATGGCACTGGGGGTGTTCAGGACCCCTGGGTGAGGTCCCTGGAGGATATGGCACAACTTTATCTTGGCCCTGAAAGGAAGATACACCAGTGACTGAAATTGAGGTTGTGCAGCAACTCAGTAGTAGCTTGATCCTGGGGTAGGGCGTAGCTGGAGCTTGGCTAAGAAATAGCACATTGTCATGTGGACATACTGTAGTGGTGACAAGCCTCAGGGATGAAGGGGTGAGGCGATGGCTATACCCCCACAGCAGGAAGCACTCTAGCAGTGTCTCTGATTCCAAGATGGTGCAGTGCAATAGCAGCACACTGAATGGTGGTGGTGGGGAACAGTGTTTGCTCCTTTTTTGGGGGGTGGCTGAGCATGTGGATTTTGGGGAGCTCCTTCAGTTGGGTTGAGAAACTGTCAGGACTGCAAGAGTTTCCAGTAGTGAAGACTGCAGTGTTCAAGGTGGTAATGGGGGCTGCTGGAGTCTTCTTTCTTACCTTTTCCCTCCCTCCTGATTCTGAGCCCATCCTGCTACTGTGAAGTACAGGAATCCTTGGTTCTTGACTAACTTGGGAGAATGAATTCAGCCAAGGGACAATTAATAATGTAAGCAAAAGGTTTATTAAGGAGATAAAAGTACACTCCAAGAGAAGAGTGGGCTGACCCAGCTGGAAAGCAGCTCTGGCTTTGTGTGGCTGGAAAATAGCTCCAGGCTGATCCAGCGGGAAAAATAGTAGCAGTGTTTACTTAAAGAGACAGTAAACTCTGAAAGATGAGACAGAGAAGGCTGCTCAATAGAATGAGCCAGCAGCAGCTAGTGCTGGGGGACTCTATGAGAATCTTTTTTTTTTTTTTTTTTTTTGTTATACTCGGCCATTGGAAGGTGTCACTTGCAATCATGTTTTAGACATTCCTCTTGGGCACACATGCTCTGTGATTGCACATACTAGTGAGATACATGCCACATGTCTCATTAGCATTTAAATTCTCTACCCAGGGGTGTGTGTTTTTTACTATTATAATGAGCAAAAGGCTACTTTAGGGTGAGTTATTGGAGGAATGTGCATGCTTGTCAGCAGGGAAAGTCTCTATCATGGTTACCTCCTGCTAGGGCCTGATAAGTCCCCTTGGGGGATACAGGAGCCCAATCACAAGGCCAGAAGTAGCCAGTGTAACCGTTGTCTCCTTTGTTAACTGTCAATGGGCAGCATCTTCTGGACTTCCTTCCCCAGGGGCTCCCTTGCCTGCTCATTTCTGGCTCTCTGCCTACTCTAACAATCTGACTAAAGGGATGGGTGGCAGAGGCAAGCTGTTTCCTTCTCTTCCCTATGTGGCCATCCTGCATTTCTGTGCTGTACAAGATTTCTGCTGCTTCTCTGCTGTTCTCTGGAGCTCTCCTGTAGTTCTTTTGGTGAGAATTTAGTTGTTTATTTGGGGGGGGCGGGGTGTGCACCTGCGTGTGAAGAGTACTGGAGGCTTCTAGTCAGCTCTCTTGTTTATGTGCCAAGATAGTTTTTTTTGTTGTTGTTGGTCTTATCAGATTAGCTCTATTGAAGAACAATTTATGGATTCTGGGGGATAAAGTTTCCCTGAATTTCTCAGTGCTCCTCTAAGAGATCCTGGTGTCTTGAGACAGAAATGCATATACTATAAAGACAGGGAGTGTTTGCAATATCTTCCCCTGGAAACATTTATTTTTCACATACTTTGAGTATGTAGCCATTTGTCTCATTAACTACTCTATCCAAAAGGACAACACAACTTCTATTCCCTAAGAGGGCCAATAGTTAAAGCTCAAATGAGACCCCCAAATCTTCCAAGGTGCCCAGAAATCTGAAGTGCCATCTCCCCAGTATTTGCATGTCAAAAGGGATGAAGCCCAGATCTTGAAGACATTTCTAGGTCAAAAAAGCCAAGACACATAGGACCATCTGGCTTTTGGAGAGATTTTACTGACATTCCCAAAGGTTAAGGTTAGACCCGGGATACATTTCATCCTGTCTCTAAGAAACAAAGATTTATCTCTCTTTTTTGGAGAAGAGAGGGAGGAAGCTGCTTCTTTCCTGTGTATAAATAGAGAGAAGTCATTGTTCTCCATCCCTGGTCTGTGAGGTATAACCACAAGTTGAGACTGCATAGAAAGTTTAACAGGTTTGAAGATGAGGAATTCAAGTATACATGCTTAGTAATTTAAGGAAGCAATTTAATCGTTTTTTTGTCTATGGTAATCTGTTACAGCAACAAGGGAGAATATATCCCTTCTATAAGCAGAGTTAGTTGTCTTTCTTTCTGTGGTTGTTCTGGCACTTTCTATAATGCTGTCATTGCCCTTTCCTGTGCAACTATGCCTTTGTTTCCTGTTTTAGTGAGCTCGTTATTTCTGAAGCCATGTCGTGTTGATATTTGTGACTCAAGTGCTCTGTTCCTAGTTGGAACCTAAGTATATGGTGAATAAATGGATGAGGTTTGAGAGAATATTATTTATTCATCATCACCATTAAGGTTCAGTGTCCCATGGGTCTAAGTCATCACATTGGTGAGGAATGCCACCAGCTCTAACCACACATGATTCTCAGATTCATGTGCCCTGACACTTGCAAACTGTTTTTAAACAATATAGTGAATTGAAAAAGATCTCCACTGGCAATGTCTGGAAAACACAAGCTACATACACTTTATTTTCAAAAGCAGACCTTTTCTGCTACAAGAGTGTGAGCTTTTTTCATTTTTCACTAGAAGATTGTTTTTAAGTGATTTGAAGATTAAGAATTCAAGTATACATGTTCAGTAATTTAACAAAAAACTAATCATTTATTTTTTAAAAAAGAAAAATGACAATTTTACTATGCAGAGAGTCTTTCTGTATTGCTCCAAAATATTTCTCAACAACATACATTGGAAATATTAAGTTAAAAATATAGTACTTAATACTGACAAGGTTGTAGTAAAACTGCAGTAGACATATATGTTGCTGAGGTGTTGGTTGGTAAGAGATTGATTAACTCAATAGTCCCAGAGTAACTAATCAATAGAAAATAATTAAAATTATATGTAATAAGTTACCTTGAGTGGATATGATCAAGTGGATAAGATAGGAATTACCCCCTCTTTTTTTTTTTTTTTTTTTTTTGAGATGGAGCCACACTCTGTCTTCCTGGCTGGAGTGCAATGGCACAGTCTCACAATCTCAGCTCACTGCTACCTCTGCCTCCCGGGTTGAAGTGATTCTTCTACCTCAGCCTCCCAAGTAGCTGGGATTACAAGCACTGGCCATCATGCCAGGCTAATTTTTGTAGAGATGGGGTTTTACTATGTTGGCCAAGCTGGTCTTGAACTCCTGACCTCAGGTGATCCGCCCTACTCGGCCTCCCAAAGTGTTAGGATTACAGGCAAGAGCCACTGCGCCTTGCCTAGGAATTACCTCCTCTTATATCTCTTCTGTATGCTAGAGAATCTTATAGTTTCCACACCTGGAGTTTAGTTATATATAAACTAGGATGGTACAATTTGTATTCTATGTTGGTGGGAACTCCCTAATAAAACCAGAATACAGAGAGGAAAGCCATGGTTTTTGAGATAACTGTCTTTGATTAACATCCTCCTCAAGGCTGGGTGGCAGATGCAGTGATTATTTCTGATTCAGAATGATGCTGTGCTTGACTCTGTTGTAAATCAACAACCCCAAATGAAGCTTCAGAAGCAGCCTCAGAAGCAAAAGTTTTTCTCTAACCTTCTTTTGCCCTCCTGTCTCTCAATCTCATTCTTTCCAGAGACAGCCATAGAAACTGGACTCCCTTTACCCTAAGGCAGGTCATAGAAACTAGAAACACTTTTCCTTAAAGCCAATCATAGAACCTAAAAATATTATTATTATTTTAATTAATTAATTAATAGTTTTTAGACGGAGTCTTGCTCTGTCACCCAGGCTGGAGTGCAGTGGCATGATCTCGGCTCACTGCAACCTCCGCCTCCCAGGCTCAAGCAATTCTCCGGCCTCAGCCTCCTGGGTACCTGGGATTACAGGTGCCTGCCACCACGCCCGGCTAATTTTTTGTATTTTTAGTAGAGACAGGGTTTCCCCATATTGGCCAAGCTGGTCTAGAACTCCTGACCTGAAGTGATCCACCCACTTCAACCTCCCAAAGTGCTGGGATTACAGGCATGAACCACCACGCCCGACTGAACCTAAAAATATTGATCTAGCTTTCCCCCTGCCCTGTGTAAAAACTGGTGGTAAAGAAATTGTTGGATCTACCTTGTTTGACTATAGGTTGTGAGACCCCATTCCAGAGAGGATCCTGCCCCACACCCAGAAGGACGAAATATATGTTCAGAGAAGCCAAGAAGAATCTAAATAGATAGGTCTTGCTGGGCTCCCCCACTCAGTCTGTTAACATGCCCATTCTGTCCAATCATACTTCTACACAGCTGCTCATACTTTGTTTAACCTAAGCATAAAGATGCACAATTTTCCCTGAATCTTTGATTCTTCATTCTGAAGGCTTCCATGTTCCTGCTAATAATATTTGCATGCCTTTTCTCCAATTAATCCACCTTTTGTGAGTTTATTTATTTTATTGATTTATTTGCAGTGAACCTTCAGAAGGCAAGGGAATCTTTCCTTTGGCCCCTAGACCCCCGATATCCTTGGAAAACCTCTATGATCTATAAAAGAAAGTTATTATAGAAATAATGTGACTACAGTATTAAAAGCCAAACAAAATCCCAAAACTTTCAGCATTCTCAGAAATATTTCAATATAGAACAAAACCATCCAAATATTAGGTAATAAGGTGAAACATCAAATAATTCTGATGTATTTATAGCAGTATTATTAAAAATGTGTTATATGTACACCAGTTTATTGTGATATTATCCATAATTAATAGAAATATTCTATAATGATTTAGTAAAATATGGCACATCAAATCCTTCCTCTGTGTTCGCATGGCATCCTATATTCCTCTATTTTGGCATTTTTTACTATATAATGTTTCTTGTATTTTTCTTCACTTGCTGTGAGCCCCCTGAGAACAAGGAGTATGAAACAAATAAACATCACCAAAATTATTTTCTTGGATATCCTCTCAACTCCTGTGCTCCTCTTTTATTGTTGGAGCTCATAAAGTGATACCCAAAAGTATAGCTCTTTGGCATGCTAAGTACTTTGAACTGAAGGACATCGTAAGGACCTCAGAAGCAAAGCCTCTTCTGACCTTCTCCTACCTGCCTTTCTCTTGCTTCCTTTTCTCCCCCAAGGCAGACCACAGGACTGGAGTTCCTCTTCCCCAAGACGGATAGTAGGAACTAGAAATACAGATGACCCTGGAACGATGTGGGAGTTACAATGTGTATGTGCTCACTGTTGACTGAAAGCCTTACTGATAATATAAAGTCATTTAACACATAATTTGTATGTTATATATGATATACTATATTCTTACAATAAAGTTAGATAAAAGAAAATGTTATTATGAAAATTGTAAGGAAGAGAAAGTATATTTACTATTCACTAAGTGGAAGTGGATCATCATTAAAGTCTTCATGTTGGGTAGGCTGAGGAGGAGAAAAGTGGTTTGTTTTGCTGTCTCACGGGTAGCAGAGGTGGAAGAAGCAGAGGAAGTGGAAGGGGAGGCAGCAGAGGCAGGCACAGTGGGTATTATTTTATGGAAATACATTGTAACTTTGGTCTGGCTTTTTCTTGCTTTTTAATTTCTCTAAAAATGTTTCTCTATGGTATCATTTACTTTATTTTCAGTACCCATATCATCGAAGGGTCTGTGTCATGAAAGAAGTCAATAGCATTCTCGTATAATCAGAATCCTTCTGGCAGAGTGTCTAATGTCATTATGTTTTTGGCACTGTTCCTTCTATGTCTTCTTCCTCATTGGCACTGGTTTGAAAGTACTCATCTCCATCAAGTCATTTTCTGTTAATTCCTCTGGTATACTCTCTCTCAACTCTTGAATTTCTCCAAGACCCATATGTTGAAATCCTTCACTGCATACCTTTTTTGTGTATCTGTGGTCTCTCTGATCATTTCCCTGACTGGCACTGCTGAATCCCATGAAGTCATGAACAATATCTGTTTTCTCCAGAAGAAACTATTGTTTCAGGCTTGATGACTTTCACAGCTTTCTAAATCAATGATGGCATCTTCAATGGTGTAATCCTTCTAGACTTTCATGATGTTCTCTATATCAGGGTCCTCTTCCATAGCTTTGACAATTCTTTCCATAGAGCACCATGTGTAATGAGACTTAAAGGTCCTTCTGACCCCTTCATCTAAGGCTCAACTAGAGATGTTGTGTTCGAGGGTGAGCAGACCATTTCAATGCCTTCGGTGTTGAACTCATGAGATTCTAAGTGGCCAGGGTTATTGTTCAACACCAAAAGAGTTTTAAATAGAAATTCCTTTCTGGCAAAGTACTTCCTGACTTCAGAGACAACACAATGATGCAACCAATTCAGAAAAAGGGTTCTCCTCGTACAGGTCTTCTTGTACAACCAAAAGACTGGCAGTTGGTGTTTATATTTCCCCTTTAAGGCTTAGGGGTGACTGGGCACAGTGGCTCACGTCTGTAATCCCAACACTTTGGGAGGCCGAGGTGGGTGGATCACCTGAGGCCAGGAGTTGGAGACCAGCCTGGCCAACATGGTGAAACCCCATCTCTACTAAAAATACAAAAATTAGCTGGGTGTGATGGCTCACACTTGTAATCCCAGCTACATGGGAGGCTGAGGTAGGAGAATCCCTTGAATTTGGGAGGCAGAGGTTGCAGGAAGCCGAGATCATGCCACTGCAGTCCAGCAAAACTCTGTTTCAAAAAATAAAAATCAAAAAATAGAAATAAAGAAATAAAAAGAAAGGCTCAGGGGTTAGCAGATTTATAGAAAAGCACAGTCCTGATCATAAACCCAACTGTATTTGCACAAAACAGTAGAGTTAGCCTATCCCCTCCTGCCTTAAATCCTGGTATGTCCTTCTCTTCCTTACTACTAAATCTTCTTTGTGGCATTTTTTTTTTCCAGAATAAAAAAATGTACTTTCATCTGCATTAGAAACCTGTTCAGGCAGATAATGATTTTCTTAATGGAATGGGAACTTGTCTGCTCCCTCTTGAGCAGCAGAAGATGCTTCTTCACAAGTTTGATATTTTTATTAAAGTTAAATATCTTTTTAAAATTATCAAACCATCCTTTGCTGGCATTCAATCCTTCAGCTTTAGGTCCTTGACCTTCTTTCTGATTTAACTTGTCATATAATGACTGCTTTTACCCAAAATATATTACAACCTATAGGTATGCCTTTCTTATAGCAATTTTGCACCCATATAAAAGCTGTGTTTTCAATATGAGATTAGTTGTAGCTTCAGTGATGGCTTCACATCAATGATCCCTATGCTGGATTCATTTATCTTGAAATGGTGGACAACTGAAGCTGCAGACCTCAATCTATGGTATGGATCAAGCAATTCAGCTTTTTCTTATAATGTCATGAGTTTTCTCTGCTTCTTGGGACAAATTCCAGCATCACTAGTGGCATTTTGTATGGGTCCAATGATATTATTCCAAGTTTATGGTATCGCACTAAAAATGAAGAAAACTACTCAAGAGCTGCTGGAGAAAACTTTTTATTGCAATACTGCTCATGCGGAGATGATTAATGTCACAGGGCATTTTAAGCAGATACAACACCTGAGCTCACTGCAGTAGCAGCCAGGAGGTGGCAACAAAATTACTGCAGTAGGTTGGTATGTACTAGAGTGAATTTTATGCAGTTATGATTCAATACTGTGTCTTTACAATAGTTTACATTTCTGTTGACTGCCAGTGGTGCTATGTATGGTCTGTAAGCGTTCATGTGCATAAGTTTTGATATTTAACTTTTTTACATAACAGATTTGCATATATTTCATGGTAGTAAATGATACAATAGACTAGTATCTACATATATTTTATACATTCATGACATACGTAACCTTTTATTAATTATTTCAATACTTCTAAGGCTACATGGTTTGTCTGAGAGTTTTTGCAAATTACCACAAATCTTGAAAACATTTCTGAGATGTTTATTGAAAAACATCAACATATAAATGGACCCACGCAGTTTAAACCTGTGTCATTCAAGAATCAACTGTATTACTCTAACCTTCTACCTTCCTTTCTGTGTAGAAGATGGTCATAAATTCTCTGGCCTATTTTATCTGATAGTAGATCATAAGACCCTCATTTCCAAAGGGGTCCTGGTCTATACCTGGGAGAAAGAAATGCTGCAAACAGAAGTCAAGAAGAATCTGAACAGGCAGGCCTCGCTGTCTTTCCCACATAGGTCTATTACCATTATATCACACCATTTTTGTCCAATCACATTTCTACATGGCTGTCCATTCTTTATCGGACCGAAGCATAAAAATCATTTTCTCTGAGTCTTTAGGTCTTCATTTCTGAAGGCCCCTGTGTCATGTAACACTTTGATTAAATAAACGTATCATGCTTTTCTCTTTTTGATCTGTCTTGGTTGTTGTCATTCTTATAGGAGTGTCAGCCATGATGCTTCTGAAGGGAAGGAAAGGTATTGTACCTTTTCCACCCCTACACTATGTAATCCTAACTTGCCAAAACTACAATCCAAATTCATCATCAAATTTCTTTCTACAAGATTATTTCCATTAGCTCACAAAGGCATCGTACCCTTGGAATTAAAGCAAACAAAAAAAACCAACTCCTCTTTACCCCATTTCGTCTCCTATTTCTGTATCATTTCTTTGTTCAATATTTTTTACATAAATTGAATGATTTTTTGCTTCACTGTGCTTTCATGGTACTTGGCACTTATACTCTCTTGATAAGTATGTTGGAAAATATAGGCTGGGCACAGTGGCTCACGCCTGTAATCCCAGCACTTTGGGAGGCCAAGGCGGGCAGACTATTTGAGATCAGGGGTTCGAGACCAGCCTGGCCAACATGACGAAACCCTCTATCTACTAAAAAATACAAAAATTAGCCGGGTGTGGTGGCATGTGTCTGTAATCCCAGCTACTTAGAAGGCTGAGGCAGAAGAATCTCTTGAACCCAGGAGGCAAAGGTTGCAGTGAGCTGAGATCATGCCACTGCACTCCAGCCTGGGCAACAGAGGGAGACTGTCTCACAAAAAAAAAAAAAAGTGTTTTGGAAGATTTAATTGTGTAGTTAGTTACATACAATGATAGCTATAAAGACTTTGTAGTAATTTAATAAAATGTATGTAACATTATGCTGAATAAAAAGCAGCATACAAATACTTTATGTACACTGTTTATGTAAAATATGAACATATTTTGACAATGAATAAAAGTTGTTATAAAAAATGAAACAGTTTGTCATATTAGAAGGATTAATGATTGATTGCTATTTCCTGAAAAGTCCTTCAAAGTTTTTCACATTTACAAAGTTAAGCACAAAGAAATATCTCCTTCAGCGTGGTGAGTCTCTAGGAATGAACATACCACCCTTGGTACAGCCATATGTAAGAGGAGTCAGCCTTCTTGAATCAGGGAAAAACAGTTGCAGCTCACAATCTGAGGCCTTACACAGGGCTTGCTAGAATTTTGTCCTCAATCTAGTTTCTGCAAGTTTTTCACTGAGCTCCTACAAAATGTCAAGTAGTATGTTAAATGTTGGGAATACAATAGGGGAACATAGGTATATGTGTTATTTGACACGTACATAGAAGCCCTGAATTGGACTGGGAAGGAGGTAAGTACAGGGAAGTCTTCCTTGAGGAAGTTACGCTTGAGCAGAGAGCTAAAGGATGAAGTACAATTAATTGGGTAACTGCGCAGGGTTGGGTAAGATACTTTCATTTCAGAAAGAGAGATCTGCATACACAAAGTCCCTATGACTTCAGTAGGCATGATGCCTTTAAGGAAATGAAAGAAGTCAAAGTAATTGAAATGCAGAGAATGAGAAGAGGAGTGGCCTAAGATAAAACCGGGGGAATTGTGTGGGCAAACACCAGGCCTGTAGTCTACTTTGTTTATTTTGATCTTTATTCCGAGAGCGCTATGAAGCATTAGGCTTTTATGCAGAGCAGTTACATGATCAGATTTGCTTTGTTTAAGACTACTTTGACTATAGATAAGAACTCTGATTTCCCTAAATTGCCCATGTTATGGCACAAATATAGAATGATAATATTTCTCCCATCCCCTGGTCAAAATGAGGGGATTTAGGAGTATCTTGATGAGATTTGATGAAAACAAATAATGAACAGTTTCTTTCTATACTCTATTTATAGTAAGTAAAATGAAATACAAAGTGCTAGGACGTATATTTAAAATTGAATTTGTAAAATACTTATAGCATAATACCAAAGCTCTAATTTGTGAAAGGCACTTGCATAAAATATATTTGTTAGAATGGTCAACTTGCAGTTTACTTGGACGCCAATAAAATGGCATGTCAGACAGAAGTAAATACCGGTCTATTTGATGCAGAGAATTGGGTTTGTCTTGATCTGTATCTATTGAAACTTCCGTCTGGCTTATTCTTTAGGACCCACAAGCTGGACCTTGGGTTGTGTGTGTACTGTGTTCCTTGGGCATCTGTGTCTTATACATGACACTGCCTGGGAGCCTCTGGGTTCAAGAAGAGATTGGAGAAAAGCCAAAGTGGTTGTGCAGGTGCCTGGGTTCATGGGTTCATGGACCCCTGTAGCGTAGCTAGAGCAAAACAGTAATTTGGATTAGCATAATAGGAGTATAGATACTGAGAGGGTACAGATTCACATAGATACTTTGAAGGTAAAATTGATGACAGATTGGATGTGGGAGATGAGGGATAAGGTGCGAAGTATGACTTCTAGGTGTCTGGCTTGCTGAATGGACAGTGGTGCGATTATTTTAGGTAGAGGTGCATCAGATGGTGGGAGGTATCATTAAATCAGTCTTAAACATGTTACATTTGAGACATCCATGTAAATACATGGTGTAAAAAATTCTATTCCTTGCTAGGCACTCTGCTAAATACAGCCTATCATTTATACCCCATTTTAGTCACTATATCCTATAGGATAGATTCTATTATTATATCTGTTTTCCAAGTGAGAGAATTGAGAACTGGAGTTTCCAAGTAACTTGCCATGGTTACAGCAAGGAAGTAGTGGAGCTTGATTTGGGGCCCAGGCAGTTTTCTTCTAAAGCTCATTATTTGCTGTGGTTTGAATGCGTCTCACTAAATGCATGTGTTGGAAATGCAATACCCAATGGAACGGTGTTGGGAGGTGGGGCCTAATGGGATGTTTAGGTCATGAGGGCTCCAACTACATGAATGGATTAATTCTGATTATAAAAGCACTTTAGGCTGTGAGTTTCATCTCTTGCACTCTCGCATATTGTCTTTGTTCTTCTGCCATGGGATGATGCAGTAAGATAGGCCCTCAACAAATCTTCACCCCTCAGTTTTGGACTTCCAAGCTTCCAGAACCGTGAGCCAATAAATGTTTATTTACTATAAATGACCCAGTCTATGGTATTCAGTTCTAGCAGCACTAACAAGCTAAGACACCGTTTAATGCTGTTCCTCTCTCTGTGACTATCCTCAACCCAGTCCTCACCTTAGTGTCAACCCCACCTTCTCTACAAAACAAGAGATACCTTGATTAATTTTTTCTCTATGTATTGACCTCTCAGGATGCTCCATAGATAACTCTCCTGGTCATAAGGGTGGAGCCCTCATGAATGGGATTAGTGCTCTTATAAAAGAGGCCCCAGAGAGCTACCCTTTTTCTACCATATGACGATACGGTAAGAAGGCGCCGTCTATAAACCAGAAAACAGGCTCTCGTTCTCCAGACAGCTACATTGAATCTGCAGGTGCCTTTATCTTGGACTTTCCACCCTCTAGAACTGTGAGAAATAAATTTCTGTTATTCAAAAGTCACCCAGTCTATGATGTGATATTTTGTTATAGCAGCTAGAATGGACTAAGACACTGTATTTCATTTCTTTGTTTGTTTCTGGTGTTTTTAATGTGACCCCACCATACTTCTCTTCTTTCCTTGCTTTCCTCTGTGCTCCTCAGCTATCAGTGTTTGGTCCTCATCTTTTCCCTCCTGTTTTTGTGTTCTCTTTCTCCCAGGGCTCACCCTTTCTTTCAATTTCTAATTATTACTTTATGGGGGCTAAATTATAAACTTTGACCCAATACCTTTTGTTGCAAGCTTTTCCACAGTCTTTTGTCCCATATGTCCAACCTTTCCCAGTTAATTACACATGGATTAATCATTTATCATGTCAGATATATGATACATATGATATCTGATATATGTCTTATATCACAGCCCCTATGATGTGCCCTTTTTTGCAATGGCACCACCCACTTCCATCACACCACAGTCACTTGTTTCTTCCCCCAGGGGTGCCAGTCCCGCCTCTTAGCGGCTACTCCTTGCTGACCAGCTGTATATCTGGAGTTTCAGACTCCCCGCACCGCATCAGATCTTGGATAGAACCCCACACTGCAGGTTATGGCTTCTGGCAAACTAAGCTCATACCTAGGAGCCAGATGACGAGGGTAGTTGATGCCCTTTGGAGTGATTTTTTGACTAATGAGAAATAGGGGTGTGAAGGGAGACAGGTAGGTTGATTTTCTTTCCTCCTCTTCCCCACAGACTAATCTGGAGCATGGTTCTTTCTCACAGCCTGATTAGAAAAGTCCTGTGAACTGAAAGAATACACCTGATAAGGCCCCTGCTGTGTCTCTCCTTCACTCCTGGTGAGACTGTAGCCAGTACAGGAAAGAATTGCTGCCTCACTAAACATCCTTTCTTAGCCGCTTTGTTGTATTTTCATCCCCACCCCAATAATGCATCAGCACTTTAATAATTGCCTCAGGCTCTGTTTTCCGGAGAAACCAGGTTAATTTTAAAATGTAACATTTTAAAAAAGAAAAGGGAATTTTTTTTTCATCACTCAGTTTGGCTTTTGTGTCTGTTAAACCATAACAACATCACTAACCCTGAAAACCCTGTGTTCATTTCGTATCACTCCTTCTTTCTCTTACTGGTAAAACACAGACTCTCCAAAGCCCAGTTGGTTCTTCCTTCATACTGAGGCATCCTCTCTCCAAGGCACCGTGGGTACCACTCTGGTCTAGGCTTACATCAATTTTACCTTAATGCCCGCACAGGTGTTCTGCTTTTTGAACCTGATTCTCTGACTCCAGTCTCCTTTCTATAATGCGTCTTGCACACTCCACCGCTGTACAAGACGGCTCTTCCTTAAATTTCATCTTCATGTTGTTTCTCCAGGGACATCTCCACCCAACACATACAATGTAACCTTCAGTGGTGTTTTGTAACCTATTATGAAAACTTGAAACTCTTTGAATTTGAAGGGTTTTCAATTACTTAACATTCTAGTTCATTCTTCTCTTTCTGGCGCAGTCACAAGCCAGGTTGTTTTAATCCTGCACCTTTGCTGATATTATTTATTTGGCCTGAAGCACCTTTCCTCATCTTCTGTAAATCTTCCCTGCCTTCCAAACCCCAGCGTAAAATAATCCGCTTCATGAGGTTTATTATAAGAACTCTGGAAGACAGTGCTATATACCTACTCTTAAATTCATTTAGCATTAATCATCTGTAATATGTAATTACTTAATTGCATATTTGTTTATGCTGCTCATAAACAGTTTGGAATTATAGTTCTGTTTTCTTAACTAGATAATATTTTTTTAACCATAGAAACTGTCTTGTTTTTTCATAGGGTCTTAATTATATGGGGCACAAAATAGATGCTTTGTTGATTGTGTCTTTGAAAATGAATAGTCTATGTACAATAACCAGAAGTGCCTTGGTTAGTTGAAAGCTAGGTAATACTGCCTGATTATAATGATCAATAATAGGGACCATTCAATTTAATGAGCAAGGTGGATATTGGGTGCCAACCATACCTCCTTATGAATGCCACTCTCAAAAGGTGATCCAATGATTGGAGACCAAGCATATATACCTCACTGCTGTTACAGAAGCAGCTGTACTCTTCCTTCAGCCTGAATGATCCTGCCCTTGATAGGTAACAATTACATTTGGATAGGCAGTGTGGAAATTAGAGGAGCAAGTAGCATTCCAGCCTTATATCTCCAGCACCATTTTGAAGCCAAGTTAAACGTTTTACTAGCCAAAGTACTAGTATGAACCAAGCAAGAGGCAAGAGAGTAGATCACCTAAAAGCCAGTGTGGCTGTAGTGTGAACTGATGTGTAATTACTGACTGGCTATATACTTGGATTGTAAAGTGTATAAATTCATGTTGAGAAGTATGGATTTATTCTATGTCAGTAGTGTACCACCAAAGCTTTTTAAATAGAAATCTGACCACATCTGTGTTTCAGAATGATAATTTTTGTAGCAGTACAGCAGATGGGAAGAGTGGTGGTGGGGAAGCCAGTTTGGAGGTTTATGTTTCTGTCTGGTTTCTGAACTGTGTTTGGGGAATGTTGTGAGGCCCTTAGAGATGCCTCGTGGGCCACTTCAAAGGACAATGAGGGTGAGTGGGTGGGAGTCTGGGCCTCCAATCCAACTTCTACCTGACAAGATCTACTTATATCTATTGCAATTGGCCTTCTAAGTACAATTTAAGTAACATTTTCTAAAAAGAAAATATATTGTAGCTTTAAAACATTGGAAAACTCCTAGTTAACCAGCAGACTTTGGGGCAGTTTGGACAGATTTTAGAAATATTTTGAGGTAGATTCAATTGGACTTACTTATTAATAATACGAGATTTAAAAAATGAGGAGTCAAAGAACATTGGGTGATTTCATGGAAGTGATTGCATTAACCAAGGTATAAATCATTCCAAGTGAGGAAGATTTATAGACAGGGAGATTCTCATCAACTCATTGAGTGGGAGGTGCCTCTGAGCAAGGATTTGCCGAAGAGATAATTAGAGATTGAAATCTGGATCTCAGGAGTAAGATCAGATATAGGTTTGGAAGTCATAAACATTAGATGGGCTTGGAAGCCAAGGAGACAGATGATGCCATCTAGAGAGAAAGTAGAGACCAGAAGAGCTGAGGTAACAAGCTGAAGACCAAGGTAGCATCCAGGCTATAAGGGTCATCTATCTACCTACAAGGATTCTTCAGCCTTTGCAATGTTTTACATTTGGTTTTTAAATGTATTGTTAACTTTTAAAATTCAATATTTCTTGCAAATCAAAACCACAGTGAGATACCATCTCATACCAATCAGAATGGCGATTATTAAAAAGTCAGGAAACAATACATGCTGTCGAGGCTATGGAGAAATAGGAACGCTTTTACACTGTTGGTGGGAATGTAAATTAGTTCAACCATTGTGGAAGACAATGTGGCGATTCCTTAAGGATCTAGAACCAGAAATACTATTTGGCCCAGCAATGCCATTACTGGGTATATATCCAGAATGATTATAAATCATTCTACTATAAAAACACATGCTCATGTATGTTTATTGCAGCACTATTTACAATAGCAAAGACTTGGAACCAACCCAAATGCCCATCAATGATAGACTGAATGTGGCATATATACACCATGGAATACTATGAAGCCATAAAAAAGAACGAGTTCATGTCCTTTGCAGGGACATGGATGAAGCTGGAAACCATCATTTTCAGCAAATTAACAAAGAAATAGAAAACCAAACACTGCATGTTCTCACACATAAGTGGGAGCTGAACAATGAGAATACATGGGGAGGGGAACAAAACACATCGGGGCCTGTCAGCGGGTGGGGGGCAAGGGGAGGGAGAGCATTAGGCCAAATACCTATTGCATGCGGAGCTTAAAAACTAGATGACGGACTGATAGGTGCAGCAAACCACCATGATGCATGTATAACTATGTAATAAACCTGCACATTCTGCACATGTATCCTAAAACTTAAAGTAGAAAATAAATAAATAAATAAATAAATAAATAAAAAGAACATTCAGTATTTGTGACTTCCCTGGACACATCAAAGGGGTTATTTTCTTTTCTTTTCTTTTATTTTATTTTTTATTATTATTATACTTTAAGTTCTAGGGTACATGTGCATAACGTGCAGGTTTGTTACATATGTATACTTGTGCCATGTTGCTGTGCTGCACCCATCAACTCGTCAGCACCCATCAACTTGTCATTTACATCAGGTATAACTCCAAAGGGGTTATTGATACTAGACTACCCTTCTCTCATGGCCGCCATAGGCCAGACTGTTGTTGAGTGGCACCCCCTGCAGCTTGGTCAATGCTCTGCAGTTGAGCACCTCCCATCCCACCAGCTTGGCTGGCTGCTCCCGGTTGACTCAATTCCTCCAGACGCCAGGTATTTGAGTTTTGTGGGGTTTTTTTCCTCCTTCTTTTAAAAAAAGCTTTTATTTTCAGTTCAGGGGTACATGTGCAGGTTTGATACTTAGGTAAACTTGTGTCAAGGGGGTTTGTTGTACAGATTATAGTATTGGAAGTCCTGGCCAGGGCAATCAGTCAAGAGAAAGAAAGCGCATCCAAATAGGAAGAGAAGAAGTCAAACTATCCCTGTTTGCAGACAACATGATCCTATATATAGAAAATCCCATAGTCTCAGCCCAAAAGCTTCTTAAGCTGGTAAACAACTTCAGCAAAGTCTCAGGATACAAAATCAATGTGCAGAAATCACTAACATTCCTATACACCACCAACAGTGAAGCTGAGAGCTGAATCAGAAATGCAATTCTATTCACAATAGCCACAAAAAGAATAAAATACTTAGGAATACAGTTAACCAAGGAGCTGAAAGATCTCTACAAGAAGAACTACAAAACATGGTTCAAAGGAATCAGAGATAACTCAAACAAATGGAAAAACATTCCATGCTCATTTATAGGAAGAATCAATGTTGTAAAAATGGCCACATGGCACAAACCAATTTATATATTCAATACTATTCCTATTAAACTACCATTGAGATTCTTCACAGAACTAGAAAAAAACTATTTTAAAATTCATATAGAACCAAAAAAGAGCACAAATAGCTAAAGTGATCCTAAGCAAAAAGAGCGAAGCTGGAGGCATCATGTTACCAGACTTCAAACTATTCTACAGGGCTATCATAACCAAAGCAGCATGGTACTGATTCATTTGAGTTTTCAACTCCTGAGGGAGAAGAACACTGACAAGGGAACCTCTGACCACCAATATTTATTATGAAGTAGAGCCAGTAAATGGGATTATTTTGATTATTTATTTTCTTATTTTACTGTTTTGTTTCTTACTTGTGTAAGCCCAAGAATTAAACTAAGTCTTTAGAGTTAGGGAAGTCTTTAGATTTAGGGATTCCTCAGTCCAACAAACCTAAATTATATTGCTGCTCCTCAATCGTACTGTTTGCACCACCATCATGCAAACATTACATAACGCATGTAATAAGAGGCAAAATGCTGTTAATCTATTGGTAGAAGATAACACATTAGGATATAATATAATCTAATTTAATTTAATAAAATATATGTTGGATTTGGAGTTGGATAGGAAAACAGTGTCATAATGAAGGGCATGGACTGTGAAGTCAGACAGTTTGGGTTCCAATTGTCACTGCTAATTACCACCCGTGTGACCTTGTACAGGTCTTTCTGTCTCTTGTTTTTCTCACCTGTGAAAGGTAGTTGTAAGGATTAAATGTGTTGCTACAAGGAAAGCCTTTTGGGCACCTCAGGTGTATAATGAGTGATCAGTAAACGTTAGTTGTTGCTGTTACTTTATCGAAAATGATTCACTTCTTACCATCAACAAACCTGATGAGCCTACTGAGTTTTTGTAAACCTGTAACCAAGCAAGCAGGAAATGAGAATTTAGTAGCAAATATGTAAATATGACGTATCGTTATTGTAACCATAAATCTTAAATCTTGACTGAAACAGCAAAACACCTTGAGAGTTAAATGTCTGTGGTTCTGAACAAATCACTGTAGATATTTATTTTCACCTTTCAAGAGAAAAGCAATTTATTTCTGTTTAGGAGCTGTTGATGCAATCCCTAAAGTATTAGTTATTCCTTAAATTTGAAATTTTGTGTGATTAATTCAGGATAAAACAATGAATCAGAATTTAGATTACCAGCTCCATCAAGATTTATGGAATTTACATGGAATTTATAAGAAAAGGAGTATTTGCAGAAAGGTTTTTCTCCTCTATCAGAGTGTTAAGTGAGTCAATTACATGTTCTTGTAAATTTCTATTCAGCATCTGAATTTGCTCTCTAGCTTCATTTAAAAATCAACCTCAAAAGCCAAGAGTTTAATTTTGGGGTCCAAACCTCATGCATATTTATCTTTGGAAAGTTGATAGAGATGTTAGACATTTGCAATGAGATAAATAATTGAGTTGAAATGAGGCTTGGGATTAAAGTTTTAAAGACCTTGCTTAAAAGCATTTGTCCAGATTGTCCTGGAATTTCTGAGAGACTGGGTGTTGTTGGGATGAAATGAGAATTTGGAAGGCTGCTTAGGTCGTGTCTGCTCTTCAGCTGGATCTATCTAAGGCAGGACCTGAAGAAGATGCATTAAATCATGTTTCTCTGCCTTAAATATTTAACAACAAGTGTTTTGTTCTGATGACTCTTTGAATTAGAATCATAGAATTTTATAGTTGGAAGAGCCCATAGAGATAAGTTAGAGCAAGACTTCATTTTGTAAAAAGGAAACTGAAGCACGATGTTTGGGTTACTATAGGAAGAATGATTTGTATGTATTCAGTTAGTCATTTTAGCTCTTCAAAAAAAAAAAAAAGGCAAAGTGTAGTGATTACTTAGAATCTGATTAATAAAAAAAAAAAAAAACAAAACTTTGCTTAAACCAGTCACATACAAATTGGCTATTCATTTAGATGTTGGCCCAGACTGTCCGGCATGTGCAGGAAACATTTAAATAGTCAAACAGCTTCCCTATTAATTAGACAAGCTAAATCTTTTGTCAACCTTATTGAAATAAATAAAGTTGAGTGTGTATGCTTGCATCTAAATACATGTATTTATGTATCTAAATGCATATGTGTCCAAATATATCTAAATACATGTATTTAGAGATGTATATGTGCATGTATATTCTGTCCCCCTAGGCGAAGACTTCCAGTAAGAGTACAAACGATTAAAGAAGGCTAACATATTGGAAACATTGAAAGATTATGCCTAGAGAAAATACAAGGAGTAAAAACAACGACTGGGAGTAAGAGAAAAAAAAGGCAAGAGTTACCTCTATGCAACAGATTAGGTTAAAGTGCAAAGATGTTAGGCAATTTGTCAGTAAGTGGCAGAGACAGAAATCTAAGCCAATTTTCCAGATGGCTATCTTATCCACTGAGCCATACCATGCTTTTCTATGTGTCCGCACGTCTCCTGAGGGCCTTGTTAAAGCAGATTTTGATCCGTACGTCTGAGATGGGGCCACGGATGCACATTCGTGGCAAACCTCCAGGTGACTGTAATGCTGCTGGTGTGGGCTCACACTATTAGTAACAAAGGGCTATATTCTCTGTCCTTAAT
This sequence comes from Macaca fascicularis, assembly GCF_037993035.2. NCBI lineage: Eukaryota > Metazoa > Chordata > Mammalia > Primates > Cercopithecidae > Macaca > Macaca fascicularis. The sequence continues at coordinate 73,331,774 of NC_088392.1, read as the reverse complement.
GTGCACAGAACTAAAAGCCGAAAAACATGTTGTCTAGAAAATGATTGCCTTTAGAATGCTCATCTGCAGCTCTCAAGAAAATGCAGAGCCCCACCTAGAACAGAATTGTGAAGCTTTCTGGGCTTAATCTCAACATCTCAAACTTCATTTTGTGTCTTTCCACTACTTGTGGTCCAACATGAGGGAACCAACTCTGGTTTCGCTTTTTCCTTGTCAAGACCTACCTTTAGGAAACTCAGAAATTATTTCACACTGAGGAGTGAATGTATGATCCCAACTTGAATTGAGAGGTCAACACTGAGTTATATATGCAACAGGTTATTGCAAGAATGCCTGTGAAGCATACAGGGAAGAAAACAGGAGTGCATAACGAGAGCCTTCAGACTGATGAATGTTTCAAATATGAGAAAGGAGAGGTGGAAGGAAGGATTGGGCTAGGAAGAATCTCAGACTTCAGTTCTAAGTGCAGTTCTAAGGAACTTTCCATCAGGCTGACAGAGAGGCCTTGAGCCTTTCATCTCTGAGAGATGGGCCTGCACTAATACACTCACCACACTCACCGTCTGGCTGGAAGCAGCTGGGTAGTGCAGCCTCAGCATGCACGTGGTAGTATATCTGGTGCACCAATAGCTGTTTTGTCAATCAACTATGTTCTATGTTCCCTGCAGTAAGAGAGCTGAGCAGTGCAGTTTCACAGCCATCAGAGTCATCTCTCTGAGCTGCACTGACCTGCCACGCAGGTTCGCGGGCAGCTCCCCCATGGTTCTCACTGGCCACTCTTCCTGAGAGGCAACTTGGAAGCAGAGATCAGTGGGACAAACTTCAACTCCTGCAGTCAGTCTCAGGGTCTCAGTTGGTCCTCATCCTTGGCCATGTCTGTTTTTCATTCTAAATTGCCCACACCCTTAGCTATTTACTTGTCATTCCTGGGAGGTCTGAGTCTTGGGCACTTCTCGGGCTGAGGCTGCAGCATGTGTCCTTTAACAGCAACAAGGAACAAGAGAGTGACAAAAGGGGCCCGAGTAGATCACCTGGTTCCTACAGGTGTTCCTTCCTGCCCTCATTTTGTAAAGGTGGCTACAACCCCTACTGCCAATCAGGATCATTTACCTCTGCCAAGATGGTGACACTAATCCTTGACTCTTCGACCATGGAGAAGAGGACTCCCACGTGCTGTGGTGCCAGCTTTAGCTTGTGGTTCCATGGGACCTAGCTGTGTCTTCTGGAAAGAAAGCTCCCCCTTTGGTAACCAGGACCTCCAGTACTGCAGAGTCCAGAGATAAAGGGATGAGAAACCCCAAATCCCCCAGCGGGTCACTTAAAGTGAGAGTAAGTGGGGCCATCCGATCTTCCACCGTGCGATTTCCAGATTAATATCGCCCTTCTATTGAGGACACAATGCCATATAGAGGTATTTGATTAAATGCATATAATCTTGCATGCATCCTGAAGGGTAGTACCCCACCCATCTACAATGTTGCCTCTGAGCTGTGCTTCATTTGTGTCTTTAGATGCGATTCCATCATTCTTTGAGGCTGACTGCTTCTGAATGATGTGGTATGCAACAGAAGCAGCAGATCTTATTGTCATGCGTCCACTCACTCATGTCCTTCCCTAGAAAGTGGGAGCCCTGGCTAGATGTGCTGTGTGTGAGATTCCATGCCTGTGGATCAGGCATTCTGTAAATTCCAGTTAGTGGTGTTGACTGAGGCTCTGCAAACAGGCTCTGCAAAATTAACACCAGAATAGGGATCTATTCCTATAAGAATAAACAACTGGCTTTTCCAAGATAGAAGGGGACTCATGTGGTTGACTTGCCACCAAATGCTAGTTGGTCTTCTCAAGGAAGAGAGTCACTTCAGGGCAGAGCACTAGTGTCTGTGGCTGACAGGCTGGACCTTCAGAGGCAACAGTCATTAGATCAACGTAGATAAGTAGAAATTCATGCTTTGGGCCCTGTATGTAGCCTCCATCTCTGTCACTGTGGCCACTCCATTCACATGCTCATCATGATGACAAAGTTTATCTAATATCAACGGGCTGAGTCATTTTGTTACTACTTGACTGTTCAACCCCTCTTTTATTTTGAATGGTTTCTGATGATGCTTTGGATTTCAAAGTATCAATATCAATTCAGGCTTGGTGTCCAGGAGTCTCCAGTATGTCTGAGTATTTCTCTTTCCCTAGCAGAGTCACCAAAGTAATGACCATAATTCCCTTTGGGAAAGGAAAAATGGGGAAACATTTGAATGTATACTGGCTACAGTTTGGTAAATTCCTCCCATCTGGTCAGTGGATTCTGGATCTGAACAAGGGATTATGATATTTTACTGGGGCAACTGCCCTCAGCCTCTTGCTGTGTGATTCTTGCCTTTGTCTGGCTGCGGAGATAAGCATCTTCCTTGTTGACTGCCCCAGTGTTTTGCCTCTAGGGATGCTGGGCTCTGTTCACCATCTCCATACCTCCATGTGAGTCAATTCATACCGACTACCCCTCTGAATTTTCCAGTTGTTAGAGGAGCTCTAGCCTCCCAGCTTCTGATGTGTAAGCACCACCACATGGTCCTCACTCCCCAAACCCCTTGAGCACATGGGTATTAATAAACGCAGCCCTGTGGAAGCCTCTCTTGCTCTCAGCCTTCACATCAGAGCAGAACTATTACTGCCATTTTAGTGATGCAGGGGCCCTCTCCCCTGCCCCTGCATCCAGCCCCCTCAAAAGTCCATTCCCAGGGACACTGCCTTAGTGATTGCTGCTATGTACAAGTTGATTTTTGCAGTTCCTTCAGTATATAATCTCTTTCCTTCTTTCTCAGGCCCAGCATATGCCGGGTTTTAATTCTATTATCAGCCTGGCACCCAGGAGAAGAGGTGAGAGTAGCTCTTGAGGGAGGCACCACACCTTTGTGGGGCTCTGCGCCACCTTCTAGCATGGAGGAAGTACTAGCTGCTAGAAGAGAAGGGTAGGTCATGTCTGCAAGCTCTGAGGGTTGAGATCCACAGAGCCAAACTCCAAAGGAACACCTGTCTGGATGTCATATCCCATGTTTCAGGGTGCCAGGTTTTCTCAACCAAGGCTCCAAACTTAGTAGCACAGGCTGCCCTGGCTGAGCATGTAAATTTCTCCGGAGCTCTGTGTCTCTGTCAAGTGAACCTGCTCCTGAGCTGAGTCAGACCTCTCACCACAGGAGATAATGGGCTCTTTGAAAGAGACCAAAAAGGCCCTCTGGCACTCACTCTTATTTTTAATTGTTTGTTCCTGGCCCTCTGTTTCTCATTATGCTTCTGCTGAGTCTCAATACAACTTAGCAATAATCAGCCGGCTCTGCCATCCTAGTAGCAATTGCTCCTCATATCTTTCAAGTATCTGAACCATTTCTGTGGAAAGGGCATCCTCTCCACCAGGATGTTTTCCCAAGTCAACAACAAAGAGTTCTGCAGCAACTGGGCCACTGTTTATGTGAGGGTCTATGCGTGCCCCACTCCATTCGGCATGGTATCCACCTTGTCTACTGGGCAGTGAGTGAGGTAGCCCTAAGCTCTCTCTTCAAGCCCTGTTTTTTAATACCCACACTGGAACCAACTGTGTTAGTTTGAATCCTCCAAAAAGCAGGCAGCACGGTGGGATCTAACATGCAGGGCATTTATTGAAAAAATGCCAGGAGGGACTATGGGAAGCGTAGGAATGTGCAGGAAGAGGCGTGGTCTGACACTTATGAAAGGAGTTGGGGTGGAAGGCAGTGGAGGAGACTGCAGAAAGAGCGTGAACCACAGAGCAGTTTCAGGACATGTTCCACCTGGCTGAATCAGAGTCCTCAAGAGAAGTCACCTGTTTGGCAGGAGTGGCCCTGCACTAGTCCCCAACTGCTCAGTCCTTGGCTGGGAGAAGCCTTGGGGTGGGGGGCCTTGGCATTAACATGGTGGGAGTCCAGAGAACCCAGCGGCCAGGAGTGGTGGTCAATTAAGCTTCCTACAGCAGAGCTGAGCACCAAGCACTTTCCCCATGACACTAACAATGACTGTAATCGGTTCCTGATTAATGGTTAGCACATACTGAGCATTTGTTATACGCCAGGCACTGTGCTAACAGCTTTTGAATGCGTCTCTCCTTTTAATCCTCACAACATGTGTAATGATCATCCCTATTTTTCAAAATTGAACTGAGGCTTAGAGAGGTTAAGTGATTTGCCAAAGGTCATGAGGAGTTGGTCCTCTTAGTAATCCTATGCAACTTTCCATTAAACCAATTTTGTATGTATTGATCAACCACATATCCTGTTTCTGAAGGTCCACCAAGTTTTTGGACTATAATAGTGAGTCATGCAGCCTGGGTCCTCCCATCACAGACTTTAAATCCAATAAGGGAAATAGATGTGCAAATACACAATTTTAATATGGTTGGGAACTGCACAGAAAGGCCCTCAGGATGCCATGCAAGAGAGGACTCCAGGAGGATATGATATCAAACTGTGACTGGAGGGTGGGTAGCATTCAGTCAGGTGAGAAAAGGTGAGCATAAGGGAGTACTAAGCAAAGGACACAGTGTACACAAATGCTTACAGACCCAAGAAAGCATAGCTCCTTCAAGGTATTTCGTGATAATGGACATCATTGCATGTTGTTAGTAATTTCAAACTTTGACCTGTATGGGCATGCACAGAACCAGAGTAATGAGCAAAACAGAAAGACCCTCATATTCTCAAAAAGAATGTATGAAATAGCATAAAAATTGTCATGTAAAGGAGAAATTGACATTAAAAATTCATGGAATTGAATTGCATTATATTTAATTCAATTAACTCGTTTTGTTTTTTGAGACAGTCTCCCTCTGTCACCCAGACTGCACCCAGAGTGGTGCAGTCACAGCTCACTGTAACCTTGACCACCTGGGCTCAAGCTATTCTCCTGCCTCAGCCTCCCAAGTAGCTGAGACTATAAGTGCATGCCACTGCACCCAGGTAATTTTTAATTTTGTTGTTGTTGTTGTTGTTGAGACAGGGTTTTATTATGTTGCCCAAGTTGATCTGGAGCTCCTGGCCTCCAGCGATCCCTCTTGGCCTCCCAAAGTGCTGGGATTGCAGGCATAAGCCACTGCCCTAGGCCTAATTGACTTAAGAAGTTTTAAATGTGTCCTATTTGATTAATATGATCAATTTCCTGGTTGAAATTGCTCCCCTCCAACTGACTGCAGATTATGCCCCATGCTGACGTCGCTAAAGTAACACATAGGTTGTTTTGCTCTGAAACTCAGTACAGTGGTTTCCTGTTAATCCTCAGAGAATCAAACTTTGTATCTTGACCTTCAAGATCCTTTAGAAGAAAGGAATTTCCAGTTAAAGTGGCAATAAAGAGGTTGGTGATTCTTCTGATAGAACTGTCAAAACTGTCAAAACCAACCATTTTCTGGCACTGGAAATTGACCAGGGCAGAAAAGTTGAAGTATTTGTTTTTGAAAAACTGATAGACCTCTAAGAAAGGACAGATGACCTTGCCTAGGAAGCACTTCTTACCTCCTAGTCCTTAAGGTGGAAAGGGAAGATTTTCAAGATGATATTGAGCACAAAGTCAGCAGCTTTGCTGCCAGGACAGGTGCTCTCTGAGGATCTGGAGGCAAAAATCTGAATTTGGGGATAAGGGTGACAGATTTTTATGTAAATGGGAAATAATCCAATCATGTATTTTGTTTGATAAAGAAATACAGTATAGACATACAGTATAATACTACTGAGTAGATAAAGGAACGAACTGCCGATACAAGCTGCAACATGGGAATACCTGAAAAATGCCGTGCCAAACGAAAGAAGCCACTCACAAACCACATATGTCATGTGAATCTATGTACAATATCGAGAAAAGGCAAAACTGCAGAGACAGAAACAGATTAGTTGTTTGCCTGGGGTGGGTATCAAGGACTGAATGGAAAAAAAAAAAGGCCTCAGGAAATATTTTGGGGTAGATATAAATGTTCTAAAACTGGGTTATGGGAATATTTGCACAGCTGTGTACATTTCCTAAAACTCACCAAACTTTATACTTAAAGTATTAATCATATAAATTATACTTTAAGTATAAAGTGTACTTTTAAATCTATAAAGCAAAAGTTGGTGCATTTTATAGTATGCAGGTTATACTTCAATAATGGTGTTAAAAATTCTCCAAAATCTTGCTTCATGTACACATCCAGACAACCTCCTGAGACCATCCACCCTCCCTTCCAGGCAGAGGCTTTGTCCAAGCTGACCTCCCTGCTGTGTCTCCTCTTCTTCGCCAGCAGCCGCAGCACACTCATCCTGTAAGCAGGTGGTATAGCCAGCGTGCTGCCCTGCTCTGCTGAACTGAGCATGGGTACAACTTGCTAAAATGATAACTTCCATTTTTGCTGCAAGAAGCCCTCTGTTTGCCATTGTGGGCTGAAAAGATACTGTCATTTTTCACATTTCCTCTTTCATGAAAACTTCAGAGAACACGGCCCAAGTCCCATTTGCTTCACTAAGCCTTCCCTGGCTATTCTAGTTCACAGTGATTTACAGCTTAATAAGGAGTCACTCTCTAATCATTTTATTCAATATCATTTCAACAATTTTATTGAAAGCCTACTATGTGCTGAATGCTATTAAGGAGCTAGAGAAAAAGTTCCTACCTCCGTGGAACGTATATTCTAGCAATTTTATATGGTACTAATTTTATATGGTACTACTAATTTTATATGGTGCTATATCCATGAAATTTTGTCTGTGCTACTTTTGTTTCCATTGTTATAGTGTAATTTGTTCTTTGAGAATGGAGACTCTCTTACATTTTTTTCCATTATCACCAACACTGTCTTTAATACAGTGTAAACCAAATAATAAGTGTTTAAGGAATATTTGTTTATGACTTACTCAGAGATTAAGTAATAATAATCGGCACCAAATTCTGAGACCTAACTATATGCTATATTCTGATCTGCTTTATTTATGGGATACCATTTAAGATTCTTGTAATATTTGAGATTTGTATTATTTCAATTTACTGATGAAAAAATTAAAATGGAAAGAAATCAAGCAACTTTCCCGAAGTCACATAAGTACTAGATGATGGAAATACGGCTCAATTTTAAGAGTGTCTCATTCCAAAACTTTGCTTTTAGCCATATGCTATCTCCATGGCATATTTTAATTTATCTTTTTTGTAGTTATATAAACATCTTTATTTAAAGCCATCAACATACTAGACCGTGTTTCAGTTTTGAAGTGGTAAGCATTTAACAGCTAAATGTATGTGTTGAAATTAACCGCTTGGAGACAATACTCCATAGATCTCTCACGATTTTGCATGTCTTAAGAGAATATGTACTTTGATCTAGGCTAACTTTCCAAGGATTATTATATAGCAAACAACCTTGAAAAATAGAATTGTCCCTCTCTGGAGCAGATGGAAGATGTTTTAATGTAAAACATGTTTTTAATGTGTTTACATTAATGTTTTTAATGTTTTTACTAGTTACAGGGGTGTCCAATCTTTTGGCTTCCCTGGGTTACGCCGGAAAAAGAATTGTCTTGGGCCACACGTAAAACACACTAACATTAATGATAGCTGATGAGCTAAAAAAAAAATCGCAAAACAAACTCAGTGTTTTAAGAAAGTTTATGAATTTGTATTGAGACTGGTTCAAAGCCGTCCTGGGCCACATGTGGCCTGTGGGCTGCAGGTTGGACAAACTTAGTCTGGTGTAATAAAGGTAATGTCGTTTTCCAGGACAAAATGTCCGTCAGGTTTGCTTACAGTCCATTATAAAATATCAGGGTTTCTCAAGATCTGGCTTCCTCAGCTGGAACACAGAGCCCACTGGGTGTACAGCACTGACCTGGCCTGCCTTCACATCATTCCCATGGGCACTAGGATGCAAGGGTAAACAAGAGAGATACAAAGTTCATGTCATTTGCTGGGCTCTGGGAATAGTCCTTTGTCTCTGATCTAGGAGCCTTCTGTCTTCTGCCAGCTTCCACAAAATACCACTTGTTAGGCTGCTCTTCACAGTTTCTGACATTAACCCTTCTTTATTTATGGTCTTTACTATTCTTTAAACTAGGCAATGTGTCTTCAATGTACATGCTTCATATGATCAATCTCAGACAAAACTTGGAAATACTGGAACTTTTAACAATGCATTTTGGTAGCTTTTCTTTTTTTCTCTGTATTACTTCCCCCTTCCTTTTGGATTCTTCTTATTTCTCTGCTTTGTTCCACCTCACCCTGCATTTTAGCTGTAAAAATAATATCCCTTTTCACACCTTAGAGTAGAATGAATATGTTCTCTCTCTCAGGGCTATTTACATTTTTAGTCTTAATTTGACATATAGAAAGAAGGCTTTGTCTCTAGGAACAGCAATTTAGAAATTTTTAATAAGGGAATAGGGAGAGACTTATTTGTAGTAAGTAAGTGACTAGGGGAGATTCGTTCTCTGTGTTTCTGAAATTAAAACACTCAATGATTTTCAGCTCTGCCCACATGTCAGGAAAGTTCTGGATGTACTCCAAGTTTCAATCTATGCATATTACTTGGAAGTATATTAAAAATGTCATTCATTAGGGCAAGTAAAAATAGCTGTTGGAATCTAAATTTCTGAAAGTCAGTAGCCTAGTAGATGTCTATGTCTTAGTCATGTCGAGACCCATGTGTGCTTGGCACGTGGTCTACATCGTGGTTGCTCCAGGACCCAGATTTGTAGGCTTCTTTCATTCAATTAGCAGAGGATGAGAGAATCCGCAGCAAAGGCACAGCCTCTTCTTCACCACTTCATCTGGGATTGACACAGAGTCCTTTTACTGAGGTTCTATTGGCCAAAACTCAGTCATATGACCACATCTAAATGCAAGGGGGACTAGCAAATATAGCTTTGCCATATGCCCAGGAGGGAAACAAAACAGGTTTTATTGAACATGTGGCCATCTCTGCTTCAGAATTGGTACCCTGTTGTTCTAGAATAGCGCAGTAATGTTGGATATTTCTGACAAATGCTTATGAATAATTCACTTTGACACAGTGGGGAAATGCCATATGCTGGGTAGATTTGTGCTATCTTCAGTTTGCATCTGGGTTACTTTCCTTTTCATAGTAAAATAATAACTTACATTTTTTCACATTACATTAAATAAAAATTGCATTTCACAAACAACTGGCATAGTATGACACCATTTTTGTAAAGTGGGAGTGTGTGCTTAAAGGAAGACTGGAAGGGAAAATATCACAATGTTGTTAGTGGTTATCCCTTTGAAAAGAGAAACCATTTCTACCCTGTTCTATTTTCCTATGTTTTCTGAAAAGTTTTAGGATAAGCAAATACAATTTTCCATCAGAAAAATAAAATGTTTTCATTTAAAACAATAGCGACCAACTTACATATGGAGTGGCTGGGAGCATCGGGTACTTCCACTTGCTTTATTTCATTGATTGTGTTGTTTGAGTGAGGCAGGCATCAGTATTATTATGCCCATTCTGCAGATGAGGGAACTGAAATTCAGATGGAGCAAGTGATTTGCTCAAGAACACACAACCAGAAGAGGCTGATCTGGGACTTAGACCTTTCCAAGCATAAGTTTTTCCCACGATATCAAGTTGGTTTCAGGAGCCCAGAAGTGAAGTATTGTGGTGTTAAATGGTGTTAAATGTTCTTTTTCTAGTTTTTAAAGAAGAAAAACTTGCACAGCAACTTTTTCTGGGAGATTCTTCTAGAGCTCCTACTAGAAAGACGTATAAGAAGTTTCACTGTGACTTGTTCAACAAAATGGCATAGAACCAGGAAAAGAGAAGTGCTGAGTGCTTTTAGGGGTTTTTAGTGGAGGTCTTTTTGATGGAGAAATTATAGTGTAGGATCATCTTTATCACCTCTATCCACTTTGATAGAACTTGCTTTCTGGGCTCTGGTAGCTGTCTTTACATGACAAGGATGGGAATAGTTGCCAGGCCTTCTTGTCTGTGCCACATCTGATCCAGATGGCTCTGCACACTCCAATTTTAGTTTCTATTTTGTTTTCACCTCTGAGGGTGGAAAAGAACAGCCTGTAACATTGCTGTGGAGAAATTTCTGGAGCAAACTCTGCACGGTGACTGCACAGGAAAGGCAAGGTTACCACCGTTCTGGTGTGCTAATTAGCCTCTTATAATTGTCACAGTCATCAGCCTCTCCAGTCTGCCAGGTTGTGGGCAGTGGTCTATTTCAGGGGCATCTGGTAGGAACCGGAGAGGATGATTGGCGTACGGATGATTAAAGGTATGCCACCAGACTGGACGTCTCTTTAAGAAAGCTTACATATGCTGAAGGGCAGAAAGATAAAAAGAAAGTACGCCTTCCTCAGAATCAGTGTTTGGAGTGGGTTGGTAACTAGTCATTATGTTACTCAAATGGCATGTCCAATTTGAAGCTAGTGGCAGGTAAGGTTAGCGTCAAATGAGCAAATCCAGAGACATTATAGCTTTTGTTTCAGCTGCCCCAAGCTCCCATCCCCTCCCACTCTCTCTTCCTTTAACCTTCCCCTAACACCGCTGCATTATGGCAAGGGGTGGCAGAGAGCATGTTATTTTGAGTGGCACACTAATTTTGGTCGTCAGAGAGCTTTCTCTAGCGTTTTTTTCAGAGCTTCCTGAAAGCCTGGACCTAATGTACAAAAACAAGGAAATCAGAGCTTGACCTTCACCTGCTCAAAGGCTGTGGCAAAGCAGACAGTGGAAAGGGTAAATTCTCTGGGCCAAAGCATAAGCGTCTGAGTGTCACCAAGAGCACATGGGTCATATGACATCTTCTCCAGAGAAGACATAGTATTTCTGATTCTATTCCTGAAACTTAGCTTAAAAATTGAGGATACTCCAAAAAATGTGTTTCCCAGCTAACTAATTGCCAAAAACTTAAAGGAGTCACAATAGAAATTATTCTCCAAAGAAGAAATGAAGTAAAACAGATACATACACGCCTAGAATGTTTCAGATCCTGTCACACTAGCTACTTGAAGTGTTATATAATTTGTTTCCTTAATAATTTGCAAGTCTGTCATTAAGTCAGAATGCAAGGGAGAGAGGAGCTCTGATGCTAATTTCTAGAAGAGAAATTTAAGGCAGATGTGTGCACCAGATGTTGTGGAACAGTGGCAGTTTTCATGCATATTTATGTGAGATTGGTACGTTTTATTATTATAAAACCTCTGTTTACAGAGTGAGAGTGATGTGACCTGCTTGAAGGAAAGAGTACAAGTTAGAGAGAGTTTTAAGTGGTGCTGAGGTAGGATGAAACTTGCATATAAGAAAATGGTAATGAAACGTTGCCTTAATCCTTATTTTGTTTTTTTTTTTTTTTTTTTTTTTTTTTTAATTTATTTATTATTATTATACTTTAAGTTGTAGGGTACATGTGCATAACGTGCAGGTTTGTTACATATGTATACTTGTGCCATGTTGGTGTGCTGCACCCATCAACTTGTCATTTACATCAGGTATAACCCCCAATGCAATCCCTCCCCCCTCCCCCCTCCCCATGACAGGCCCCTGTGTGTGATGTTCCCCCTCCTGAGTCCAAGTGATCTCATTGTTCAGTTCCCACCTATGAGTGAGAACATGCGGTGTTTGGTTTTCTGTTCTTGTGATAGATTGCTAAGAATGATGGTTTCCAGCTGCATCCATGTCCCTACAAAGGACACAAACTCATCCTTTTTGATGGCTGTATAGTATTCCATGGTGTATATGTGCCACATTTTCTTAATCCAATCTGTCACTGATGGACATTTGGGTTGATTCCAAGTCTTTGCTATTGTGAATAGTGCTGCAATAAACATACGAGTGCATGTGTCTTTATAGCAGCATAATTTATAATCCTTTGGGTATATACCCAGTAATGGGATGGCTGGGTCATATGGTACATCTAGTTCTAGATCCTTGAGGAATCGCCATACTGTTTTCCATAATGGTTGAACTAGTTTACAATCCCACCAACAGTGTAAAAGTGTTCCTATTTCTCCACATCCTCTCCAGCACCTGTTGTTTCCTGACTTTTTAATGATCGCCATTCTAACTGGTGTGAGATGGTATCTCATTGTGGTTTTGATTTGCATTTCTCTGATGGCCAGTGATGATGAGCATTTTTTCATGTGTCTGTTGGCTGTATGAATGTCTTCTTTTGAGAAATGTCTGTTCATATCCTTTGCCCACTTTTTGATGGGGTTGTTTGTTTTTTTCTTGTAAATTTGTTTGAGTTCTTTGTAGGTTCTGGATATTAGCCCTTTGTCAGATGAGTAGATTGCAAAAATTTTCTCCCATTCTGTAGGTTGCCTGTTCACTCTGATGGTAGTTTCTTTTGCTGTGCAGAAGCTCTTTAGTTTAATGAGATCCCATTTGTCAATTTTGGCTTTTGCTGCCGTTGCTTTTGGTGTTTTAGACATGAAGTCTTTGCCCATGCCTATGTCCTGAATGGTACTACCTAGGTTTTCCTCTAGGATTTTTATGGTATTAGGTCTAACATTTAAGTCTCTAATCCATCTTGAATTAATTTTCGTATAAGGAGTAAGGAAAGGATCCAGTTTCAGCTTTCTACTTATGGCTAGCCAATTTTCCCAGCACCATTTATTAAATAGGGAATCCTTTCCCCATTTCTTGTTTCTCTCAGGTTTGTCAAAGATCAGATGGCTGTAGATGTGTGGTTAATGTGCAAAAATCACAAGCATTCTTATACACCAGTAACAGACAAACAGAGAGCCAAATCAGGAATGAACTTCCATTCACAATTGCTTCAAAGAGAATCAAATACCTAGGAATCCAACTGACAAGGGATGTAAAGGACCTCTTCAAGGAGAACTACAAACCACTGCTCAGTGAAATAAAAGAGGACACAAACAAATGGAAGAACATACCATGCTCATGGATAGGAAGAATCAATATCGTGAAAATGGCCATACTGCCCAAGGTAATTTATAGATTCAATGCCATCCCCATCAAGCTACCAATGAATTTCTTCACAGAATTGGAAAAAACTGCTTTAAAGTTCATATGGAACCAAAAAAGAGCCCGCATCTCCAAGACAATCCTAAGTCAAAAGAACAAAGCTGGAGGCATCACGCTACCTGACTTCAAACTATACTACAAGGCTACAGTAACCAAAACAGCATGGTACTGGTACCAAAACAGAGATATAGACCAATGGAACAGAACAGAGTCCTCAGAAATCCTTATTTTGAAGAGGCACAAAGAAGATCGTAGGTTTCTTAGTCCAGTTCTACCTCCTGGCAGTTAGTTGGGGTTTGTAATGAGAGGGTACCCTGGGAAGAATAAAACCTGTCAATGAGACACAGCTCAGGGAGGGCATAGGCTGAGTCCTCAGACGACTCAGGGGGCAGTGTTCCCACAGCTGAGAGTACACAAATCTTAGTCCTTAAAAGATGTGCCTTTTGGAGTTTCTGCCTGACCACCCTCAAAAACATCTCTAGAGACACCAGTGAGAGGTATGGAAAGTGCCTGGACAGGAATCCCAAGACCCAGAAAGTCTGGTTCCATGACTTAGGAGCTGTGTGAGTAGAGGTTAAACTGTCTAAGCCTTATCTCTTTGTGCAACACAATGTGTGCAGTCTAGTGTCAGGGCTCAGAACACTGTATCCCAAAGTCTGACATGTTGGTCTGAGCAGAAGGTCACTAACCTCCTCTGCCTTTGTGCATGGGGACATGAAAATAATTTTCCCTCCCTTCTCCCCTGAGGATCCTCTTGTGACATGTGCCCTGCCCTATACCCAGAGGAAAGGAATGAAGACAAAAAGACACACAGAAAAATATGAACAAACAGAAATTGCAAAGTTCCTCCCAGTTTGTTTATACCATACCAACTTTGTCCAATCACACTTCTACATACATCACTGTCCAGTGTTCATCAAACTGAAGCATAAAACTGCAGTCTTCCCTGGGTGTTTCTGACTTAATTTCTGACAGCTCCTATGTCATGTAGAACTTTGGTTAATCAATTTCTTGTCTTTCTTTCTTGTTAATCTCTCTTATATTATAGGAATGACAGCCATGCATCTTGCAAAGGCTGAGGAAGAGATTACTTTTTCTCCCCTACAACATGGAGTAATACCTCACCCACTTTTATTAAACCCAAATTTTATCTGTATACATTAAATGAAATTTTCTACTATAGGAAATATTCAGTAACATTAAAAATGCAGAGAAATTTCAAATTCTTGGATTTTCCCCAGAAACATAGTGCAGGCCTACATCTGTGAATACAACTGCCATTTGGATAATGCTTATATTTTACAAAGTGATCGAGTTAGAAGGTTAGAGAAATGAATCTCTAACACTTGCTTCCTAAAAAAGCCTATTTGGATACCAAAATGCTCAGGATTGCCTTAGTGTCTGACTGATCTTATCACATAAGGGCCTGTGTGGTCTTATATGAGAGTGGGAGGTCTTACTTAGGAAGACTTAGTTTACTCTTTCTGTTGATTCTCATGTAGCTGTCAATACTGGAGACCATTCTTAGGTACTGACACATACAGGGAGCTTAGCTTAGGGAGCATTTGTTTACCTGCTACTATCCTCTTACTATCTAGTGAGATCAAGATCTTATATTGGGAGAGATGGAGAGGGAAAATAAACTTGTGGAACTTTTCTGGGTGTCAGCAGGATGTCCTATAGAGCAGTGGTCCCCAACCTTCTTGGCACCACAGACTGGTTTCATGGAAGACAATTTTCCATAGACGGGCTGGCAGAGGGGATGGTTTCAGAATTATTCAAGAACATTACATTTATCATTAGCTTCTCATAAGAAGCATGCAACCTAGATCCCTCACACACGCAGTTCACAATAGAGTTCATGCTCCCACGTGAATCTAACGCTGTTGCTGATCTGACAGGAGGCATAGCTTACCTCCTGCTGTGCAGCCAAGTCCTAACAGGCCACGGACCCCTCTGGGGTGGGCAACCCCTGCTGTAGAGAAGTAAAGCAGCATGAAGATCTTGGGGATTTTAGGGCAAAGGATGATAGGAAATGTGGAAGGAATGGTGGAAAAAGGTTTGTGGTTTGATATAAAAAATTAAGTATACCTATTTTCCAGAAGCCTTGAACTGCAGTGATTCATAAAATTAAGCCCCTCGTTTTAGTCTATTTGTCAAATATTTAGTGTTTGCAGTCATGCCTTAAGATTTCTGAGATGGTTTTGTTTCTTTTACTTCTAATTGACCTCGTAAATTTTTAAGTACAACTTTTGTCCTCCTAACTTTCGCATTTAGGTAATTCATTAACACCCATCTGCCCTTGACTCATTTGTCTCGACACCTTCACCTTTGTGGTAACTTTCGCCTCAAATTGCCACCTCTTTTGTTTCTTTCATCAGAAGTAGTTTACTATGTGAATGGATCCCTGAATGTGAAGTACGGGCACACCTCATTTTATTGTACTCCACAGAGACTACATTTTTTTTTTTTTTTTTTTTTTTTTTTACTAATTTAAGTTTGTGGCAACCCTACATAGAGCAAGTCCGTCAGCATGATTTTTTTTTTTCCAGCTGCATGTGTTCTCTTTCTGTATCTGTATCACATTTTGGTAATTCTCACAATGTTTCAGATTTTTCATTATTATTATATCTGTAATGGTGAGCTGTGATCAGTGATCTTTGATGTTACTATCATGATTGTTTTGAGGTGCCACAAATCACACCCATATAAGCCAGTGAACTTAATTGATAAATACTATGTGTGTTCTGAGTTCTCCAATGACCAGGCATTTCCCCACCTCTCTCCCTTTTCTTGGGCTTTTCTATCCCCTGAGATACAACAATATTGAAATTAGGTCAACAAATACCCCTACAGTGGATTTTGAGTATTGGAGTAGAAGAAGAGTTGCATGTCTCTCACTTTAAAGCAAAAGCCAGAAATAATTAAGTATATTGAGGGAGGCATGTCAAAAATTGAGATAGGCCAAAAGTTAGGTTTCTGGCCTCACACAGTTGGGCCCACATTGAGAATGTAAAGGAAATGAAAAGTGCTGCTCCAGGGAACACAAGAATGATAAGAAAGTAGAACAGCCTTATTGCTGATTTGGAGAAAGTCTGAGTGGTCTGTATCAAAGCAGCTTCAGCATTCTCTCAAGCCAAAGACTAATCCAGACAAAGTTCTTCACTCTCTTCAATTATATGAAAGCTGAGGGAGGTAAGAAAGCTGCAGAAGAAGAGTTTGAAGGTAACAGAGGTTGGTTTATGAGGTTTAAAGAAAGAATCCACCTCCATAACGTGAAAGTACAAAAGGAAGCAGAAAGTGCTGATGGAGAAACTGTAGCCAGTTATTCAGAAGATCTAGCCGAGACCATTAATGAAAGTGACTACTCTAAACAGCACATTTTCAATGTAGACAAAAAGCCTTGTTTTGGAAAAAGATGCCCTCTAGACCTTTCATAGCTGGAAAGGAGAAGTCAATACCTGGCTTCAAAGTGTCAAAGGGCAGGCTGACTCTCGTTAGTCCTACTACAGTGGGCGACTTTAACTACCATAGCTTATTTACCACTTGGAAAATACTAGGTTCCTTTAGAATTTTGCTACATTGTCTCTGCCTGTGCTTTATCAATGGAACTGAAAAGCCTGGATGACAGCCTATCTGCTTATAGCATGGTTAATTGAATATTTTAATCCTACTGTTGAGACCCACCACTCAGAAAAAAAGATTTCTTTCAAAATATTACTGATCATTGAAATACAGCTGGTCATTCCAGAGCTCTGATGGAGCAATACAGGAGATGAGTGTTGTTTTCATGCCTGCTAACACAACATCCATTCTGTAGTTCATGGATCAAGGAGTAATTTTTACTTTCAAATATAACTATTGAAAAAATATATTGTGTAAGGCTATAGCGGCCATAGATAGTAATTTCTCTGGTGGATCTGAGAAAAGCAAAGCAAATTAAAAACCTTCTGGAAAGGATCCACCATCCTAGATGTCATTAAGGACATTTGTGATTTGTGGAAGGAGGTAAAAATCTCAATATGAGCAGAAATTTGGAAGAAGTTGATTCCAATCCTCATGGATTCCTTCAAAGGGCTCAAGACTTCCTTCAGTAGAGGAAGTCACTACAGATGTGGAAATAGTGAGAGAACTAGAATCAGAAGTGGAAGCTGAAGATGTGACTGAATTGCTGCAAACTAATGATCAAACTTGAATGGATGAGGAATTGCTTCTTATGGATGAGAAAAGAAAAACGGTTTCTTGAGATGGGATCTACTTCTGGTGAAGAGGCTGTGAACACTGTTGATGACAACAAAGGATTTAGACTAGTACATACTTAGTTGATAGAAAGTAGTGGCAGGGTTTGAGAAGATTGAATTCAATTTTGAAATAAGTTCTACTGTTGAGAAAATGCTATCAAACAATATCACATACTACAGAGAAATCTTTCATGGAAGGAAGAATTGATGGATGCAGCATACTTCATGTCTATTTTTTAAAATTGCCAGCCTGGGCAACATATCAAGACCTCATCTCTATCCCCCACAAAATTAAAAATAAGTTAGCCCAACATGGTGATGTGTACCTATTTGGGAGGCTAAGGTGGGAGGATCACTTGAAGCCAGGAGTTTAAGGCTGCAGTGAGCCATGATCACACCACTGCATTCCAACCTAGGCAAGATAGTGAGACCCTGCCTAAAAAAAGAAAAAAGAAATTGCCACAGCCACTCCAGCTTTCAGCAACCACCACCCTGATCAGTCAGCAGCCATCCACACCTAGACAAGACCCTCCACCTGCAAAAGGATTATGACTCTCTAAGGGCTCAGATGATTGGTAGCATCTTTTTTTTAGTGTTAAGGTATTTTAAATTAAGGTATGTGCATTATCTTTTTAGACATAATGCAATTGGATACTTAATCAACTGTAGTATAGTGTAAATGCAACTTTTATATACACTGGGAAGCCAAAAAAATCTGTGTGACTCATTTTTTTCGTGACATTTGCTTTATTGCTGTGGTCTGAACTTTTGCTTTATTGATGTGTTATTGATGTGGAACTGAACCCACAATATCTCAGAAGTATGCTGGTGTTTCCATTACTTGGGAACAGTTTTAGCACTTTAAGATGTATAGAGCTTCTGAAATTGAGAATCAATGTCAATTTATTTGACCACTCCAGTCAGCTTCCTTTACTTTTCCACTTTACCTTGTTTCTCAGTTCAAGGTAATTTACTGTAAGTTTTTTAAATTTAATTTTTAATTATTTTAAAATTATTTCAACAGTTTTTGGGGAACAGATGGTGTTTGGTTACATGCATAAATTCTTTAGTAGTAATGTCTGAGATTTTGGTGCACCCTTCACACTGCACTCAATGTCTAGTATTTTATCCCTCATCCCCTTTCACCCTTCCCCAAGAATCCCCAAAGTCTATTATATCATTCTTATGCTTTTGTGTCCTCATAGTTTAGTTCCCACTTATAAATGAGAATATACAATGTTTGGTGTTCCATTCCTGAGTTAAATCACTTAGAATAATGGTCTCAAACTCTATTCACATTACTGTGAATGCCATTATTTCATTCCCTTTTGTGGCTGAGTAGTATTCCATTTTATATACATATCACATTTTCCTTATCCACTCATTGGCTGATGAGCATTTAGGCTGATTCCACGTTTTTGCAATTGTGAATTGTGGTGCAACAGACATGGGTGTGCAGCGTCTTTTTCATATAATGATTTCTTTTCCTCTGGGTAGGTACCCAGTAGTCGGATTGCTGGATCAAATGGTAGTTTTATTTTTAGTTCTTTAAGAAATCTCCATACTGTTCTCCATAGTGGTTGTATTAGTTTACATTCCCACCAGCAGTGCAAAAGTGTTCCCTTTTCATCACATCCATGCCAACATCTAATTTTTTTTATGTTTTAAAAAATTATGGACATTCTTGCAGGAGTGAGGTGGTATCTAATTGTGGTTTTAATTTGTATTTCCCTGATAATTAGTGATGCTGAGCATTTTTTTCATATATTCATCGTATATCTTCTTTTGAGAATTGTCTATTCATGTTCTTTGCTCACTTTTTGATGTGATTATTTATTTTTTCTTGCTGATTTGTTTGAGTTCTTTGTGGATTCTGGATATTAGTCCTTTGTTAGGTACAGAGCATGTGAATATTAACTCTCATTCTGTGGGTTGCCTATTTACTCTGCTGGGTTTTTTTTTTTTTTTTTTTTTCTGTGCAGATGATTTTTAGTTTAATTAGATCCTATTTATTTATTTATTTGTGTTTGCTTTTGGGTGCTTGATCATGAGCTCTTTACCCAAGACAATGTCTAGAAGGGTTTTTACAATGTTATCTTCTAGAATTTGTATGGTTTCAGGTCTTAGATTCTAGTCTTTGATCCATCTTGAGTTGATTTTTGCATAAGGTGACAAATGAGAATCCAGCTTCATTCTTCTACGTGTGGTTTGCCAATTATCCCAGCACCATTTGTTGAATAGGGTGTGCTTTCCCCACTTTATGTTTTTGTTTGCTTTGTTGAAGATCTGATGATGGCTGTAAGTATTTGGCTTTACTTCTGGGTTCTCTGTTCTGTTACGTTGGTATATACACCTATTTTTATACCAGTACCATGCTGTTTTGGTAACTATAACCTTGCACTATAGTTTGAAGTCAGGTAATGTGATGCCTCTAGGTTTGTTCTTTTTGCATACTCTTGCTTTAGCTACATGGGCTCTTTTTCGGTTCCATATGAATTTTAGAATTTTTTTTTTTCCAGTTCTGTGAAGAATGATGATGGTATTTTGATGGGAATTGCGCTGAGTTTATAGATTGCTTTTGGCAGTATTTTCACAATATTGATTCTACCCATTCATGAGTGTGGGATGTGTTTCCATTTGTTTGTAATTTCTATGATTTCTTTCAGCAGTGTTTTGTAGTTTTTCTTGTAGAGATCTTTCTTCTCAATAGTTAGGTATATTCTTAGGATTTTATTTTAATTTTTTGCAACTGTTGTAAAAGGGATTTAGTTCTTGATTTGTTTCTCACCTTGGTCATTGTTTGTGTATAGCAGTGCTACCGATATGCTTACACTGATTTTGTATCTTGAAGCTTTACTAAATGCATTTATCCAACCTAGAAGCTTTTTGGAGAAGTCTTTAGGATTTTCTAGGTATATGATCATATCATGAGTTGAAATGACAGTTCGACTGCCTCTTTACTGATTTGGAAGCACTTTAGTTCTTTCTCTTATCTGATTGCTCTGGCTAGGGCTACTATAAGTTTTGCAATTCCTCCTAAAATACTTCACCAATTGCTCCTGTACATCTCATCTTTAAGCCTTTATTTGCTTTCTCTGTTTTAATTCAACTCTCCTAATGGGGTTCTCTTTGCAAATAAACAACATAACTCTTTTGTAAGGGTCTCAGACAGTACTGGTAGTGGAAGCTTTCCAAACACTCTTTCTGCTACCTAAATGCTGAATCAGACCCACATCCCATGACTTGGTCATTTATGAGACACGTAATTCTAGGCTATTTAATGATAACTAGCATGTATTTAGTGTTCATCTGTCTGTCACTATTCTCAGTATTTTACATGAATTCAAGCTAGATGACAACCCTATGAAGTAGATATCATTATAGTTTTTATTTCCATTTTTATAGATGAAGAAACTGTGGTTCAAAGGGCTTAAGTGGCAAGGTGCAGTGGCTCACACTTGTAATGCCAGCACTTTGGAAGACCTAGATGGGAGTATCGCTTTAGGCCAGGAGTTCAGGACCAACCAGGGCAACATAGTGAAGCTCCAATAGGCCAGGAGTTCAAGACCAACCAGGGCAACATAGTGAAGCTCCAGCTCTACAAAAAATATTTAAAAATTAGCCAGATGTGTTGGTGTGCCTGTACTCCCAGCTACCTGGGAGTCTGAGGAGAGACGATTACTTGAGCCTGGGAGGTCAAGGCTACAGTGAGCCGTGATTGTGCCACTGGAAGGCCAGGCAAAACCTGCTCTCAAAGAAAGAGGGTAGGGGAATTAAGTAACTTCCCCCAAATCACAGAACTAGTAGGCAGATGAATTGGGATATGAATGCAAATAGTCTGGCTCTAACGTAAAAAATTTTAACTGTTTCATTTCTGTTTAATACATTTTAATCTGCTTTTGTTTGTTGTCCCAAAGTAATTCAGTTTGCATATCATGTTTATCTGGTTTTCCGTACATACATATTTTCTGCTACATCCTGAAAGTTTACTTTGATTTACTACAGAAACAGTACAGAAATATAATGTTTTGCAAATAGCAGAAGCTAGATAGGGAAAATATCAAGAAATGAAACAAAAGACCTACTTACTTAATGGGAGACTTGCAATCTTAATAGACAAACTAGACCTATATAAAAAGGAGATAGTCTCAATCTTAACCACTTACTAAAGGAAACTAGGAAAACAGATGAAAATTTCATGTTACCAGATGAGACAGGGTGACAAAGTAATATAGAAATCTAAAAAGGAAGATATTCAATAAGTCAGAGAGAAAACTAAATTACATTGTATTTGTTCATTTGTTTTGCACTCAGTGCCAGGGGAAAACCAGAATGGGGAAAAACAGTGAGCAAAATGGGCCCAAACCCCTCCCCTCATGGAATTTACATTCTAGTGGGAGTACAGATAAGACAAACATGTGTAGGGGAGAAAACATAATATATTTTTCTCACCCATTGTAAAGTTCATGGCTGAGACCATCATAACAAAAGATAGATTAACAAGCAAAAAGCACACAAATTTATTTAATAAATGTTTACATGATATGGGAACCTTTAGAAATGAGGACCCAAAGAAATGCAGAAAGTTTTTACAACTTAGGATTGATAAGGTTTGGTATCAAACTTAGGTTTGAGAAAGAGTGAAGAGAAGTACACTTTGAGGACAAAGGGCATGATCTAATGGTAATAAACTAGGGGGAACTGAGTAAGGCCTGTTTGCTCAGATTCCCCTCTGTTTCTGTGTGACATTTCTTTCTTCATGGCAGGGCACCTGTCACATAAGGGTCTTTAGAGAAGAAGAAAGGGAGAAGGTCAGAGAGTGACCTTCCAGGTTTCTACTGCTGCAGGGAAGAAGTGATGGGGCAGTTCTACTTTCTATGGTCTGCTTCAGGGGAGAAAGGAGATACAGAAGGTTAGAGGGGCCTTCCTATTTCTGCTGTTTTCTCAGTTTTGAAGGTGCCATATTTTGGGGTACTGTTTCCTGCACCACTTTCCATGGCAAGTCAATAACAAATCTATGTGTGTAACAAATCTATGCTATGTGTATAGCAATAAATATAAGGAAAGAAAAAAACAGGGAATCATGAAGAAGTTGAAATTTAAATAGGAGGTCAGGGAAGCCTTCCTGAGAAGGTGACATTTGAGTAAAGACCTAAATGAAGTGAGAAGGTAAAACACAGGGATATCTGGCAGAAGATTGTTTTATGAAGATGGATTAAGTTCAAAAGCCTACGTAATTTGCCTTTATGTTTAAGGAATAAGAAGTGTCTGTGACTAAAGCAGAGAAAGTAAGGGGGAAAGTATAGTAGATGAATTCAATAATGGTAATAGGGTCCCCATATTGTAAAATAATCAGGCCATGATTAGTGCTTTGATGGAAAGTGACTATCCTAGGAGTGTGCCAGGTAAGAAAATTTATTGAGTTGCCCCTTGAAGCTACAGATAATATGTAATAAAGCAACTGTAGGAAATCTCCTCTAGAAAATGGGATAACTTGGCACAGATTGGGATGATCAAAATAGAGCATTTGAAGAATTCTCAGGTCTGTAGCTTCCAGTAAGCCTGTAGATAATGAGTATAAAACTTTAAATAAAATGCAAATGGTAACTATTTGAGGCAATGGAGAATGGTGAAAAAGAGGAGGAAACTAGAGGAGATTCCATCACTGAAAGAAGATAATCACACTGGGTGAAATTGTATTTATATTTTTTAATCCCTCTGAGGGAATTTTTAAGTTTGCATGTAGCATTGCAGATAGAGATCAAGCAGAAAATGACAGTCCCATTGTCCTGAGGATCAGAGGATGGAGTCTGAGATTGCTAGAGTGCCTGGAAATTGGTTTGGGGAGATCCCAGGAAGGAGAGATTCTACGAGGGATTCGTTTCCCTATGGCAGGGAAACATTCATGCCTGTATATAATCTTGCTGGCCTCTACCTTAAACAGGGTGAGATTTCAGTGATCTCACACTGTGAGATCGTTAGAAGAACTCTCTAGCTATTTTTCAGAGTTTCAACAGCTGCGTATCATAGAGATATAAAATTTGGAGTTTGAGTTCTAGCAAAATAGAGAGACTTGGAAAACACTTAGGGCTTTAAATTGAAACCTCAAGAAAACCACATCTTAGAAGTAAAGACTATATTCCAAAGAATATGGTGCTGAATAATTCATAAGGGACAAAACTGCAATATGCTATCAAATTACAAAGCCAAGCTTCTATAGTGTTAAGATGACCAGTAAGCACGCATGGGAGAGACTTCAAGAAGTGTGGTGGAAAACAATATGTGGAA
The DNA here is from genome assembly GCF_037993035.2 of Macaca fascicularis. Lineage (NCBI taxonomy): Eukaryota > Metazoa > Chordata > Mammalia > Primates > Cercopithecidae > Macaca > Macaca fascicularis. Next base: position 73,308,278 of record NC_088392.1, on the reverse strand, counting down.
AAGTAAAAATTTTCATCAGATGGTTCTGCCACTGCCATGACAGAGAGATAGACTTGAGGATAAAGTCTTGATAAGATAGAAAGGCTTGGGGAACAGCTCAGGCTTTTCAGTCATAATCAATAGAACATAAAACTAAGCCTCCACAAGTTCAGTGCATTCAGCCAGAAATTGACCTGACTTCTAGAGCAAAAAGTAACACTTTTTATAAGAATATTTTTCAAAACCCAGAAACTCTTCAATCCTGCCTAGAATAAAATAAAAAGTTACTAGATATGCAAAGAAAAAGAGAAATTTGTCATATAGCCACGAGCAGAAGTTGTCAATAAATCAGACCCTAGAATGACCCAGATATTGGAATTAACAGGGACTTTAAGACAACTATTTTAAATATGATCAATAATTTAAAGGAAAAGAGATTCTAATGAGTGAACAGATGGGGGATATCAGTACAGAAATGAAGACTTTAAACAAGAACTAATTGTATGTTGAAGTACAGAAAAACACAATATCTGTAATAAAAGGTTTACTGAATGTGCTTAATGGCAAATTAAGAGATAGATTAACAGTTAATTACCTGTGTTTTCTATTTCCTATTTTTTTTTTTTTGTTTTTCTCTTCCTTATTTGCTGCTTTATTTGGTACTAATAATTTAAAAAGTAATTATATAATTTCTTGAAGAGCTTATCAGACTTATCTTTTAATAATTTTTAGTAGTAACTAGAGATTACAGTGTGTCTTCTTAATGTATCACAGTTTAATTGGAGTTAATATTGTCTTTCTACATAAAATACAGAATTGCAAAATAAGAAACTTATATACATCTACCCTTCTGCTATTTTTTAAATATATTTTACATTTATGTATGAGATAAACTCTAAAATCCAATATAGCAATGCTTACATTAAATAATTCTTTGGTTGGATATTTATTACACATTTACTATCGCTTGTGCTCATTATTCCTTCCTGAGGATCTGAGATTTTAATTTTTGTCATTTTCTCTCAGTCTGGAAAACTTTCTTTAGTCTCTCTTACAATGCAGGTCTGATGGCGTTGAACTTGGCTCATGTTTGTTCATGCAAAAATTTTTCTGTTTTGCCTTCATTTTTGAAGCATATGGTTTTTGGCTATTGAATTTAGGGCTGATAGTTTAATTTTCAGCACTTTAACTGTCATTCAAATTTATTCTGGCCTCTATTATTTCTGCTGAGACATCACCCATCATTTTTGTCATTGTTCCCTTGTATGTAAGGGGTCCTTTATTTTTGTCTCATTTCAAGGTTTTCTCTTTATTTGTGATGTTAGAAGTTTGACTCTCTTGCGCTAGCTGTGGTTTTCTTTGTATTTATTATGTTTGAAATTCATTTAGTTTTTGGATCCATAAGTTAATGTTTTCCACCAAATTTGGGAAACTTTCAGGTTTTTAAATTCAAATATTGTCTGTCCTTTTCTCCCAATTTTCCCATTCCAGGTCTACAATTACATGCACGTTATACCATTTGGTTAGTATTTTCTAACATTATTCCTTCTATTTTTCCAATTGGATAATTTTTTTTGGCCTGTCTTTTAGTTATACTAATTATCTCATCTGTGATGAAATTGGGATAGGGATGTGGTATGTGCGGAAGGAGTAAGAGACGCCAACTTGGGAGATCTTTGGAGGTAAGAGTTGCTCAGGCAAAGGAAAATTCATCTGTTAATCGTTATCAGACTGTTTTTTTTTTTTTTTTTATTTAGTACCCTCAGTATACTCCTTTAGGCCTTACTGTCATCTAATATATATAAAAGATCAAGCAATCTAATAAAATTGGAGCAAAGTTATATAAGAGCTGCAGTTTTTAATTCACTTCTTGATATTAAAAAAAGTCTTCTCTGCAGTAAGCTAATTTATATTATCTCTCAAGTCATTGTTTTCACTTTTCTTTTGGGTTCTGTAAGTTTAGCCGCTTTCTAAGGTTTAGCTGGGGAGAGAGATGGCTAAGACATTTAAACTACTCTGACTACATATTTTATTTATCGGTGGAGAAAGGCAATATGGTGATGTATTATTAAATAAAGTAACTATTGTGAAAGAATTTTGAACATTCAAATAGTACAAACGTCTGCATACTGATTTTCTTTTGAAATGTTGCTACCTATTAAATTTAATAAAAGAAATATGGAATCTTCAGTTATGTTTAAATACTTATTTGTCTAATTACCAACTTACAGCTTTGAACAAGGAACTAAACTTCTCCAACATTCAATTTACTTATCATAAAATTAGGCTAATAATGCTAATCTTCAGGTATTTTCTGGGTGATATTTTAAACATCATGTATCTGTCCCTTTCACATAATATATGATCAATAATTTGTGATTAGCATGATTGTTAATACTTTCATTGTTGCTTTAATTAGGTAGTCAGAAAAACACTGAACTACATCCTATTTTTCACTACATGAGAGAAGGGGGAGAAAAGAGAAGATTGTAATACTTAGCTTCTAACATTATTGAGTGTTGACTTTTGGCCAACAATGTGCTAATATTTAGCACATATTATCTCATTTCATTCTGTCACCGACCACCAACCTGTAAGTTAGAGTCTATAAATATTCCTTTTTTTTTTTTTTTTAAATCAATGAAGAGCTTAGAGGTATCAGTCAACTTGTAAGAGATCTCAAGGATCATCAGTAGGACACATCACGGAAGACAACAAGAGAGGGTAGGCTTCAGTGTGTTGAGAACAGCTTAGAAATTAGAGATGATGAAAAGATCTAGAGAAGGGCTATATATATGTTAGAGTATTGCCTGGAGTTTTTAACTGAAGAGGGCGAGCTTTGTCCATTTTATTCCTGAGGCTGACCACATCCATCCTTGGGTAAAACATTGAATATGTTGATCTTATTGAGTTTAGCCCTATTTTCCTATTATAGGTGAATGTATCCACTTCATTCTTCTGGTTCAGCCTCTCTTGATTATTCCACATTAATTAAATAAGCTTTTTATAGAATACTTACTATGAGTTAAATGCTGTTCTATAAGTGAAGAAGTAGCAGTAAGAAAAAGGAAACAGTCCCTTTTTTCATGCATTTTACATCATAGTAGGAGAGACAAGCAATAAATCCATTAGAAAATAAAAACATAAACTAAGGTCAAATGGTAAAAAGTACCATGAAGAAAAATAAACAGAGGAAGGGAATCAGGAATGCTTGTTGGAGGTGTGTGTACATGTAGTGTAGTTATTTTAGATAAGGTAGTCAGGGAAGGCCTCTGTGGGGAAAGCAGTCATTGAGCAAAATGCAAAGAAAGAAAGGAAGTTGTATTGGTCCATTCTCACACTGCTATAAGTAAATACCTGAGACTGGATAATTTATAAAGGAAAGAGGTTTAACACACTCACAGTAGTGCTGCATGGCTGGGGAGACCTCAGAAAACTTGCACTGATGGCAAAATTTGAAAGGGAAGCAGGTATGGGAGCAGGCAAAAGAGAGAGGGAAAGTGTGTGTGAAGGAGGAACTGTCAAAAACTAATAAAACCATCAGATCTTGTGAGAACTCACTCGCTATCATGAAAACTGCATGGGGGAACCATCCCCATGATCCAATCATGTCCCACTACGTCCCTCCCTCAAAACATGGGGATTATGGGGATTACAATTCCAGGTGAAATTTGGGTGGGGACACAGAGGCAGACCATATCAGAAGTGATGCGAATGTTGAGGATATGCTCCAGGTAAGAGATTAGTAGTTTCACATCATTGAAGCAGAAAGAATATTAGGTTTTTGAGCACTTGCAAAGAGGCCAGTGTGATGTCAGTGGTGCATGAATGGGGCCCAGAGTGTTGGAAGATAAACCCAGACAGACCTAAGGGGCCAGATCATGTACAGCCTCAGAGGCCGTGGTGAAAATTCTGAATTTTATTACGATGTGATTGAAGCTATAGGGATGTCTTGAGCACAGGAATGATATAATCATGTTTGGTACAAATCATCACTCTGGCTACTGGATGGGGCCTAGACTGTAGGAGTCAAAAGTGAAAGCAGAAGCCTATGCTCACAGGCGAGAGATGGTTGTGGTTGAGGCTAGAAGAGCAGCTGTGAGTGGCAGAGGAGTGACATGTGCTACATGTTTTGAAGACTGACAGAGGTTCCTGGTGGGTTGGATATGGGTGTGAGAGAATGGGAAGTTAAGGTAGGTCCTGACTTGCTCTAGCTTGTAAATGTTCACCATCAGCTTAGGGCAGATGACAAAAGGTAGACCACAAAATCCATCATGCTTTTAAGGAAGGGAAAATGCTGGTAGATGGCCCAAGATGTATGTAATGGCAAAAATGTCCACCAGGCAGATTAGCTTGGTATCCAAAAAGTGTGTGGCCCAGACAAGTAGTCAGTAGTCTCAAGGAGGTCAGACAACAAATAATGGAATATTGGTATTGGTGACTGGAGTCTGAGCCCTGAGAATCAAGGAGCTGACAACACCCTGAAAAGTGTGGAGACAGCTGGTAAAAGGGCTGAGTCAGAGTACTTTAGGGGCATTGGCAGGAGCAAGAGCAGTGTTTGTGTTACAGGGCTTTAGTATCTGGCAAGCCAGCACTCACAGAGAGCAGACAGATCCAACTTACGAAGTTTGGGATAGAAAGTAGGAGCTTTGTCCTGGGAAGGAAAATGGATCTGAGTCCCCTGATCAAACTAGAATTATCAGAAAAAAGGAAATTTGGCATGGATTAACTGAATATTTAACTACAGCTCTTTGACCTGTAAGAAAAGATTAGGGAAGTTCTCCATAGTTGGGGCAGCACCCTTGGCAGGAGAAGCCCTTGCAATTGCCTGCGATGGGATAAGAGTGATTAGAAGATAGAGAACCAGGGAAGCTAGTAAGACCAGTGCTGGGCATTTCCCTGTCATGAAAAATTGAAGAAAAGAAGCAAAGCAAAAGCAGGCAAAGAGGTCAGCCATCTGCTGCTTGGGTAAGGAGGCCGTGTTCCCTGTCCCCTGTGGCTTTCCACACCTTGCTTCTATATTTCCTCATTCACAAGGGTCTCCAGTTCTTCCACCCGTGAATGTGATGACCTAAAATGACTGAAAATGTGTCATCCCTACTGTGACTTAGTCATACTGGATTTGAAGAATTTCATTCAAAATGTATGCTATTTTACTCTTAACCTCCCCCTCCCCGCAGAATAATTTACTCAGCTTGATTAGCACTTGATCTCTGGTTTTATTTGAGACTTGCTAGAAAATTGTAAACAAAAATTTACAATTAGTTTGGAATTCTCCCAAGTAAAACTTCTGAAGTGATAGGGGATTGGGTCAATGGTGAATTTTTTTTTTGGTCATTGGGTAGCTTTCAACTGAAAGCTTCCTTATGTCAGGTTTCATTTATTTATTTTTTTTAAAGTCTTGTGATTGAGTGATTTTTTCAATGTCCTTTTTCATAGGCCTGTCAGGTTCTGGAAGCTGGAATTTTTATCATGTTTATTTTTTTCTCCAATGATCTCATTAAATGGCTGCACGTATTAATTGATCAATGAGTACTGCTTGAATTGAAAATACTATTTTCCATGTTTTATTTTTCTTAATTTCTTTAGTTTGCTTTGAAGTAGTACTTATGTTTTGACTTCTTTTTCCTTAAGTACATATTTCCCCTTCCCTGAGATTCATGCTGTTTGTTATCTTCTTTTCTTTGTTCTTAGAAAAACTTCAAATGGAATTGGACTTCAATCTTTTATTCTGTAAATTTAAGTACCTTAAATTTATGTAAATTTAAGTACCTTAAATTTATGTAAATTTAAGTTTCCCTAAATATTTAAAAAGAGATTGGGTTCACATAGTGTTTGCAACTACACAGAACTTGCTGTCTCTCTTTTTTATTACTTTTGTTCATTGTTGATTTATGGCAACTTGCTTTCTGAAATTCCTTGGCCTGGTTATCTCTCTCATTTTATGTGGGCAATCTTCTTCTTTTCTCTCTATTTTGCTTATCTGCCAAATTTTGCTTTCATTCCCAGCAGTGTCTTTTTAGTGTGGAACTTTGTTCAGGCAGGGAGACTTTGGGGGTCAGTTTTGAAAACTCGTAAAAGTCCAGACTGCTCTAGCCCCTTCAGTCCTAGGGGAAGGAGAAGGGTCTCTATAGGGGCTTGCAGTCTTTTGTTCACCTGTTAGAATGAGTGGCACTGCTCAAACATTGTTCTAGGTGCTTCTATGAGGGTGTTTTAAGATTAAATTAATATTTAAATTAGTGGACTTTGAGTACAGCCAATGGCCCTCCCTAACGTGGTTGGGCCTCATCTAATTAGTTGAAGGTCTGAATAGAACCAAAGGCTGCCCTGCTCCAAGCAAGAGGGAATTATGCCTGCAGACAACCTTTAGACTTCCTTGGCAACACTGGCTCTTCCTCGTCTCCAGCGTGACTGCTTGAACTACAACTCTTTTCTGAGTTTCCAGCCTGCTTACCCCTTCAATCTAATTAGTGTGTTTGGGCTGCTAGAACAACAGGCTGGCTTATAAACAACAGAAATCTATTTCTTGCAGTCAGTTCTAGAGGCTGGAAAGTCCAACAGCAAGTCATCATTGGATTCAGTATCTGGTGAGAGTTTGCTTTCTGGTTCATAGATGGTGCCTTCTCACTGTGTCCTCACATGATGGAAAGGACTAGCTAACTCCCTGGGGTATCTTTTATAAGGACACTAATCCCATTCATAAGAGAGGAGACTTCATTCCCTAATCCCCTCCCAAAGACCCCATTTTGATAATACTATCAGATTAGGGATTAGGTTCCATGTATGAATTTTAGGGGGACACAAATATCTTTACTCTGATTTTTTCATCTTTTGTCTTTCAATCACTGCTTTCTCATGCTGGAGTCTCATTAGAATGTGTCTCTTTGAGCAGCTCCAGAGGGAGGAATCTTCTGATCCAACTCCTCAAGACATTTTCTATTTTCCCATTTTACTAAAATTCCAGAAAAGCAATAGGACAAAAAATAATCATATAACAGTAATTCTACAGGCAAAACCTAATGATACTATCAAGTTCCAGAACTGCAGCACTTTATATGTTGCATGAGTGACACATATTAGAGGAGAAGAAAATTTAGCCCAAATTTCCTTCTATTCTGATAAATGTCACATGAGAGGTTTGCCCTCAGAAGCCAATATATCTTACATTGCATATCCATGTTCTGATGCTAACTACAGAGCACACCAGAGTATTATTTGGAGGAAAAAAGAAAACTTGATGGTAGCACCTTTGCCAGAATGCCAGTTAAATATGCCTTTAGTCCAAAGTCAACTTTTAAAGCTACACTTGGCTGGAGAAATGTCCCATACAGAGAGGTTGTCTCTTCTTTTGAAGGCCAGCAGGTAAGCACTTCTATCTTTCAGGAATTTTTAGAGATTTGTTCAGGAGGCATGTCTAGCCCTTGTGCCTTAGGTGCAGCCAAACATCCTTTGAGAGCTTTTCCTATAAATTTTTATGATTTTACTTAATATTAAACATTGAACTCTGTGAATCTGGTACTTTTGCACTGAGCGAAGGACAAGTGTTATCTAGAATCACAGAAAACAGAGTATTCCACGTGTATAACAGATCATTCTCCACGCAAAGTGCATTCCTGCATCTTTCACCTTGCATTCTTGCATTCTTCACAACCCAAGCATCCACTACGTCTCTCTCTCCAACCACAGCTTCATTAATCCCGCCCTGCTATAGTTATTGCTTCTTCAGCTCATGGTCAGTTCTCCAGGGAAGCAATACTTTCCCTACCATGTGCTCCTCCCAAACCCTTGTATCTCCTTGGCTTTTGAATTTCCTGGCCATGGAAATATTTACTTTTCAGGACTTTTCTAGAAAAAAGTCTATCTCCACAAAGTCAACACAAAAACAAGCAAAAGTTGGAAAGAAGGCCTGGAGTGCTCAACAGTGTGATGTTGACCACAGTATAGCACTACCAAGCCAAAAGCTTGCCTCCCTTGACTTCCCGATTTAGAAGGAAGCATGCATTAGCCTAGAAATGAAACTCCCTAACCAAAAGGAGAAACTTTGCTCACTGTTGACAGGATGTAGTCTACCAGTCATCAGTTGTATTTACCACTAAATCTTGGCCTAGTCTCCAAAATGAAGCCAGATTACCCTGGAGGTAGTGATCAAGACATTCTTCCAGGGCAAAGCTTTACTCTCCCTGTAGTGAACATTTCACAGGAGAAATATGTGATCGTCCATAAGCAAAGGGAAAACAGCTCTATCAACAAGATCTTACTTAGAAGCCTAAGTATTCCTGTTCTGAAAATACTTGTTTTGGCATTACTGTGTTGTTGTTCTGGACACTACAGTATCCAAGAGGGAATCAGAGCATAATAGAAGAGAAAAGGCAATGCCACAAAAAAGTAACAGGAAGTGAATTAAAACTGACAATCAACAGCTGGGAGTGGTGGCTTGTGCCTATAATTCCAGTGACTCAGAAGGCTGAATCAAAATTCTAACAGATTTGCTTTTTGTTTCTTCTTTACTTAAAAATGGAAATAGTATGATGTGAATAAATATGATTCTGAGATAATATAGTTCTCTGTGAAATTTGTTTATTTATACATTTAATATGTACCAGTCATTGCAGTTTGTTTGTTGCACAAGATGAATCCATGAAGCTTATGACTCTGTCCAGAAAAAGTGTAAGAGCCCTGTATATGTTAAGTATAGTGAAGCAAGATGTACATAAGAATAAGATGATATAAACATGGTGTGAACACCCAACTAAATCTGCTTCTACTCCAATACAGCCTCATAGAGGGAAAATGGAAGAGGAGAGAGAAGTGAATGATGGAGAGAAACAATAGTTAAGTATAATAGGAGGCAGGGTGATTGAAAATGAAAGCATCATTGGAACAGAAATAGAATTCCTTCTCAGGAAAGACCATGTCTTGTATTACATTTCAGAGTTTACTAATATCTGGAGAGTGCTGAAAAGATATTCGTTGGCTAGAATTGTATGTTCATGAATTCAGATATCTTCGGTCTCCAGTGATCATTGTAACCCTCATGGCAATGAAAATAATATCTGTATGGTGTCATCCACATAGTGGAGTCATAGAAAATTAGCATAGAAGTCCCCCCCAAATATTCTGATTTTATTTGCTTTAGACATTATTGCCTTACTATATATTCATAGCAATATTGATGATAGCAGCTTATTTGTCTATTGCAAAAATTTCCATTTTGAAGATATTGTTTTTGCAGTTTCTGAATTCCATGTTGGTCATCATGTTTTTAATTTTTGATTATTTAATAAATAATAATTTGTTTTCTGAAAACTTTATAACCTTCTAGGCTTCAGATAATTGATAATTTTGGAGTTCTCTGTAGGTGGTTGTATAAGAGGCACACGGGCTCCGTCTAAGCTGGATAGGTTATATGAGTATGATGAGTTAGTTATTTGTGCATGTTATATGAGAATGTGTTAGTTATTTGAAAGTTTTGTTTGTATAATCTATAAAATTAATTGTCAATTACAGTAGAAGGTATGGTAGTTTTCTTTTTTTTTTTTTTTTTTTTGAGACGGAGTCTCGCTCTGCCGCCCAGGCTGGAGTGCAGTGGCCGGATCTCAGCTCACTGCAGGCTCCGCCTCCCGGGTTCACGCAATTCTCCTGCCTCAGCCTCCCCAGTAGCTGGGACTACAGGTGCCCGCCACCTCGCCCGGCTAGTTTTTTTTGTATTTTTTAGTAGAGACGGGGTTTCACCGTGTCAGCCAGGATGGTCTCGATCTCCTGACCTCGTGATCCGCCCGCCTCGGCCTCCCAAAGTGCTGGGATTACAGGCTTGAGCCACCGCGCCCGGCGGTATGGTAGTTTTCTTATTTCTATAGTAATGTAAACTCTAGAAATGGTTCTTAGGAAGTCTGTCTCCTAAATGATTCCCTGATTGTGACTTAAGAAACAACAGAAGATGCCTTGGTTCAATTGGTTTACTAGGAAGCCATTTAGTGCACTGATGGAAAAAGATGACTGCAACAGTGCAAGGCAGCATCCCCAGGTCTGACATTTAACAACTGCTTACTGAGTGACTGGTATGTGAAATATATTTCATTATTCTTTGATAAATGGCAGATGAGTTAGACCAAGGTGCTATACTTCTCAAGGAATTTACAGTTCAGTGGAAAAATCTTGAAAAGAAATTAATGTAAGAGAGAAGTAAATATAGGATAAGTGAGTAGGGAAAATTTTGGAAAAAGAAAATATAAGTGTATTCTGACACATAAAGTCCTACTGATTCTTTAGCAAAGAGGAAAATGGTTAATTTTTATTAACTCTGGGATCTTATAAATTATCTAATCTAACTGACAGTCTTCATGCTGAAATCTCCAGCACTGGCTTCAAACGCTGGGTTATGAATGGAACACAGATATCTCTATTTCTATAAAGCTTCCCCAAGTTATTCTGTTAAGTTGTCGAGTTGGGAATCAGCACTATTGTACCCTGGCTAAGGAGTAAAACAGTCTGAGATCAAATTTCCCACTGACAGAGAACTCACTTCTTACCAGGCAGCACATTCCATCCCTAGAAAATTCTTTAGAATAGAGAGATGGTTATGATTCTTAATGGAAATTTCTCCATGAAATCTCAATTTATTGATCCTTGTTCTATACTTGAAGCCACATAATGCAATTTTTATTTCACTAGAGAGAGCTCTTTGTTTAATATGAATGGTTCCCTGATGGTATTATACTTATTTGAGGTACACAATAACTTCTAAAATGGGAAAGTTTTGGGGGCATTTGATTATTGCTCAGATGTTAACTCTAGTAATGAGATAATTCAGCTTACTAATCTGATGTCAAGTTTCAGAATAAACAGAAGCATATTACTATCACCACTACTACCACTACCACCACCACCACTATTACTACTACTGCTCCTACCACTACTGGTACTACAACTACAACTACCAAAACCACCACTATTACTGCTGCTACTACTAATACCATTACTGCTACTACAGGTGCCACTGCCACTGCTGCTATTAATATTACTACTATGACCATGATTCCTACTTTTTCTATCAATAAATATAAAAAGCGATAGATAATAGTTATTGAGCTAGGTGTTAGTCATCTTGCTACATATGGATTCTACCAATTTTCTCAGGTAGAAACAGAGTCATTATTAGTGCCCAGCTTTTTCATATACAAATAATTGCTGATACCTGTATCATCTATTTTTAAAACTTCCCCATTTTCTCCACTTCTGTGCATCTTTTCTACTACTGCCCTATCTCAGTTTTGGACAACTACAATGGTCTTCCATCAAGTCTTCCTATATCCATTATTGCCTCTTTTCAGTTAATTTGAAACATTGCATCCAGGCTCTTTTTTAAAAGTAGACTTAATTTTTTGCAGCAGTTTTACGTTCACAATGAAGTTGACAGGAAGGTAGAGATATGTTCCATGTGTCTCCTATACCCACACATCCACGGCCTCCCCCATTAGCAACATTCCACACCAGGTGGTACATTTGTTACAATCCATGAGCCTACACTAACACATTATTATCACCTGAAGTTTATACTTTATATTAGGCTTGATTCTTGATATTATACATTTTATGGGTTTGGACATATAATGACATGTGTCCAGCAATAAAGAGTCATACAGAGTAGTTTCACTTCCTTAAAAATCCCCTGTATTCTTCCTGTTCATGCCTCCCTGCCAACAATCCCTGGAGACCACTGATCTTTTTTCTCTCTGCGTAATTTTTCCTTCTCCTGAATGTCATGCAGTTGGAATCACACAGTATGTAGTCTTCTCAGATTGGCTTCTTTTACTTAGTAATATGCATTTAAGATTCTTCCAAGTCTTTTCATTGTTTGATAGATTATTTCCCTTTATTACTGAATAATATTCCATTGTCTGCATATACTGCAGTTTATTTACTCATTCACCTCCTGAGGAACTACTTGATTGCCTTCAAGTGTTGGCAATTATGAATAAAGATGCCAGAACCATCTTGTGAAGGTTTTTGTTTGAACTTAATTTTTCAACCCATTTGGGTTTATACTAAAGAGTATGATCACTGGATTGTACAGTAAAAGCATGTTTTTTGTTTGTTTTGTAAGAAACTGCCAAACTGTCTTCCAAAGTGGCTGTACCATTATGCATTCGCACGAACAGTGGATGAGAGTTTCTGTTGCTCCACATCCTCACCAACATTTTGTGTTGTCAGTGTTTGGGATTTGGACCATTCTTATAGGTGTGTAGTGGTAATTCATTGTTGCTCTAATTTGTATTTCACTATTGTCTTATGATGTGGAACAACTTTTCATATGGTTATTTGCCACACGTATATCTTCCTTGATGCAATGTCTGTTCAAGTTTTTTTGCCCATTTTTAAATCAAGCTGTTAGTTTTCTTATTGTTTGTAGAGTTCTTTGTGTATTTTGAGTAACAGTCTATTATTATCAGATAATTCTTTTACAAATGTTTTCTCCTACTCTATGGCTTGTCTCCTCATTCTCCTGACTATCTTTTGCAAAGCAGAGGTTGTTCATTTCATTAAAGTCAAGACTATATTTATTCCATGGCATATGTCTTTGGTGTTGTATCAAAACGTTATTGCCATACCCAAGGTCATCTAGATTTTCTCCTGTGTTATCTTCTAGGAGTTTCATAGTTTTGAATTTTACATTTGGCACTTTGATTTATTTTGAGTTAACTTTATAAAGGACATGAGTCTGTGTCTACTTTTTTTTCTTTTTTCATATATGTGTTCCGGCATCACTTGTTGAAAAGACTATATTTTGTCCATTGTATTGTCTTTGTTCCTTTGTCAAAGATAAGTTGATATTTCTGTGTGTCTATTTCTGGGCTCTCTATGCTGTTCCTTTTATCTATTTGTCTGTTTTTCCACTAACACCACATTGTCTTGATTACTGTAGCTTTTAGTCAGGTAGTGTTAATTTTTCAATTTTGTTCTCCTTCAATATTGTGTTAGCTATTTTATTATTTTACCTCTCTCCTTGTTTGCTTTAGAACAACTTTGTAGATATCCAAAAAATAATTTGCTAGGATTTTGTTTATGATTTTTTTGAAACTGTTTATCAAGTTGGGAAAAACTGACATCTTGAAAATATTGAGTCTTCCTCTTCATAAACATGGACTATTTCTTCATTTAGTTCTTTGATTTCTTTCATTAGATTTTTGTAGTTTACTTCATATAGATCTTGCACATACTTTGTTAGATTTAAAACAATATTTTATTTTAGAGGGAGTGATAATGTAAATGGTATTGTGATTTTAATTTCAAATTCCACTTGTTTGTTGCTGGTATAAAGAAAAGTAATTAACTTTTGTATGTTAATTTTATAGCCTATGATCTTGCTATAATTGCTTATTAATTCCAGGAATATTTTTTATTCTTTTGGATATTCTGTGCAGACAACTATGACATCTGCAAGGAGAGAGAGTTTTATTTCTTTTTCTCAATCAGCATACCTCTTATTTCCTTTTCTTGTGTCATTACATTAACTAGGACTTCCTCTATGATACTGAAAAGAAGTGATGAGAGGGAACATCCTTACATTGTTTCTGATCTTAGAAGGAAAGCTTCTAATTTCTCACCATAATGTATGATGTTAGCTGTAGAGTTTTTGTAGATGTTCTTTATCCCTCTTAAGCTTCCCTCTGTGAACCCTGAATATCTGAGACAAATATTTAATTTAGAAAGTTTATTTTGCCAAGGTTGAGGACATGCAGTTGCGGCACACACAGCCTCAGGAGGTCCTGATGACATGTGCCCAAGGTGGTCAGAACACATTTTGGTTTTATACATTTTAGGGAGACATCACACATCAATCAACATATATAAAATAAACATTGGTTCAGTCCAGAAAGGCGGGACAACTCAAAGCAAAGGCAGGACAACTGGAAGCAGGGAGAGGCTTCCAGGTCATAGGTAGATAAGAGACAAATTGTTGCATTCTTTTGAGTTTCTGATTAGCCTCTCCAAAGAAGGCAATAAGATAAACATTTATCTCAGTGAGCAGAGGGGTGACTGAATAGAATGGGAGGCAGGTTTGCCCTAAGCAGTTCCCATCCTTTTTCCTTTAGCTTAGTGATTTGGGGGCCCCAAGATTTATTTTCTTTTCCAACTTCTATTCACAAATTTCTGAGAGATTTTATCATTAATAGGTGTTGGAGTTTGTCCAGGGCTTTTTTTTTTTTTTTTTCCTGCAGCTATTCACACGATCATGTAATTTTTCTTCTTTAGCTTGTTGATATGATAGATTGAATTAATTGATTTTTGAATGTTAAACTAGTCTTGCATAACTGAGATAAATCTGACATGGTTGTAATGTATAATTCTTCTAATGTATTGCTGGATTTAATTTGCTAGTATTTTGTTGAAGATTTTTGCCTCTATGTTAATGATAAATATTGGCCTTTAGTTTTCTTTTCTTGTAATGTCTTTGTTTGGTTTTAGTATTAGAGCAATGCTGGCCTCATAGAAAGAGTTATGGAATATTCCTTCTACTTCTATCTTCTGGAAGACATTATAGAGAACTGGTTTTATTTCTTCTCTAAACGTTTGACAGAATTCACCAGGAAATTCTTCTGGGCCTGGTGCTTTTTGTTTTTTGGGGTTATTAATTATTGATTTAATTTCTTTACTAACTACAGGCTTATTCAGATTGTATATTCAGGCTTATTTTAAAAAGCACAATCCTACCTTGTCACTGCTCTGCCTAACATATTTTAGTGATTCCCGATTGCTTTTAGGATAAAGTCCATATCCTTACGATGAATAGTAGCCTGCATGATCATGCCCTTCATTCCTCTGCAACCCTGTCTCACTTTGCTTTTTAGATCACAACTACATTGAACTTTTTTTAGTTCCTTGAAGATTTAACCTTCATGGTGTTTCATATCTGGTCTTTCATCTGTCCATAACACCCTTCTCCCAGATTCCTTTACCTAGGTAATAAAAATGCACCGACTCATCTTTCAGACCTTTGACCTATAGTTATTCTCATGGCACGTGGTATATCCCTTCATATTAATAGTACCTCCCTAAATGGAATTAACTTTTTATTGTTTTTATGTGTTTACTGCTTACTGCTTATCTTCCTTACCACACTGTAAATTCATTGAAGGCTCTGTTTATCTTGTTCACTCTTTTATCTCCCTACACAAGCAATGACCATCACACATTAGTCATGCAGCAAATATTTGTTGAAAGAATAATTCTCACACTGAAGAAAGTACTTATGCTATCTTCCTTTTATGTATGAGAGAACAAAGGCATAGGGAGAGCAGGCAAAGAATTTATTTACGTTGCCCATAAAGTAGATGAGTAGTCTTGAAAGTCGAGTCCATGACTCTGTTCCACACATTATCAAACAACTGGACTAGAGCAAGGCCCTTAATTGGGGCTCCAGGTAGACTCAGGATATATGTGGCTCTCTGGAGATCTTCGAAAATTTTCAGTTTTTTAATAAATTATTCTAGATAATTTTGAGAAAATGAAGAATTTATAAATGTGATTAACTTCTTAAAATGTCCCAGTACAGAAATAATTTTAAGAACCGCCTTCAAAGAGAACTTCTTTCAACATCTTAAAATGTCATCATTTGTTTTTCAACCTGTGGGGGAAAAAACTGTCAGTACTATGTTTGGCATACAGGAAAAACTCAAACTTGCCAAGAAATATCATTATAATGGTTTTGACTTTTTGAGAAGAGTAGTGCTAAAATTATTAATTTTGTCTTAAAATTAATCATAAGTGCTGCTACAAAAGGGGTGGGTTTTCTTCTGAAAACTTTTAGTAATGGTACAAACTAACTGATATTAACCAGCTATTTCAACTACATAAAGAACTTCAAGAGGAGAACTCTCACAGGTTTTTTAAAAAATCAGTTTTTCACTACCCAAAATTAAGCCAGGCTTAGTATTTGTTAGAGATAACTTTTTTATACATTTTATATAGTGAGAGATTGAGAGAGCTATGTCTTCTCAGCAGTCTAAATGCATACATGTTTAAGCAGTAGTAATGAGCAGTTAAGTAATGGCATTAGAATGTTTGGACCCTGCTCTTTTTGTATATGCTTCAGCAAAAGCCTACTTAAAAGCGGGAAAGTTTAATGATTATAGTCTTTAGAACACACTCAGAAACAAATGTAAGAATCAGGGAATGTCTTGTTGGAAAATGGATTCCGGGTCCTGGGCAAACTGAAGTCAAAGACACCTGAAAGCAGACTCTAATTTCTCCTCCCAGGTAAGGGTGTGACTTTGTTAACAGTTAAATTGGGTCAAGAACCATTAGAGCCTTATACACAGTAACATACCCTCAAAAGGAAATGCATATATTGGGAGCGTTGGCCACTTAGGATGGAAATATAAACAGTAGGTGTAAAAGTTCTGCTGTGTAACAACAGTTTGGTGATTTCCTTAGCTCTGGAAGATCCTTATGTGTACTGAGATATTCCCTGAAATTTGTCCCGTTAGGACAGTCATACTGAGACATGCTGCATTAGGTCCTGCACTGTGTTTTAGCCTCCTTTTTCAAAAGTTCTGCAAACTTTTGTAAGTAAACTTGACATACATATCATTGTATGCATGTATAGGTGTGTGTGTGTGTGCATATATATATATATATGCACACACACACACACGTTATCTCTTTCCACTTACATGTAACCCATCTAAAACCCTGCAGAAGTCTAAGTTCAAAATGAGACCCCCACCCCGTCCCCGCTTTCCATCACTCCTGGCTGTTGCTCTAAAAGTACAAAATTGGAGATAGAATTCCAAATTGTAAGTGGAATATTCCAAAGCTGGTTGCACCATCACATATCTTCCTGGGGTCTCCTGGAATTATTACAATGGGGGCAAAGTAATTTCTAGTGAGAGAATCTTTCTCTAAGTCCCATTTTCAGATTCTATTTCTATCTCAATCAAGAGACCTTGTCTCTAATATACTGAATGCTCAGGAGACAGCAAACTACTTACAACATAGGTTACTCTTAACATTATCTGTCTATGCTTTCTAGGGGTTGAAGTTCTGCAGTTGAGGGTTTCCTCCTGATACAGATTATTGTCTGTAACTATGTGTATCATAGTTAACAACCCAGAATATTTAATGAATGAAGAATGCTATTAGAAAGGCCACAATAGGGGGTGTTGATGGTTTTGCAAATTCTAATGCTTGGAAATTACCTAGAGGAATCAGATGTGGAGTGGAACATGCCAGGGCAGGCCTGCAGCAAAATGCTGCTGAGAGGCAGGAAGCAGAGAGCACAGACACCTGAAAATAGTAAAGCTCTATCTGTATGCATGGCTGGTGAAACAAACACCTTTCCAAAATGGATTCCAGCTGTAATACTACAAATAAAATAGACATTAAATATTTAATTTGGATAGCGTTAAGTGCTCAATTGAAAGCAGCAAGAGGATGTTTTTTAAAAAGCCAGGTGTCTCAACAATTTATAATTAATTACTTTTAAAAGACCACAAATCACTGTTTTCATCCATATTTTTTGGTAGACTAATTATTATTGGCTTTCTAAAGTGAGCTGTTGACTATCATCAGATCAACCTTCCTGTTTGGCTTTTCCTCTTAAATAGGATTGTAGCATAGACATTTTGTTAAACAGAAAAATGAGGCCATGTACAAAAATCTGTGTTTCTAGTGGATTCAAAACATAGTGGTAGCAAGTTTAAAAATATTCTTGAGTTATCCAAGAGTGTACATTTTAGTTTGTTATGCTTCTCTAGTGTTACTGATATTTTTCCTACATTTTATAAAATAAAACTGGAGAAAAATCTTCTAAAATGTAAGTGACTGAGGCAGGCACATATTAATAGTTAATATTAGTATGTGGTGAATGAGACATCTAAAACATACTGTTTTTAAAAACTGGATTATGTTTCAGTGATTGAAAAAAGAATTCTCTAACACATGTCACAGCCTTCACAATATATGTAGAGGCATTACTCAGATGGGAATTTTTGTCTTCTTATACAAAATGTAGGTTTGATTTTATCTTTCATGTTCAGCAAGGTGTAACAGCATAACTTCCAGGGACATCAAAAAGAAGAGGATTCTTTATTGATTTGTTAATGGAGGTACAACAGTGTACAGCCTCCTTGTTCTCACATTTTATCTCTGTTTAAACTCATTTTGCAGCATTCTTCATCTTGTTATCAAGGACACCAAATGAAAGGGAAGTTCAGAACGAGGGGACTACTCTATTCCGTCTCATATACCTCAGATAGCACAGCCCATTGTCACAATTTGTCAGGCCTTTTCCTGCTTTGTCCCCTTGGTGATCCAGCTCAAGCCTCACTATGTCTGAAGACTCTTAGTGGAAACTGTCATTCCACTTCTATTACTGTGGTTACCCTAAAAATTTCAAATTAAATAGTTCAATTCCAAACTTGAAAAATTGTTGAAAATAAAAATAATACAAACACCCAAATACCTATACACAGATTCCCCTATTATTTATTCACCCATTTGCTTTGTCATTTGTCACTTGCTCTTTTCTCTGTCTTCCCCATCACTCCCTCATCTATCCATCTTTCTATGTATAGTACAAACACATGCATAATTATTTTCTGAAAGAACTTGAGAGAAAATTGCATATATTATGATTCTTCACTCCAAAACACTCCAGTGATTAAGGATCTTCCCTTACATAACCACAATACGATTATCAACTTCATAAATTTACATTGATATGATGTTTTGATCTAATCTTCCGTCCAGATTTCAGTTTGTGAGTTCATCTGATAAAGTATGTTATAGCATAATTGTTCCCTCCCATACAGGATTCAGTTTAGAGTGAGATATTGTTTTTAGCTGTGAGGATTCATTAGCCTCCTTTAAATCAGAAACCTTTCCTTTCATGACATTGACATTTTTGACAATTATACTCTCAATCCCACCTTTTTATTAATAGAACATTAAGCACTTGGCTTTTATATTTCTTTATAACTAGACTGAGACTATTCATTCTTGGCCAGAATGGTACACCGATGATGGGTCCTTCTCAGGATATCATAGATAACGGCTCATAGTGTCATCTGCCCTTCATCGGTGCCATTGGTTGGTCAAGGTGTGGCCTGGTTTATCCGCTATATAATCGCGGTTTGGTTTTCTCTCTTACCACTGTTATAGTTTGCAGAAAGACACTTTAAGACCATATAGCTATCTACCTCCCCATCACAATTACTTCCTAGATTTTGCATCCATTAATGGTCCTGACATAACCCAATCTTTACTGCAATTTTTGCAAAGTCGAACTGTAGCACTCCCTCCACAATGACCCATCAGTTGTAGCATTCTATTATAAGCAATAACCCTTCCTTATATATTTATTATTGACATGGAGTCCTAAAGTTTATAATTCAGTACTGCATATGCCATCAAAGAAAAGGAATTTGAGAATATAACTATTCTTGGTTGTATTATTTTCATCATCAAAAGTTCTAAATCTTCAGCATTCGTATCAACCAACTGTCCCTCCTGTCTCTTTCAGAGGATTAACTTGCTTCCTAAACCAAGAAAATTGGGAACATTAGCTGTGAATGACAACTTCCCTTCTCACCTTGCACATAAAAATGGATTTATGTCTATACCTATTTACGCCTGAATTATACACTTATTTACACCTTGACTTCATCACATTTGTCAAGTCAGACATAAAGTAGCCTTCCTCATGATTAAAGTCAAATGCTTTATCTATGTTAGTTTCTCCCCTCTTTTCTCTTATCTTATTGGACCCCTGGCATGTAGAATTTTGCCCATTTTATCTTTGTTTCATGAAATACTCTCTGCTTTGTTTCATGAAATACTCATAGGTCCTCACGCAGCCTCTTTTTGCCTTTCTATCTTGTATCTCCCTATTTCTATCCATTATTTATTTAAAAGTTATGAGCTCCTATGGACCCACCACCACAGGAATGTCTATCAGTCTCCTTCCAGTCTTTGTTTGTGTTCTCGGGCATTGATCTGGAGTGGGAGCCAGCAGGAGGTGTTAGTTCTGCCTCCTAGTAGGAGCCACGGTTGGGGTCTGTTCCCCTAATGTCTTGATTACTACCTCCTCCTTGCTCTTCTACCAGTTACTTCTCTCTTCCTTTATATCATGAACCTCTGCCTTTCAAGTGACTCTTTCTCCTTAACTTGCAAGTGTGTTCAAGTTTCTCTCATCTGAAAAAAAAAATCTCTAGTTTTTCCTTGAAGCAAAAACCGTCTCTGTCTTTTTGTTTGCAGCCATCATCGATGAAATATAATCAACAGATCCTCAATACAGTGAAATCTGACTCCTCTTCCTAAGGGAGCCCTATGAAATCATTCTGAAAAATCTCACCATAGCTTCATACTTGTACATCTAAAGAACACATTTTAATCTATTTCCCTGGAACTTGCTGTTGTCTTTAACATTACCAAACACCAGTATTTTCTCTGAGAACTCACTTTACTTGGCTTCCTGACGCTCCTCCTTGGCTCTTCCTTTTGCAGGTCAGCTCATTCATTCCCTAGGCCATTTCTCCTGTTTGCTTCTGAAGAGTTTTGAGGATTATGTCCCAGAGCTACTGTTCTGCTCGCACTGTCTGGTTTTCTTGCACCATCTATCTATTTCTTTATTCTTGGATTTACTAATCTTATGTATAATGATAAAATCCAAATCCTTGCCTCCAAAGTTTGATCTCTCCTGTGAGCATTAGTCTAAGATAAACAGCTACACTTGTATGTATCAGAGAAAACTGAAACTCAGCAAGTCATAAACTGCAATTGCATCTTTCTTCCACTTTTTCCCCCAAAGAAAAATACCCTAGAAAAAATTTATTTTTCTCAATTTTATATCTCTTGATTCACCCCTTTACCCAATTAAGTAATCTAGAAGGTATTGTAACCTAGTACTGTTCAACAGATTTTTTGTGAAGATGAATATATTCTACGTCATTACTGTTTAACATAGTAGCCTCTAACCACATGTGGCTTTTGAGCACCTAAAATGTGAATTTTGTGGCTGAGGAACTGAATATCTTGTACATTGTTGCTGACGGGAATGTAAATTGGTACAACCACTATGGAGAACAGTTTGGTGGTTCCTCAGAAAACTAAAAATTGAACTACCATATAATCCAGCAATCCCCCTGCTGGCTATATATCCAAGAGAAAGGAAATCAGAATATCGAAGAGATATCTGCACTTCTGTGCTTGTTACAGCACTGTTTACAATAGCTAAGATTTAGAAGAAACCAAAGTGTCCATCAACAGATGAAGGGATAAAGTAAATTTCATTTAAAATTTAAATGAACTGAAAATTCGTTAAAAATTTAAAATGTGGCTGAGGAGCTGAAATTTTAAAATTTCATTTAAATTAATTTAAATTTAAATTACCATATATGACTAATGGCTGCTATATTGGACAGTGCTGTTCTAGACCATTGACCCAAAATATGTACATTTTATTTAATGTTGATAGGCATCCTGACACAAAAACATACATCTTTATGGAACACAAAAAAGAAGGAAGGAAGGAATTTTTGTGGTTAATAAGATTGGGTAAAGCTGGGTTTAAAAAAAAATGAATGCTATTTCTCTTTATGGAAGGAAGAGATCACTCCAGATCCTCTGAACTTTTATTTTTATATTTATTTATTTATTTATTTATTTATTTATTTGAGAGAGTCTTGACTCTGTCTCCCAGGCTGGAGTGCAATGGTTTGATCTTGGCTCACTGCAACCTCTGCCTCCCAGGTTCAAGCGATTCTCCTGCCTCAGCCTCCTGAGTAGCTGGGATTACAGGCGCGTGTCATCACGCCCGGCTAATTTTTTTTTTCTAGTACAGACAGGGTTTCAGCATGTTAGTCAGGCTGGTCTCGAACTCCTGGCCTCATGATCCATCTGACTCGGCCTCCCATAGTGCTGGGATTACAGGCGCGAGCCACCATGCCTGGCCTTTCCTCCGAGCTTTTATAATGCTACGTGAAACACTGAGCTCAAGGAAGAGAAGACAGTAAAGACAGCCTTTACCATGTTTCACTGGAGAATCCTTTTCCTCAGAATAGCTGTAAATGCATTTAAGGGACTGCAGACAAAGTCGAAAAAGAATCCTGAAGTCCTTTCGTTTCTTCACCACTCACATATCCAGTCACTAAGTCTTACCATCTTTGCCTCCTAAATACTTTTTTCATCTATTCTTCTTCTCATTCCTTACTATTTACGTGAATTTGCTAGGGATGCCATAAGAAAGTACCCAGACAGGGTGGCTTATACAACAGAAATTAGTTTTCTCACAATTTTGGAGGCTAGAAGTATTTTTAATGGTAAAAACTCTAATTCCTTTTACACTGAGCTATTATCCATTTAGTGTTTAGATAGTATCAGTGAAATACTATCAAAAGTGATATAATCTACATACATTTTAGCTACCATGCACCAAATCCCTTTTCAACTTTATACTTTGATACTTTCATATTTGATGGATATTTTTTTCTGAGTTATTCTACCAACCACCTGTACAGTTAGAAGCAACTTCAACTCGGTCCATAGATTAATTTCTTTTTTCATTAAGGAATGCTAATTGCACCAATATATGGTATATTCACATATCTTTTTTAGTTCAGAGAACATCCATGAAGTACTTATGTTCTTAGCACTTAGCATCCCAAAATGAATAAGACATGATTCCTGTCCTCTAGCAGCTGAAGTCTATAAGTGGATGCAGATATGTGAGAAAATAAATTACAGTTTAGTCTGAAGAATGTAGATAATGGATATTTCAGTAACTTATCTGGTAAATCAGATGGTTTAAAGAAAAATTTGGCATACCCAATTATAAGCCTTTCTACCTCGGTTTTTCTTTTTTAAAATTGTCTTTAGAAATTTAGAAAGTCTCCCCATGTTATTAGCCATTTACTTATTCTTCCATAAGTCACTGGGGAAAAAAGCACCAAAGAATTATGTCCTTTTGCTCTAATCTCCTGTATAAAATTCAGAGATGGACACTTACATACAGGAACAAGCATGCTGCTCACATTTCAACATCAATGCTTTCTGTTAGATTATGTGTTTTCTGTGGCATCTCAGCTCTGCCCTGGTTTTCTCTTTATTCCAGCCTGCCACTTCCCAAACATGAAATAGCTGCACAAATACATTTTTATTAAATGTACTTTATTGGGTACCATCTAGCTTTAAAAAATTTTTAAGCCCACCACCACCTACTGTTCTCTCACTCTTATATCGTTTCTTTCATCACCTGCACTTTTTCCAGTCAGAATCACCTCTCTTGCTCATTGATTTTTATCATTTATATTCCAATTCCAGCTGGAAATCTTTTCTTTCTTTTTGTAAATACTCTACATTAAAAAACATATCTGGGCTGGGCGCAGTGGCTCACACCTGTAATCCCAGCACTTTGGGAGGCCCAAGGCGGGCGGATCACAAGGTCAGGAGATCGAGACCATCCTGGCTAACACGGTGAAAGCCCATCTCTACTAAAAATACAAAAAATTAGCTGGGTGTGATGGTGTGTGCCTGTAGTCCCAGCTACTCAGGAGGCTGAGGCAGGAGGATGGCATGAACCCGGGAGGCGGAGCTTGCAGCACTGCACTCCAACCTGGGTGACAGAGCAAGACTCTGTCTCAAAAAAAAAAAAAATCTGATACTAGAAATATTAACTTTATCCTTCATTGTAATTGGCATTACTTACCACTATGTAATTATTTTAACATTTTCTGACATCTCTGAAAAAGCAGAACTATCATTATTTCTCATATAGTTTTTAATATCACAGGAATGTTCTTGTCTTTACTATGTTACTGCCATGTTTTCCTTCTGCTGAGAAAGTAAGTCCACTATTGAACAGTTTGACTACTTTTTGTTTTACGACCTTTATTGGTTTTTGTATCTAAATATTATCTGGCTTACCGACTCACTCCTCACTTTCTGCTGTTTTTGTTTTTGTTTCTTTTCTTTTAAGGTTTTTAGGCTTTGGGTTTAAATAAGAATACACTGAAACCTCCAACTGTTCAACTTCATGAAATCAAGATTATTAACCTTTACCCACTTCAATACACAATGCACTGCCACATATTCCAATAATTTTTATTTTTCGAGTGTCCAATTTCTGGTGTGGTAAAAAAAAAAAATACACGCGTATTTGGGGAACTTTTCCTCTGTTGATTGGTATGAAAGCTCAAATCAGTGGATTTATCAATATTGCTTTTTCTACTGCTTGAGAATAAATTTTGTTTTCTTATTTTCTTCCAAAAATATGCTTGCATATTTGCAGTGTTTACAATATAGATTCCTGTTTCATTTTGTCTTTCACCCTCTTATGTATTTTCTCAGTGTGCTCTAACTCCCTCTTCTCTTTCCACTAATGACTTCTCTAATCTCAGACTTCTGTTGGATCCCTACAGTAAAAGCACAGCTTCTGCTGGGAGGACAGATCCTGTTCTCTTGTAATTTCTCTGAACTCCTTCTCTATCATATTTGATTTATTTTTCCTTCCACGCTGCAGGCAAAAAATCTACTCTTCTAAAGTCATTTTTACTATATGCTATTCCTGTGTAAGAGCAATATTCTCCCTGATGAATTCTAGGTGGATTGGATTTAGCCTTAAATGCTTCATATTTTCCTTACTTCCTTCTACATCTCATCAACTAAACAAGAAAATATCCTATTTCTCTTTCTTGAGGATTTTTCTTGCTGTTTTCTCATAGGGCTCCAGTAGATTTGCGTGAATTTGTTAGCTCAGATTCAGTATTATAGTAGCAGTAAAAGCCTAGAATTTGACAAGAGACAGAACAAAACAAGACTCATATTCGCAGCTACTTTGAGTAGCTGTATGCTCCTGGGAAAGCCACGTGACCTCTCTAAGACTCAGTTTTCTCACCTGGATAACAAGGGATTTTTTTTTTTTTTTTTAAACTCAGATGGTTTTTTTTTTTTTTTTTAAGGACTTTTGAAATAATAGGTAGCAAAATGATTAGCATAATTATTTGCATACAGTAAGTGCTAAATAAGTATTAGTGACATAATTTCACCTACTTATCTTCCTTTTATCCTCACCTTTCAGGGTGTCTCTGGTCTGCTCAGTAACATTGTAACTTGTATTGTTAAGCATTTATGATTTTAAAAATGACAATTTCCATTTTATTGAAAGTGACGTCCCTTTAGTTCTCACCCAGAAATGATTTCTTGAGCCGTGTCTATGGTAGGTTTTTAGCTGTTTTGTGAACTTTCATTCTTCTTTCATCTTAAGTAAAGTTGGCCTAGTATGTGGTAAAGCCATACTTCTAGTTCTGTTGTTCTATTTTAAACTTCTCGTACCATGACCAAACATCACACCTACATGGTGACTTTACCGGAACTGCTCATTTCGTTTGTCATGATGAAGTCTACGTGGGGTCACAGTATTCCCTACACCACCTCAATTCTGAATCTGTTGAACAGAGTTTTTAGCATTGCCCTATCCTCGAAATCAACACACATATCTTCTTGTAGTTCTTGTTTCCTTCTGGCAGAGTCTAAAGTTCATTTAGTAAACATGTGTCTTAGTAAACAGCAGAACAGCAAAACCTTTCTGCCATAGAGCTTCTTGTGGAATGAGAAGGAAGAAACAAAAACAACAAATGTGATAAATTACACAGTGTGCTGGAAATAGACACGCTATTGCTGTTTAAAGAATAAGCAAGGTAAGAGTGATTGGGGGGTCCTAGGGCTTCCAATTTTAAGTAAGATTGTGGGAAAGTGACAGTTGGCCACCATTTGGAGGATGTGAGGGAGTTAGACACATGCATATCTGGTGGAAGAATGCTTCAGACAGAGGAAAGAGCTCCTGGAAAAGCCTAAGGTGAAAGCAGCTTTAAGCAGCTTTAATGTGTTGAAGAACCAGCCAGGAGGCCGGTGTAGCCAGAGTGCATTGAATGAAGGGGGAAAGTAATAGATGAAGAGATCAGACAGGTAATGGGAAACAGATTGTGTAGGGCTTTGTAGGCCACTCTGAGGACTTTGGGGTTTACTCTGGGTGAATTGAGACCATGAAGTGTTCTGAGGAGAAAAATGACATGTTCTGACAGGTTTTAAAAGGATTGCTCTGGCTGTCTTATCGAGAACAGAAAATCCATTTGTACTCTTCTTATAACCTACACCTTTTTTAAGCACAAATGTGATTCTTTATCAAGTGTGTATCTATGATGTATATGTGTGTGTGTATATATATATCTCAAATGTGTGTCTGATGCACATTTGATAAAACCACAAATGTGTATCTATTTCAATTTAAGTAATCAAGGTTGCTACTATTTTATGTCCTACTGGAGAATCTAAACCAAGACTTACAAAAGGTTACAATGGGATGGCAAACACCTGCTAAATTTGTGTTTCTAATAATTAAAGACTATAATTCTGAAAATTTGTTTTTTAAAAAAAGTAATTCAGTAAAAATGTTTCAGAAATGAATAATTTTCAAATCAAGAGAAAATAGAGACAGGCAAACCAATATAGAACAAAAGATAGGAAAAAAAGGCAATTGCAAATAATCACAAAAATACAAAGCAAAATTGATAGAAATAGGCCAGATTGTAAATTATTACAATTGTTCACTATAAACAAATGAACTCTTGCTGAAAATATTTATGCCACACTTAAAAGGATATACATACAGCTGAAAGAAAGGAAAAGAAGAAAGAAGGAAGGAAGGAAAATATTACACAGTATAAAAATTGATCAGGCAATGCAAAAGGCAAAAGAAGAGAGAAGAAAAAAGTAAGGAGTAATAATAATCCACTGGTCAATACTTATTGAGTAGCTAAGTGCAGCACTTGAAATTCGACAATCGAGAACTTTTCTGTACTTTCATCATGATATATAAAGATCACATGTTTCTGCGACTGATAGCTAAACACATTTAATTAATTTTCTGTTTGTTAGAAACAGGATCAGCAACTAGATATGATGAAAATGATAAGTTTTGGAGTATGGCTGATCTGAATTTCAATCCAAACTCTACTGCTTACTGATTTTGTGACCTTGAGTAAATTTATTTAACTTTCTAAGTCCCAGGGACCTCTTTTGTAGACTTGTGGTATGTAGAGGGACTTTGGAGGATCTGAGGTCCAGGGAGAAGAATAAATGGAATAACAAGTACAATACCTGGCACATAACAGGTATTCAGCACCTATCTGGTGAACGAACATACAATTTATCCATAAGTGAGAAAATGCTTTACAATGGTTTTTAGTCTCTCGAGTGATACCTAGTAAAGAGTCAGGATTCAAATTCATCTCCCACTTCTATTCGGTGTTCTTTGTACTATGCTATACACACGTCTATGTTATATAACAAAATAGATAAACCAATACGTGGTATATAATGTTTGTCTTTGACCACTTCCTTCTTTCTCCTTCTTTTCATTTTTTTTCTTTTTTGTCTTTTTTTAATCTTACAAGCTTTCTTTGGGTCCCAAATCATCAAAGCTTTTTTTCCCGTTTTTTTTTTTCTCTCCAGCTCTTGTTTCTGTTGACTGCTAGGTACACCCTACCTTGGTTGGTTGATTTAAGAGGAAGAAACTCTGAGGCTCAGCTCATTTGAACCCACTTGCTGTGCTGCCCTCCTTGTCACTAATGGAAGTTCCTTTTCTAGCTCTTAATCTAGACTAAGTTTATGGACTAAGTTTTATGTCCACAGTACCCTTAATTGTGTCACATATTGAAAGCAATATGAAGAAGAGAATCAGAAGATCCTACCATGACAAACATTTGAGTAAATAACACCTTTTAGACCTCAGATTACTTATCTCTCAAATAAGAGAGTTTAGTTAAAATAAGTCTCTAGGCTTCTTCACCACTTTAATAAAGAATATAAACTAATATATTTATGGTGCATTATTATAGCATCTTACTTAATTCTTATAACAATCCTGAAAGGTTTGTTCACATTTTTTGCATAAAACATTTTTTCTCAATGTACATTTACATTTCTCAATATAAAATTAAATTGTATTCATTGTAAAATATTTAGAAAAAAATACATGTAATAGAAATCATCCACGTTTTCAGTGTGAAGAGGTAAAAGAACAAGAGTTTAATTTGTTCAGCATCTATGTTTACTGACATGGTTTAGCTGGGTCTCTATGCAGGTCTCCTTATATTCTATACTAACATTTCTAGAACTGGCTGCCAATCTGAGATTAGCCCCGAAAGGCTGTGGATTTCGGAGACCT
The DNA here is from genome assembly GCF_037993035.2 of Macaca fascicularis. Classification (NCBI taxonomy): domain Eukaryota; kingdom Metazoa; phylum Chordata; class Mammalia; order Primates; family Cercopithecidae; genus Macaca; species Macaca fascicularis. The sequence goes on along the minus strand of NC_088392.1, from coordinate 73,280,077 downwards.
CTTAGTCTGCCGGTTTGAACGCCATACGATTATGTTCCAGGTTCGTTGCCCCAGTCACTACTAATAAGGCTGACATTCTCCCAGCTTACATCATTTACAGTGCAGCCCATTTAAGCCTTTTGATGACCCTAGGAAATGGGATAGACATAATTCAGTTATGCATTGCTTAATGATGGGGATACATCCTGAAAAATACATCATTAGGCAATTTTGTCATTGTGTGAGCATCATAAAGTATACTTACACAAACCTAGATGGGACAGCCTATTACACACCCAGGCTAAATGGGATGGCCTATGGCTCCTAGGCTGTAAACTCATATAGCATGTTACTGTACTGAATACAGTAGGCAATTGTAACACAATGGAGAGTATCTGTTTATCTAAATATATCTAAACATAGGAAAGGTATAGTAAAAATATGGTATTATAAAAATATGATACTATAATCTTATAGTACCATCATTGTATATGCAGTATTTGTCGGCCAAAATGTTGTTATATACAACATATGACTGTACTGTATACATTCCTGTTTATTGATGAGATGACTGAGATTCAGAGCAGCATTCCTGGAGTCACTTAAAGACATTTATCTAAGACTAGACTCTATGTCAGCCTTCTTAAATTAGAATTTTTCTACTTTTAAAAGGCGTAAAGTTAAGTCTTATAGAATAACATAGGTAACATAATAGACCAGAAAGTAGATGTTTTACATACTGTCCCCACCTAGAAAATCAACAACGAATAGGTTCTTGGCAAACATATCTCATTTGCTTTTAGTATCTCAGTTTAAATGATAAAGTATTGAAAATATATGGTTAGGAATATATTCTAAAATGTTGCTTCCATAAATTACAGAATTTCACAAAAGACATATAATAGAGGCTTTAAAAAAAAAGTATGCCCATGGTAAGAATTTGAATTGTATTATCTCCTTCCTTTTAACCTATTTTCAAGCTGCTTTCCTCACATTGGAGGCCTTAAAATGAGGAAACAGTTCAGAGTTTTCCTAAACATCATATAAATATGCACCCAAATTTACTGCAGTGCTTGAATGCAAAATGTCTATGAAGTGGGCAAATCCAATAACTAACTCTCAGACTTTCGAACAAACCTTTCAAATCATTGATTGTAGTTCAGCTTCAAAATGCTAGTCAATAGCAGAGACATGCTAATTTTTTGTTGTTATTCAAACCTTTGTGGTAGAAACGTCAATATCCAAACTGCCATCTATATTTAATGGCTCTTTGAAACTCATAAATATTCATTTTACATATTCTATTATCACTATTACAAGCTTTTTATCCATTTTCAAAATGTGCATTAACAAATAGAAAAAATCATCAGATACTATACAAATAACCACGGCACAAAATATACCTGAACAGTATATTTTTATAATCCTCTCTTCATATCTTCACCTTCCTCTAGAAAGAAAAATGCTAGAGAAAAACTATTGGTTGATAATTATACAATCAATCTTATTGGAGTCACTAGATTAAAAAGAATCTGTGGACACTTGCACATGTTATTTGACTTTATTCTTCATTTAAGTACATTAAAACATTGGAATACTTTATTTTTCATCTTTTATTCTTTCTACTGCCTTTTATTTTCAAATATTTTTTCTTTCTTCCATTTTGCTTATTCCAAACTCTTTTTCTCTTTCATGCTCTTCCTCAGTTTTCCCTGTTTCTTACTGAGTTCTGGGAATAATATTTTCTCACAGATGGATTCAGTTTTCTGGAGTTTCTCTGGGCTAGCAGTTGATTTATTTCAGTCTAGATGCTTTTGTATTTCTTGGACTTAAAATCATTACTCTGTCTTTGTTGTAATCTATAGTACCAAGAGACCAATGATGTTTCAATCTTGCCAATATCAAAATATTTCCTCAATTGTTACAGAGAAACAACTAATACATAAATGTATGGGTTACTGATGAAGTCTAATCTTTAAGTTTTCCCTACCACTTTAAAACTATTTTATGTATGCATGTATATATGTATTAAATAGACTGAGAACAGTTTTAGGTTTACAGAATAATTGAGCGCAAGCATAGATTCCCATGTACATCCTCACCTCACCTCACACACAGTTTTTCCTCTTATTAAAATATTGTATTAGTGTGGCACATTTGGTACAATCGATGAGACAATATTGATACATTTTTATTAACTAAAGTTTACCCTCATTATGGCTTAGTTTTATGGTTGTACATTCTATGGGTTTTGACAAATGTGTAACAGCATGTATCCACCATTACAGTATCACACAGAACAGTTTCAAGGGCCCCCAGATTCTCTGTACTCCACTTATTCATCTCTCCTTCTCTCTCTCACTGAACCCCTGGCAACCAGGGATCTTTTTACCCTCATAGTTTGACCTGTTCTAGAATATGATATAGTTGGAATCATACATGAAAAGGAATGTAATGTTTTAGATTGGCTTCTTTAACTTAGCCATATGCACTTAAGAGTCTTCTGTACCTTTTCGTGGCATGATAGCTTATTTCTTTTTATTACTGAATAAAATCTATTGTATGGATATGCCACAGTTTATCCATTTATCAATGGAAGGACATTTTGATTGCTTCCAGGTATTGCAATTATGAATAAAGCTACTATAAACATTTGTGTGCAGGTTTTTGTGTGGACATATGTTTTCAACTCATTTGGGTAAGTACAATTTGATGGCTCATGGTAAGAGTATGTTTAGTTTTCTAAGAAACCATCAAACTGTCTTCTAAAGGGGCTGCACCATTTTGCATTCCCATCAGCAATGAATGAGCCTTCCTATTACTCTATAGCCTCCGCGGTATTTGGTGTTGTCAGTGTTGTTGATTTTAGCCATTCTAATAGGTATGTAGTGGTATCTCATTGTCATTTTAATTCTTTACAATTTTAATAGGAGAAAATACTCAGTTGTCTCTCAAATTATGAAACAAGAGCTCCCAGACGCTAAAAGTCAATTGTGAACCTGACTATGATATCAAGCCCTTGATATCCAGGGACAGCAAATGGGAGGTTTTAAGATAACAGAATATACTTCAAACGTGTACATCATGGAAGTGAAGGTGACCTGACTTATTCTTACACCAATGATCACCAGGGTGTACTTTACTGGAGCTGAAAAGAGATTTCAGTGCTTCCTGGGTACATCTTCAACCTCAGAGCCATCCCCAGGCCTGGAACATATCTGAACTCCACCGCCCTTACTCCCAAATATTGACAATTCTTTTTTTAAAAATGTAGCTACTCCCCTAGCTTTATCAAAATATAATTGACAAGTAGAAATTGTGTATATTAACAGTGAATGTAAAATACATATTTTACATATGCACATTATGAAATGATTTAATCAAACTAATTAACATATCCATCATCACCTCACATACTTTTCTTTGGTTGTGAGAACATTCAAGATCTACTCTCTCAGCAGTTTTCAAGTTGACAGTACGTTTATTAACTATAGTCATCATGCTGATCAATAGATTTCCAGAATAAGACAGCTTTTCCATCTTACTTTTCCCTCTTCTAAGTCATCAGTATCAATTTATTATGGTTTTGTACTAGTATTTAATGTTACCCGAAATGAAATAAAAGTGTACCTCTAATGCACTAACATTTTTTTTTTTTTTTTTAAATTTAGGAGTTTGAGAATAAAAAATTTATTTGAGAATTGAACCTTTGTTACCTTCACTTTTGAGATTTTTTTTCAGTAAATGTAGGCAGACACTGAGATATCAAAAATGAATAAATCATAGGAGAGAAGATGAAGCAAATCAATTTATAAAAGCAAATCGTTAAATTTACATTATAGTGGATATGGCCAGAATATTACAATTATTGCAGAGACTAATATTCATGTAAAGTCATTCTGTAATTTCTAAGTTAATATTGTTTTCATTACTTGATGAAACAATTTTCTAGAGCGTCGGAAATTTTAAATTGTGATTGGTTTTAAAAATTCAAAATTTAAGAATATGTTTCAGTGAAAATAAAGTACCCCAAAGCTAGTAAAATTTTAACTTAATAAATAAACGAGGAAAAGTGTTTAATTTAGAGTACTTTCATCCAACTCTGCAGGCATGCTCACAAACAGCTGAAGGACAGGAAAATATACAATGAAAATTTCATTATATTGAAATATATATTTTCATTGTATATTTTCCTATATTATATTTTCTGTTATATTAAAATATAACATCAATGGGTCCCAACCAAACAGAAAATTCAGTAAGCTGTTATGCTTCTAAACAAATAAAAAACACATTTTAAAAACATTTAAAATTACCATTACCTTAGGAAGTGAGCCTTTCTAAAAGTTTTTATGCATTATTCCACATCCTCATTGATACAGAACCAAATAAAGTTATGTGACGCTGTTAACAGAGCAAATCAGGCCAGAGGCTGGTGGAGGCCAAAGACTCATATTCTGAGCAGTAGGACAGTTTTAACTCTTAGGACAACGGAGGTAAAAATAGATGACCTCAGCATCCTAAGAATTAATTGAATCAAACCAGTCCATTCCCACTTTCACCCTTTCTCCCTTAAGAGACATTCTAATTGTGCCTTAAAATAGTTTCTGTCTGCAGTCATCTTTCTGTCCTTTTACTGCCATTTGCTTCATAAATCAATGCTAACCCTTCCCTGTTATACATGCTAACTAGAGAATCCCCAGCTCATAAAATGTAACTGATTGCAGAGAAGCTTCTTGTAAATGGAGTTTATGTAATGAATCTTCATTCATTTAACTAGTATTTTCTTAATATCTAGTATGTGCCAGGGACTATTCTGCAGGTACACAGGTGAACATAACAGTCTCTGCTTTCATGTGTCAATTGCAGTATGTTTATTTATTTACTAATTTTATTTTTTAGACACGAGATCTCGCTATGTTGTCTAGGCTATATTAGAATTCCTGGGCTCAAGTCATCCTTTCACCTCAGCATCCTAAGTATCTGGGATCACAAGGGTTCACCACTCTGCCCAGCTTATAAATTGCAGTATAGGTAGTACAGAGGACATCACAGAAGAGACATGTAGGAGGAAGGAAATGCTGGAAGAAGGGAGAAGAACTCACACACAAGACACACTACTGGCCGAGAACTGTCCAGGTGAAGCTGTTCTGTGGGCTAAGGAGTATGGCATGTGATTCTGTGTGGTCTGTATTGGGGGGAAATTTTTGAGTTAACAGCTATTTAAAATGCCTTTGGGCTGGTGTATGCATCACTTTTAGAGGCATGGTAGCCAATCCTGCAACCAGCACAAGAAAGACACAGGCCATCTGTCCCAGGTAGGTACCAGAGTAACGTGAGAGCATGGGTCAAAGGCAGCAAGGGATTGATTAAGGTGTTCACAGAGAGAGAGAAGTGGAGAGATTGATACCTGCCCCTCTGCTCCAGGAGAGAGCCATAGATCTGTTTTTTGGGCAAAGGATTATGATACAATTTCCTGGTTTAGTTTTGTGGGGCTGCCATTGCGGATATAGACTTCAGGAGCAGTATTTATTTACCCCTCAATTCAAACTATCCACAAGTAAGCGGTTGACCTACTTTAACTTCAAGGTCATTCCCTTCTCCCCCAGCTGTAACTGAACTTCCTAGAGCTTTGGCTGCCAATGTGGAACAGGCGATTATGAGGTCTTTCAGACAGCAGGTGAAAGAGGTCGAGTGGATTATATTGTCTCAGAGGTAAGAGATAAGGACAGAGGGTGTGCTTAAAATAGGCCACTAAATTGCTGCCTGCTGTTGTGACAAGCTTTTGAGAAAGCACTGTTGGTGATTGCACGTTAAAAGATCTGTAGGCTGTGGGAAGTCTCTGGGAGGAATTTAAGGCAGTGTGTAAAATTGTGGGATTCCTAATTCTAGTTCAAAACCAAACTGTCAAGAGAAAGAGGAGAAACATTCTACTTATGGTAACAGTTTGAGGGACGGTTGTAATTTATCATCCAACAAGACGCAATGCAGCTCAGCCTGTCAAGTCAGTAACACCTAACTCTAGTTAGTGTAGGAGCAATTTATAGCTAAGCGTTATTGAACAAATCTGGACTCTGCTGCTCACACAATGATCCTTCTAGACTCTTGCTTTTGTGAAGGTAACTATAGAAGTAAAGGAGAGACTAGGTCCTTGGGACATACTGGAGCTCAGGGAACAAGACTGACAAGCAGAGCTCAGAGATATAATGTCAGAAGGAACGTTAGGAGCTGGAAATGAGAGCAGTCACCTCCTCTTTCTGATGTCAGACACGGGAAAGCCTCAGTGCTGGGTTAGGGAGAGGCACAGGAAGACAGCCTCCAGTTGACAAACGTTATTTTAAAAGTTTTACATAGATAACTTTATTTATATTTTCCTTTGTGTTTTCTTTCATTTCCTGTACTTGTAAGAAGTCTTTGCCCATCCAAAGATCAGTTAAATGTATTTTTTTCCAATCCCTTCCTGTTTTTAAAAATATTTATCTCTTTATGTTAGAGTATGAAAAGTGAAGTTTAAATTTGATCATTATCTCTGCAACGGTCAATTTCCCCCAACACTAACTTTGAAATATCTGGCCCCACTGATTTGTGATGGTCCTTCTTATATCACCTTGCTATCTGAGTTAGGCTGTGTTTCAGAACATCTATTCTGTTTCACTCCTATGCTCTGCCTTGCATCAGTTTTACATTATTGTATTTATGGTAGTCTTATGTTTTATGTTTTGTGTGCAATTTAGCAACATAACATTTCTATTTGAGTCTTTTTGAAGTTATTATACTTATTTTTCCAAATAAACTTTAAAATGACTTTTATAAAGTGCACAGAATACCAACACAATTGAATTAAACTGTATCAATTTGAGAAGTATTGACTTTTCAATATTTAATCCTTCTGGGAAAAGAAAAAAAGTACACATCAGTATATTTCATCTCCTTTCAGATTTTCTGATTAATTCCTGTAGCTTTTTTTTTCTTTTATGTATTGCATAGTTTGCTAGCCAATTCTGGGTATTTCATGGTTTTTTTTTTTTTTTTTTTTGCTCCTGTAAATAAAAATATTTTTCTTTTGTTTCATCTTGTAGTTATGGTTTAACGTAGGAGAAATTTGATATTATTGCGATGTATATTACAACTTATTAGTAAGTTCTAAAAGTTTTTAAGTTGATTTTTTGAGTTTTAAAGATATCTAATTATATATTACATAAATAGTAATAATTTATCACCATATAATTAGTGAGAAGTTTTGCATATTCTGGAATATTTGGTGAATTTTCACTCTTAGTTTTCTGTGTTTCTGTGATTGTAATTTATCACCAAAAACAGACTCTATCATAAAATTTATAATTAGATTTATAGATTATATTGGGTGAAAAATTAAAATTCTAGTTGTATTTAACTTGTCTCACTTTTTTTTTTAAACTAAAATTTTTCTTCATGTATTGTGGTGTCACTGGTAGTTAGGATTTCTATCCAAGAACCAAAAAACACAATAGTTGTGCTTTTCAGTGAATTAAGGTAAGTTTTTATCTCTTATAATCACTAATATTTAATCCAATTGAACTTTTGTGAAGAGTTTTGGAAAAGATTATCAACCGTAGTGGTTAAGCTTGTAAAATGAAATCTGGGAAGTATTTTCAAAGTAAATCTTAGCTCTGTATATTTAAGACAGGGAGCTGAATGCTTTCTAAAGTGGATTCATTCCACAGACAGGTTTGGAGTTGGCTTTAATAAATGCTAATGAGGCCGGGCGCGGTGGCTCAAGCCTGTAATCCTAGCACTTTGGGAGGCCCAGACGGGCGGATCACGAGGTCAGGAGATCGAGACCATCCTGGCTAACACAGTGAAACCCCGTCTCTACTAAAAATACAAAAAACTAGCCGGGTGAGGTGGCGGGCGCCTGTAGTCCCAGCTACTCGGGAGGCTGAGGCAGGAGAATGGCGTAAACCCGGAGGTGGAGCTTGCAGTGAGCTGAGATCGCGCCACTGCACTCCAGCCTGGGCGACAGAGGGAGACTCCGTCTCAAAAAAATAAAAATAAATAAATAAATAAATGCTAATGAACAGGTCAGCCAGCCAACAGCAAGTTTGTAGTAAATGGCTATTCTGGGTTTAGCACCCTCATATATTCTGAGGAGATTATAGATCGTTATTGGTCTTGTGTTCAGCCAGTCTCTATAAGGACTCCTTCCCTCCTTTGTAGGCTAGTTTCCTTTTTCCACCCTTTAAGCATCCATCTGCTGTCTATCATCAGTCCTCATCTTGTCCCTCTACATTGTCCTTTCTCAAGACTCCAACAAAGATCACTAAGCATATAGATGACTTCCAAAAGGTTCGGTTTTTGTCCTGACAGATTTCTAGCCTGAGCTCAGCAGCTGACTGTCAAACCTACCAAATATATTCATTTGAAGGTCCTTCAGGGATATCACATTCAATATATTCCAAATCGACCCATCATTCCTCCTCACTCCTAGACTTTTTGCCTTAAATTTACTTAACTGCCCATGCTTGAAAAGCATGTGTCATTCCTAATTTCTTCCTATCCCTTACTTCTCATATTCAGTCTATAAGAAATACCCATTGATCCTTGCTGATTCAATGTACTGAACACCATTTTATTATTTCCACTCTATCACCATTGTGTTTATCTTACTAAGACTCACACTTATGTCACCTGAAGGACCACCGTAAAACATACAGCATTCTCTCTGCCTGCAGGCCCCCCACTCCACAGCAATTCTTCTACATTCCCCAAATTTCATTTTTGGTGTTAATATGATCATGTCACTCTTCCATTTAGATTGCCTAATGAGGCCTGTTGACTCTTTACGTGGAACATAAGGCCGAGTCATTGTCTTTCATTCTCCCTTTATATCCATGCTGTTTGAAGGCAGATAACATGGAAACTTTCTGTTACCCAGAGGTCTCATGCTTGCTCATATTTCTTTGCCTTTGTATATTTGGGTCTCTCTCCCAAAAATACTTTTTTCCCCACCTTTTTCACCTAATGATTTTTTAAATTTTAATGTAGTTTTCATCTGCTCTAAAATTGTTCCCTAACTTGTGATGGTTTAAAATATATCTACCAATTCTTCAATATTTCCTTCAGTAAATGAAGCTAATTCCCCTCTTTCGAGTGAGGGCTGGACTTAGAGGCTTGCTTCTAACATACACAATAATATGGCAGAAATGATGGCATCTCCCTTCTGAGAGTAGATTTTAAAAGACTGCAGCTTCTTTCTTCATTGCATTTCCTTTCTCTCAGATAAACTTTTTTTATTTTTTACTTTTCCATAGGTTATTGGGGAACAGGTGGTGTTTGATTACATGAGTAAGTTCTTTAGTGGTGATTTGTGAGATTTTGGTGTACCCATCACCTGACCAGTATACACTGTGCCCTATTTGTAGTCTTTTATCCCTCACCCCCTCACCCCTCCCACCCTTACCCACAAGTCCCAAGGTCCCTTGTATCATTCTTATGCCTTTGCATCTTCATAGCTTAACTCCCACATATCAGTGAGAACATACGATATGTGATATTCCATTACTAAATTACTTCACTTAGAATAATAGTTTCGAATCTCATTCAGGTTGCTGTGAATGCCATTAATTCATTCCTTTTTATGACTGAGTAGTATTCCATCATATATATATATATATATATTTCTTTATCCACTTGTTGATTGATAAGCATTTGGGTTGGTTCCCAATTTTGCAATTGCTAATTATGCTGCTATAAACATGTGTGTGCAAGTATCTTTTTTTATAAAATGACTTCTTTTCCTCTGAATAGACATCCAGTAGTAGGACTGCGGGATCAAATGGTAGTTCTACTTTTAGTTCTTTAAGGAATCTCCACACTGTTTTCCATAGTGTTTGTACTAGTTTACATTCCAACTAGCAGTGTAGAAGTGTTCCTTGATCACCACATCCATGCCAATATCTACTGTTTTATGAGTTTTTTGATTATGGTCATTCTTGCAGGAGTAAGGTGGTATAGCATTATGGTTTTCATTTGCATTTCCCTGGATCGTTAGTGATGCTGAGCGTTTTTTCATATGTTTCTTGGCCATTTGCATATCTTCTTTTGATAATTGTCTATTCATGTTCTTAGCCCACTTTTTTATTATACTTTAAGTTCTAGGGTATATGTGCACAATGTGCAGGTTTGCTACATATGTATACATATGCCATGTTGGTGTGCTACACCCATTAACTCATCATTTGCATTAGGCATTTCTCCTAATGTTATCTCTCCCTCCTCCCCCCACCCCACAACAGGTGCTGGTGTGTGATGTTCCCCAACCTGTGTCCAAGTGTTCTCATTGTTCAATTCCCACCTATGAGTGAGAACATGCAGTGTTTGATTTTCTGTCCTTGCAATAGTTTGCTCAGAATGATGGTTTCCAGACACATCCATGTCCCTACAAAGGACACAAACTCATCCTTTTTTATGGCTGCATAGTATTCCATGGTGTATATGTGCCACATTTTATTAATCCAGTCTGTCACTGATGGACATTTGGGTTGATTCCAAGTCTTTGCTATTGTGAATAGTGCCGCAATGAACATACGTGTGTATGTGTCTTTATAGCAGCATGATTTATAATCCTTTGGGTATATGCCCAGTAATGGGATGGCTGGGTCAAATGGTATTTCTAGTTCTAGATCCTTGAGGAATCACCACACTGTCTTCCACAATGGTTGAACTAGTTTACAGTCCCACCAACAGTGTAAAAGTGTTCCTATTTCTCCACATCCTCTCCAGCACCTGTTGTTTCCTGACTTTTTAATGATCACCATTCTAACTGGTGTGAGATGGTATCTCATTGTGATTTTGATTCGCATTTCTCTGATGGCCAGTGATGAGCATTTTTTCATGTGTCTGTTGGCTACATGAATGTCTTCTTTTGAGAAGTGTCTGTTAATATCCTTTGCCCACTTTTTGATGGGGTTGTTTGATTTTTTCTTGTAAATTTGTTTTAGTTTTTTGTAGATTCTGGATATTAGCCCTTTGTCAGATGGGTAGATTGCAAAAATTTTCTCCCATTCTGTAGGTTGCCTGTTCACTCTGATGGTGGTTTCCTTTGCTGTGCAGAAGCTTTTTAGTTTAATTAGATCCCATTTGTCTATTTTGGCTTTTGTTGTCATTGCTCTTGGTGTTTTAGCCATGAAGTCCTTGCCCATGCCTATGTCCTGAATGGAATTGTCTAGGTTTTCTTCTAGGGTTTCTGTGGTTTCAGGTCTAACAGTTAAGTCTTTAATCCATCTTGAATTAATTTTTGTATAAGGTGTAAGGAAAGGATCCAGTTTCAGCTTTCTACATATGGCTAGCCAGTTTCCCCACACCATTTATTAAATAGGGCATCATTTCACCCTTTCTTGTTTTTGTCAGGTGTGTCAAAGATCAGATGGTTGTAGATGTGTAGTATTATTTCTGAGGGCTCTATTCTGTTCCATTGGTCTATATCTCTGTGTTGGTACCAATACCATCCTGTTTTGGTTACTGTAGCCTTGTAGTGTAGTTTGAAGTCAGGAAGCATGATGCCTCCAGCTTTGTTCTTTTGGCTTAGGATTGTCTTGGCAATGCAGGCTCTTTTTCTGGTTCCATATGAACTTCAAAGTAGTTTTATCCAATTCTGTGAAAAAAGTCATTGGTAGCTTGATGGGGATGGCATTGAATCTATAAATTACCTTGGGCAGTATGGCCATGTTCACGATATTGATTCTTCCTATCCATGAGCATGGAATGTACTTCAATTTGTTTCCTCTTTTATTTCATTGAGCAGTGGTTTGTAGTTCTCCTTGAAGAGGTCCTTCACATCCCTTGTAAGTTGGATTCCTAGGTATTTTATTCTTTTTGAAGCAATTGTGAATGGGAGTTCATTCATGATTTGGCTGTCTGTTTGTCTGTTGTTGGCGTATGAGAATGCTTGTGATTTTTGCACATTGATTTTGTATCCTGAGACTTTGTTGAAGTTTCTTATCAGCTTAAGGAGATTTTGGACTGAGACAATGGGGTTTTCTAAATATACAATCATGTCATCTGCAAACAGGGACAATTTGACTTCCTCTTTTCCTAATTGAATACCCTTTATTTCTTTCTCCAGCCTGACTGCCCTGGCCAGAACTTCCAACACTATGTTGAATAGGAGTGGTGAGAGAGGGCATCTCTGTCTTGTGCCAATTTTCAAAGGGAATGCTTCCAGTTTTTGCCCATTCAATATGATATTGGCTGTGAGTTTGCAATAAATAGCTCTTATTATTTTGAGATACATCCCATCAATACCTAGTTTATTGAGAGTTTTTAGCATGAAGGGCTGTTGAATTTTGTTGGAGGCCTTTTCTGCATCTATTGAGATAATCATGTGGTTTTTGTCTTTGGTTCTGTTTATATGATGGATTATGTTTTTGATTTGTGTATGTTGTACTAGCCTTGCATCCCAGGGATGAAGCCAACTTGATCATGATGGATAAGCTTTTTGATGTGCTGCTGGATTCAACTTGTGAGTATTTTATTGAGGATTTTTGCATTGATGTTCTTTAGGGATATTGGTCTAAAAGTCTCTTTTTTTGTTGTATCTCTGCCAGGCTTTGGTATCAGGATGATGCTGGCCTTGTAGAATGAGTAAGGGAGGATTCCCTCTTTTCCTATTGATTGGAATAGTTTCAGAAGGAATGGTACCAGCTCCTCTTTGTACCTCTGGTAGAATTCAGCTGTGAATCCATCTGGTCCTGGACTTTTTTTTTTGGTTGGTAGACTATTAATTATTGCCTCAATTTCAGAGCCTGTTATTGGCCTATTCAGGGATTCAACTTCTTCCTGGTTTAGTCTTGGGAAGGTGTATGTGTCCAGGAATTTTTCCATTTCTTCTAGATTTTCTAGTTTATTTGTATAGAGGTGTTTGTAGTATTCTCTGACGGTAGTTTGTATTTCTGTGGAATCAGTGGTGATATCCGCTTTATCAAAACAAACAGCCTGTGTACCTTTGTTTTTTAAATTGTAGTATTATTTTATAGGTCCTGTGAAATTTATGCTTTAAAGAGGTCCTGTTTTGATGTGTTTCCAGGATTAGTTTCAAGATTTAGAGCTCCTTTTAGCAGTTCTTGTAGTAGTGGCTTGCTAGTGTCAAATTCTCTCAGCATTTGTTTGTCTGAAAAGACTGTATCTTTCCTTCATATATGATGCTTAGTTTCGCTGCATACAAAATTCTTGGCTGATAATTGTTTTGTTTGAGGAAGCTGAAGATAGGGCCCCAATCCCTTCTAGCTTGTAGGGTTTCTGCTGAGAAATCTGCTGTTAATCAGATAGGTTTTCCTTTTTAGGTTACCTGGTGCTTTTGTCTCACAGCTCTTAAGATTCTTTCCTTTGCCTTAACTTTAGATAACCTGATGAGAATATGTCTAGGCAATGATCTTTTCATAATGAATTTCCCAGGTGTTCTTTGTGTTTCTTGTATTTGGATGTCTAGGTCTCTAGCAAGGTCGGGGAAGTTTTCCTTGATTATTCCCCCAAAAATGTTTTCCACACTTTTAGATTTCTCTTCTTCTTCAGGAGCACCAATTATTCTTAGGTCTGTTCTTTTAACATAATCCCAGAAATCTTGGAAGCTTTGTTCGTATTTTCTTATTCTTCTTTCTTTGTTGGAGTGAGTTAAAGACATTGTCTTTGAGCTCCGAATTTCTTTCTTTTACTTGTTCAATTCTGTTGCTGAGCTTTTCCAGAGCATTTTGCATTTTTATAAGTGTGTCCAATGTTTCCTGAAGTTTGATTATTTTTTCTTTATGCTATCTATTTCCTTGACTATTTCTCTCTTCACATTGTGTATCATTTTTTGGGATTCGTTGCATTAGGCTTCACCTTTCTTTGGTGACTCCCTGATTAGCTTAATAACTAACCTCCTGAATTCTCTTTCAGGTAAATCAGGGATTTCTTCTTGGTTTGGATCCATTGCTGGTGAACTGGTGTGATTTTGGGGGATGTTAAAGAGACTTGTTTTGTTATATTATGAGGGTTGGTTTTCTGGTTCCTTCTCATTTGGGTAGCCTCTATCAGAGGGAAGGTCTAGGGCTGAAGGCTGCTGTTCAGATTATTTTGTCCCACAGGGTATTCCCTTGATGTAGTACTCTTCCCTTTTTCCTATGGATATTGCTTCTTGAGAGGTGAGCTGTAGAGATTGGTCTCTCTCTTCTGGGTCTACCAGCAAGTCTACCAGGCTCCAGGCTGGTACTGGGGGTTGTCTGCATAGAGTCCTGTGCTGTGAACCATCTATGGATCTCTCAGCCATGGATACCAGCACCTTTTCTGGTGGAGGTAGCAGTGGGGTGAAGTGGACTTTATGAGTGTTCTTAGCTTGGGTGGTTTAATGCTCTGTTTTTGTGCTGGTTGGCCTACTTCCAGGACATGGCACTTTCCAGTGTGGAAAGGAACTGGTGGTGGGCAGGGCCCTAGAACTCCCAAGAGTGCATGCCCTTTGTCTTCAGTTACAAGGGTGGGTAGAGAAGGACCATCAGGTGAGGGAAAGTCTAGATGTGTCTGAGCTGAGACTCTCCTTGGGGCAGATCTTGCTGAAGCTGCTGTGGGGCATGGGGGTGAGGTTCTCAGGTCAATGGAGTTGTGTACCTAGAAGGATTATGGCTGCCTCTGTTGAGTCATGTAAGTTGTCAGGGAAGTGGGGAAAAGCCGGCAGTCATAGGCCTCACTCAGCTCTCATGCAATCTAAAGGGCCAGTCTCACTCCCACCACACCCCCTCTAAGAGCACCTAGTCTGTTTCCAGGCAGTGGGCAAGCAGGTCTGAGAACTTGCCCCAGGATACCCACCTCCCAGCTATGAAACAAAAGGGCTTTAGTTCTTCCCCAACCTGTGGAGTCTGCATACAGGATTTGCCCTCCCCTGAGTTCTGGCCAGGGGGCATCTTGACTGGTTCAAATTGTTGCAAAGTTCAGCTGGAGACTTCCTTCCTCCTGTGGTGATTTCCCCATGCCTCTGGCCACCCTCCCAAAGGATGCCTGTGATGCCAGGAAGCAATGGCTGGCTTGGAGACCCAGCAAGCTCCCAGGGCCTTTCCCGCTGCTTTCTCTACCCCTGTCTTTCACTCATCTCTCTAAGTTGACTCAGCTCCGGGTAAGGTTGGAAACTTCTCCTGCAAACTAGACCTTCAGTTTCCCCAGTGGGCGGTGTGTGTTCGGAGGTAGAGGACCTCCCTTTCCCACTTCTGCAGTTTGGGCACTCACAGTATTTGGGGTGTCTCCCGGGTCCTGTAGGAGCAGTCTGCTTTCTTCAGAGGGTCTGTGGGTCATCTCAGGATTCCTGATTTTTTTTCTTGCAGTGATTCGGGAACTAAAATTTACTATGTGAGCCTCTGCACAATGCTCTGTCCATCCAAGTTGGAGCTGCAATCTAGTCCTGCCTGCTGTCTGCAATGATGATCCCTTTTCTTTATTCAGATAAACTTTTTTTCTGAGGGAAGCCAGATTCCATGTCATAAGAGCACTTGGGAAGACTATGGTATGACCAATGGTGAGAGGGTCTTAATGTTTTGGCCAAAAGCCAGTGAGGTACTGAGACCAGCTAGCACCCATAGGAGTGATATTGGAAGCAGATCCTCCCCCAGTTGAGCTTTCAGATGAGATCATGCATTCAATGAACAGCTTGACAGATCTCTCATCAGAGATCTTGAGCCAGAACCAGGCAGCTGAGCTGTTTCCACATTCCTGACCCTCAGAAACTGTGAGATAATAAATATTTGTTGTTTTAAGCTGCTTACTTCTGGAGCAACTTTTTAACCCTTTCCCCACCTCTGCACTCATAACACCATATGCTTGCCTGTATGGGAGCATTAATTACACTATTTGAATTATCTATTAATTATTCCAATTTCCTTATTAAAGTGTGAATACATTGTGAGCAGATTTATTTTTCTTTCAGAGTCTTGCTCTATCACCCAGGCTGGAGCTCACTGCAAGCTCTGCCTCCTGAGTTCAGGCCATTCTCCTGCCTCAGCCTCCCAAGTAACTGGGACTACAGGTGCCTGCCACCATGACCGGCTAATTTTTTGTATTTTTTAGTACAGATGGGGTTTCACCATGTTAGCCAGGATGGTCTTGTTCTCCTGACCTTGTGATCTGCCAGCCTCAGCCTCCCAAAGTGCTGGGATTACCGGTGTGAGCCACCATTGAGCAGATTTTTAACTACATATTGAATAGATAACTGAATATAGCAGATGACTCTTAGTTTCAACAAACCTACATTCTGTTAAGAATATTACCATACATTACAAAAGAGCAAATAATAAAAGATATTCTGTAATAGACTTTAACCTTAGATGATACAGACCTCACTCTATAGGATTTCAGAGAAAGAAGACATACATTAAGGCTAAAGGAGTCCCAGAAGGATTTCTGGACATGACGATAGAGCTAGGACTCTGAATTTGGGTAAGATTTAAGTAAACAAAAGAAGATGAGTCATTTTAAGCATTGGGGCTACTTCTATCAAGGGCATGGTAGGATGAGCTTGTCCATGGAAATATTTGAGGATTAATTAGATTCAGACAATCAGAAACAAGAAGGCTCGTGTGACTAACATTCAACCAATTTGAATAAATGAAGTTGAGGCCAGATCACAGAAACCCTGAAAGATGGGAACATTTCAGATAAGAACCCTGTGATAGTTAATTTTATGTGTCAACTCGGCAGGGCCACAGGGTACCCAGATATTTGATCAAACATTATTCTGGGTGTTTCTGTGAAGGCGTTTTGGATAAGGTTAATATTCAGATTGTTAGACTGAGTAAAGCAGGATACCCTCCTTATGTAGGTGGGCCTTGTTCAATCAGTTGAAGGCCTGGACAGAACCAAAACCTGACCCTTCCCCAAGGAAGGGAAGATTCATCCTGCCTAACTGCCTTCCAGCTGGGAAATAGATTTATCCTGTCTTTGGACTTGAGTCAAAATGCTGGCTCTCCCTGGGTTTCAAGTCTGACGGCCTTCAGATTGGAACCATACCATCAGTCTTCCCAAGTCTCAGGCCTTCAGACTCAGACTGGAAACAAACCATCAGCATTCCTAGTCTCCAGCTTGCCTGCTCACCTGCAGATCTCAGGACTTGACAGCCTTATAAAATCTAGATCTTCTATAGTTTCTGTTTCTCTAGAGAACTCTGGTTAATACGTACCCTACAACTACTTTATTCTTCCGTAAAGAAGAAGTAGGTAGTCTTCCTTCATATGTGAATTTTTAGGATACACTTTGACACCCTACAGTAAAAGAAAAAAATGACCAGAGTGATAGCAAATACTTTGTCTCATATGGAGAAAATATCCCGAAAAAAACTTATCTTCTGTGATACTTGATGACATATTAGATTTTCTAATATCTGTTAAAATAATGAATTATTATTTTAATGTGTTCAGCAAATATTCAATGTTGGGTTTTGTTCTAAGTTTCCAAGAGGAGCTGTAGAGTTAGTGCTTTCAGTTATCCTTGTGACCATGCTCTCTCCTTTACAAAAATCTACATATTATTTCACTTACAGCTGAAACATTTAAAAAATCTAAAAGGTGATGTGTCTCTTTTGCATCATAACAGGTGTAGGTGGCCCATTACTGCTTTAATCATAATTAGTTGTGCATTGCAGATGCACAGCCTGAGATAATTTTAGAACTTAAGGAGCAACCCCATGAGTCTGCACTTGGGCTTTCTTCAGAAAAAAAATTCTATACATTCTTATAAAACCCTTGATTTCTTCTCTAGCTCATTCTTTTCAGGAGGCTCTAGCAGGTGCTGGCTTTGATTGATAGTCTCTAACCATATTCTTTTCAAACCATCTCTCACTTATGAAGTTACATTTCATTTTAGTGCTGGTTGTTGTAGTGGTTGCATAGCAACAGTATTGGCCAAAGAATTATTTTTTCCCTATACATAAAATGAATTTCTCAGTTTTAGTTCAAAGCTCCTCTTTTGCTTCAAGAGTATTAAAAACTTTCATTAATTCATTGGGTGAATGAGGTGAAAAGCAGCTGGTGCCATTTTCAGAAACAGAGGCATCAAGGCCAATTGTGTAGAAAGTCAATAGGTCAAAAAAAGAAAGTAAATAGGTTAAAAGAAGAGACAAAATTATGCAGAAGTTTGGGGGATAATTTTGAGGGACAATAAACAATAGAACACTTTTATATGAATAGTGTAGGAAAAATTATAGTTTTCTGGGCTTTGTGAGGAGGTAGACACAAAAGTCATATGAGCATAGCAGTGCCGAGCTGTAACTTATTATGTGCCTAGGAAACCCAATTCTTTATCTTTAAATTTTTTAAAATAAAACCTTCAATTAATGGCTGAAGGCTTGAGTTTGTATTTCACAAATAAAATATGAGCTTTGTTTTCTAGAAACTTGAGAGAAGACACGTATAACATGTGAATACTATGCTAGGCAGGGAAAGACAGAAGCATACATCAGACTTAGATATATTTTTAGAGTCTCAGTCTAATAGATACATTTTGTTTTTGCCAACTTCAACTTTCCCTCCAAGGTGGCATCCAGATGCTCTCTGAGAGCCAGGCTTTTCCTTTTTTCTTCTCTGTTCTTGGCCTCTGTTCCCTGTCTTTCTCCCACTGTTCTCCTCCACTGAATTCCAAGCCATTATAGGTTACAACTAAATCATTACATTAAAAAGTGTCTACTTATTGTCTTGGCAGTTTTGCTATTCTAATCTTCCATAGCAACTTAAAAATGACTATATTTTACATACATTACTACATTTAATCATAGCAACTCCTCCGTTGGACAAGTTGAATACTGCTTTTAAAGGAACTCAGATATTTTAGAGTTTAAGAACAGCTAGCAAACAACTGAGGCTTATTGGAACATCATTTTTGCCTTCAATCCATGGCTCTTTCTTATAGACCGTATTGCCTTTAACAAAAGGGTATCATATCTATATGATTCAAGTTGTAATAGTTAATTTGGTCAATAGTTTCAAAATGAGTGTATATTTGTCAACATTGTCTGTCTTAATTTGTAGTCTTCTATCAACAGGACAGACCACACTTGTTAAATTCACTTTGATGGGTTATTATTAAAACCCATCAAACATGCAGGCATTCAACAAGACAAATATGCTCAGAGTTATAATCATGTGGGGTCTCATCACACTTTCGGCTATTCACATAAATTTGACTGCTTTGTAGAGTTTCAATGACATTAGTGCAACAAACTGCATGAAGTGTTTGTTATTCTGCTACCGTTTCAAATATAATCTCTGTTTTGAAACAAATCCTGCAAGTAGCCTTTATTTTTATCCATTGGTTATGTTTCATAGAACAAGAGTTTGCAGTAACAAGAAAAAAAAGTTATTTTATATAAGTTTATATAAGTTATTTTCACTGCAATGACTACATTATGCAGCATGGCACACAATACATTGTAAGACGAGTGAGGTCTATGCCATTGATTACTTTTTCTTTATGTTTAAAGAGTGAACTTTAAGTTTTATAATTTATTGCATGTATTAAAGAAAAGGGAATACTATTTTATTTGCGGTATTTTGTCAAGAAATGTATCTATATGTCTATCTATGTATGTAAATTTTATAGGAAATAGAAAAGTCTCGTCTTTCAAGCAATAGAATAGCATTTTCCCCTTGCATTCAAATGGAGAGAATTGGGACTTTCTTTGCATTAGTAGAATTTTGCAATGAGAATAGAGGCAGTTGGTGATGTAGCAGAAATAAACTCCAGATCAAGAGAAATGATGAACACTATCCTGCTTCTATCAATAGTAATAAATTATTCATATTTTTAGTGAAAACTTTCCTAGTGGGCTTGTTAGTTAATCCAACAATGATAATAAAAATGAATGAATGAATGAACATGTCAAACAAGAATCAAATATTGAACTTTGAAATTCTGGTGTCTTAATGTATTCACTTAAAAATGCTGTAAGATTGCTATCTAATTTACCTCCTTTGCTATATCTTACAAGTGACGATTCAAGAAAATAGATGTATATGTGAGAAAATCTATGTCCTACTAATGATTATGAGTCCTGATTTCTTGTATTTTCCCTCTGAGACATTTATCCTTTCTACTCATCCTGCTTGACCACCTCTAAAGGATGACAAATTTTGGCCTTTGAGTAGACATCTCAACCTGCTCATAGCAAACTGGGGACCCAAAGGTCTTATTGCAGTTTGAATACTCTCAGTCTCTTTTAGTATAAACTTAGTGCTCTTTTGCCAACTCAATTTACTTTAAAACTTGGTGGATATTCAACGTATCTGATTACATTCTACCTCAAGCATCACATCCACAATTGTTTTTGAAATTTGCTTTCTTGTTATTACTACTATGTTGGTATTAGGCTTCTACACATTATACCCTTGAATGTTCTAGAAATCCCCTTTGTCTAGATGAGAAAACCTGCTGGCAAAAAAGCGTCTTAGAACCACATTCTTTATTTTTATCTTAGTCCTCAGGCCTCATTCTACATTGAGAAATTTCACTGAGAGACTGGAGATTAAATATGTATCTGTTTTCCAACCCTCTATATTTCCTCTAAATTACACCAGTGCAGTGGCCAGTTCTCCTATTAGCTCATCTCTCTCTCTCTTTCTCTTTTCATTTTTTTTTTAGTTCTGTGCCATGCACAGATAAGAACAGTCAGCTGACACTTTTAATATTCTGCCTGGATATCATCTTGGCCAATTTCTAAAGTTTACCATGAACATTTTATTCCTTCTAAGTCTACAAACAAAGACTCATTCTAAATTTTGTAGCTCACCGGGGAAGCCCGCTTTGGATGGGCTAATTCATGAATTTTCAGTCAGCTATGAGACAGGCAGGTAGTCTGTTCTGAACTGGACTGTCTCACATATGTGGGGTTCAGCTGACCCTTGGCTTCTCTAGGATGTCTTCAGCTGAAACTGGCCTTTTCTCCCCATGGACTGTCATTCTCCAGCAGGGAGGTTTTTCATGTGACAGTGGTAAGACTCTAAGAGAAATAGTAGGACCACCTAAGACCTCTTGAAGCCTAAGTTCAGCACAGGAACTCTGTCACTTATGCATTCTATTGTTCAAAGGAAGTCAAGAGGTCAGCCTATTTTCAAAGCATGGGAAAACAAATTCCACTTCTTGATGGTGCCTCTCCAAAGTCACATTGCAAAGGGCACACATATGGGGAGGGGTAAAGAACTGCAGCAATTTTTGCAATCGATCTACCTCAGAGCCATTATTTCTTCAAATATTGCACTTGCCACATTCTTAATTTCCTATCCTTTTGAAACCCTGACTAATGAATATTATTTCCATGTCTTATAATTGTTCTGTTTTCCATCTTTTTTTTAAACTTTTATTTTAGCTTCATGGGTACATGTGTACGTTGTTATATAAGTAAATTGCATGTTGTAGGGTTTGGAATACAGATTATGTTGTCACTCAGGTAATAAACATAGTACTCAATAGGTAGTTTTGTAATCTTCACCTTCCTCCTACCCTCCACACTCAAGTAGGCCCTGATGCATGTTGTTCCCTTCTTTGTGTTCCTATTTACCCAATGTTTACTTCTCACTTATAAGTGAGAACATGCAGTATTTGGTTTTCTGTTACTGTGTTAGTTTGCTTCAGGATGTTGGCCTCTGGCACAATTCATGTTGCTGCAAAAACATGATCTCATTCTTTTTTATGGCTGCATAGTATTCCATGAGGTATATGTATCATGTTTTCTTCATCCAGTCTGCCACTGGTGGGCATTTAGGTTGAATCCATGCCTTGCTATTGTGAATAGTGCTGTGTCTTTATGGTAGAATGATTTATATCCCTTTGGGTATATACCCAATAATGGGATTGCTGGGTCAAATGGTAATCCTATTTTAAATTATTTGAAAGGTTGTCAAACTGCTTTCCACAATGGCTGAACTAATTAACATTCTCACCAGCTGTTCGTAAGTGTTCCCTTTTCTCCACAACCTCACCAGCCTCTGTTATCTTCTGACTTTTTTTTTTAAGAAAAATGTATTTTTTATTTATTTTTATTTTTTATTTTTATTTTTTTTTATTTTTTATTTATTATTATTATACTTTAAGTTCTAGGGTACATGTGCATAATGTGCAGGTTTGTTACATATGTATACTTGTGCCATGTTGCTGTGCTGCACCCATCAACTCGTCAGCACCCATCAACTCGTCATTTACATCAGGTATAACTCCCAATGCAATCCCTCCCCCCTCCCCCCTCCCCATGATAGGCCCTGGTGTGTGATGTTCCCCTTCCCGAGTCCAAGTGATCTCATTGTTCAGTTCCCACCTATGAGTGAGAACATGCGGTGTTTGGTTTTCTGTTCTTGTGATAGTTTGCTAAGAATGATGGTTTCCAGCTGCATCCATGTCCTTTTTAATAATAGTCATTCTGACTGGTGAGAGAATGGCTTTGTGGTTTTAATTTGCATTTCTGTAATGATTACTGATGTTAAGCAGTTTTTTATATGCTTGATGACTGCACGTGTGTCTTCTTTTGGAAAGTGTCTGTTAATGTCCCTTTGTCCACATTTTAATGAAGTTGCTTATTGTTTCCATGTAAATGTGTTTAAGTTCCTTATAAATGCTAGATTTTATACCTTTACTGAATGCATAGTTTGCAAATATTTTCTCCCATTCTGTAGGTTGTCTGTTTATTCTGTTGATAGTTTCTTTTACTGTGCAGAAGCTCTTTAGTTTAATTAGATCCCATTTGTCAATTTTAGTTTTTGTTGAAATTGCTTTTTGCATCTTTGTCATGAAGTCTGCTAGGTCCTATGTCCAGAATGATATTTCCGAGGTTATCTTTCAGGGTTTTTATAGTTTTCAGTTTTAAATTGAAGTCTTTAATCCATCTTGAGTTAATTTTTGGATATGATGTAAGGAAGGGGAACAGTTTCAATCTTCTGCATGTGGCTATCCAGTTAATCCAGCACCATTTATTGAATATGAAGTCCTCTCCTCTTTGCTTGTTTTTGTCAATTTTGTTGACGATCAGATGGTTTTAAGTGTGTGGCATAATTTTTGGGGTCTCTATGCTGTTCCATTTATCAATGTGACTGTTGTACCAGTACCTTGCTATTTAGGTTACTATAGTTTTATAGTGTAGTTTTAAGTCAGGTAATGTGATGCCTCCTGCTTTGTTATTTTCCCTTGGCTGTTTGGGCTATTTTTGGTTATATATGAATTTTAAAATAGGTTTTCCTAATTCTGTGAATAATGTCATTGATAATTTGATAGGAATAGCATGAAATTTGTAAATTGCTTTGGCAGTATGGCCTTTTTGACAATATTGATTCTTTCTATCCACAAGCCTGGAATGTTTTTCCATTTGTTCATGTCATTTCTGATTTCTTTCAGCAGTTTTTGTTATTCTCATTGTAGGGGCCTTTCACCACCTTAATTAGCTCTATTCCTGGGTATTTGATTCCTTTTGTGGCTATTTTGAATGGCATTGCATTCCTGATTGGACTCTTAGTTGGGATGTTGTTTGTATCTAGGCATTCTATTGATATCTGTGCATTGATTTTATGTCCTGAAACTTTGTTGAAGTTGTGTATAAGATCAAGGAGTTTTGGGGCAGGTACTATCAGGTTTTCTAGGTATAGAATAATATCATCTGCCAACAGGGATATTTTGACTTCCTGTCTTCCTATTTGGATGACTTTTATTTCTTTCTCTTGCCTGACTTGCATTATATGTTGAATAGGAGTGGGAAGAGAGGGCATACTTGTCTTATCCCAGTTTTCAAGGGGAATACTTCCAGTTTTACTCATTTAGTATGATGTTGACTATGCGTTTGTCATAGATGGCTCCTACTATTTTGAAGTATGTTCCTTTAATGCCTAGTGTTTTGAGGATTTTTAACATGAAGGATGTTGAGTTTTATCAAAGGTTTTTCTGCATCTGTTGAGGTTATGTGGTTTATGTTTTTAGTACTGTTTTTGTGGTGAATAACATTTATTGATTTGTATATGTTAAACCAACCTTGAATTCCAGGAATAAATCCTATTTGATCATGGTGGATTCATTTTTGATGTGTTGATGGATTTTGTTTGCTAGTATTTTCCTGAATATTTTTGCATTTGTATTCATCAAGAGTATTGCCCTAAAGTTTTCTTTTTTGGTGTGTTTCTGCCAGGTTTTGATATCAGGATGATGCTGGCCTCATAGAATGAGTTAGGAAGGAGTCCCTCTTCCTCAGTTTTTTGAAATAGTTTCAGTAGGAATGGTACCAGCTCTTCTTTATGCATCTGGCAGAATTCGGCTGTGAATCTATCTGGTACTGGGTTTTTTTCTAGTTGGTAGGCTTTTTATTACTGATTCAATGTCAGAACTCATTATTGTTCGTTCAGGGACTCAGTATCTTCCTGATTCAGTCTTGGAGGTTGTATGTTTCAAAGAATTTATCCATTTCTTCTAGGTTTTCTGGGTTATGTGTATACAGGTTTTCATAATAGTCTCTGAGGGTTTTTTGTATTTCTGTGGAGTCAGTGGTAACATCCCCTTTGTCATTTCTGCTTGTGTTTATTTGGAACTTCTCTTTTTTCTTTATTAGTCTAGCTGGTAGTCTGCCTTTCTTATTAATTTCTCCAAAAACCAGCTCATGGCTCATTGATCATTTCTGCAGATTTTCATGTTTTAATTTATTTCAGTTCAGCTATGATTTTGGTCATTTCTTGTCTTCTGCTAGCTTTGGAGATAGTTTGTTGTTGTTTCTCTAGCTATTCTAGTTGTGATGTTAAGTTGTTAATTTGAGATCTTTCAGTTTTCTTTTCTTTTCTTTTCTTTTTTTTTTTTTTTTTTTTTTTTTGAGACAGAATCTCACTCTGTTGCCCAGACTGGAGTGCAGTGGTGCAATCTTGGCTCACTGCAACCTCTGCCTCCTGGGTTCAAGGGATTCTCCTGCCTCAGCCTCCTGAGTAGCTTGGATTACAGGCATGTGCCACCATGCCTGGCTATTTTTTTTTTTTTTTTTGTATTTTTAGTAGATATGGGGCTTCATCATGTTGGCCAGGCTGGTCTTGAACCCCTGACCTCAGATTATCTGCCCATCTCGACTTCTCAAAGTGCTAGGATGACAGGCATGAGTCACTGAGCCTGGTCCAAACTTTTTGATGTCAGCATTTAGTGCTATAAGCTTCCCTCTTAAAATTGCTTTGGCTGCATCCCAGAGATTCTGGTATGTTGTTTCTTTTTTTCTCATTAATTTCAAATAATTTGTTGATGTCTGCCTTAATTTCATTATTACTCAGAAGACATTCAGAAACATGTTATTTAATTTCCATTTAATTGTATGGAGCAGTTTTCTAAGCATTGATTTCTACTTTTATTGCACTATGGTCTGATATTGTGATTGGCATAATTTTGATTTTTTGAATTTTGCTGAAGGTTATTTTATGCCCAACTGTGTGGTCAATTTTGGAGTATGCACCCTGTGCAGATGACAAGAATTTATTTTTCTGTTTTTTGGGGTAGTGACCTCTGTAGATGTTTATTAGGTCCATTTCATCAAGTGTTGAGTTAAGGTCCTGAATATCTTTGTTAGTCTTGTGTCTTGATGATCTGCCTAATATTGGTAGTTCAGTGTTCAACTATCCCACTATTATTGTTGCTTATCTAAATCTCTTCATAGGTCTCTAAGAGATTGCTTTAGGAATCTGGGTACATTGTGTTGGGTGTGTATATATTTAGAATAATTAAGTCTTCTGGTTGAATTGAGCCTTTTACCATTATATAATGCCCTTCTTTATCTTTTCTTTTTTTTTTTTTTTTTTGATCCTTATTGACTTAAAGTTCTTTTTATCTGAAGTTAGAATAGCAACCCCCAATTTTTTCTGTTTTCTGTTAACTCCGTAGATTTTTATCCATCCTTTTACTTTGAGCCTATGGATGTCATCCCATGTAAGGGGGGGTCTCTTGAAGACAACATACCATTGAATTTTGCGTCTTTCTCCAACTTGCCACTCTGTGTCTTTTAATTGGGGCATTTAGCTCATTTACATTCAAAGTTAGCATTGATAGGTGTAAATTAAATCCTGTGATCACACTGTTAGCTGGTTATTATGCAGACTTGTTTGTATGGATGATACCTAATATCACTAGACTAGACTATATACTTATGTTTGTTTTTATAGTGGCTGGTAATGGTCTTTTCTTTCTGTATTTAGCACTTCCTACAAAATCTCTTGAAAAGAAGGACTGATAGCAACAGATACCCTTTGCATTTGCTTGTCTGAGAAGGATATTATTTCTCTTTGCTTATAAAGCTTAGTTTAGCCAGATATGAAATACTTGGTGGAATTTTTTTTTATGAATCCTGAATATAGGCCCCAATTTATTATGTCTTGCAGGGTCTCTGCTGATCAAGTCTACTGTTAGCCTGATGGGGGTGACCTGCCCCTTCTCTCTTGCTGGCTTTAATAATTTTTCTTTCATTTCTACCTTGGAGAATCTGATGACTGTGTGTCTTGGGATGATCTTCTTGTGAAGTAACTTGCAGGAGTTCTCTGCATTTCCTGAATTTGAATCTTCCCCTCTAGCAAGGTTGGGGAAATTTTCATTGATGATATCCTGAAATATGTTTTTCAAGTTGCTGGGTTTCTCTCTCTTTCAGGCATACCAGTAAGCCATAGATAAAGTATCTT
The DNA here is from genome assembly GCF_037993035.2 of Macaca fascicularis. Lineage (NCBI taxonomy): Eukaryota > Metazoa > Chordata > Mammalia > Primates > Cercopithecidae > Macaca > Macaca fascicularis. The sequence continues at coordinate 73,253,450 of NC_088392.1, read as the reverse complement.
TACACAATCTCATATTTCTCAGAGGTTTTACTCATTCCTCTTCATTGTTTTTCCTTTTTCTCTGAGTTATTTTAGAGAGCCATGTTTGGAGGTAAGAAGACATTCTAGCTTTTTGAGTTGGGGAGTTCTTGTGCTGGTTCTTTCTCAACTTTGTGGACTGATGTTCTGCCAATTTTTGAAGTTACTATCCTTTGGATGGTTTTCTTTTTGATGTTCCTTTTATCCTATTTAATGTCCTTTGAGGTTTGATTATGGTATAACATGGGTTCATTCAGCTGCCTTCATGTCTGAAAGATTTTAAGGGGCCAAGGCTCAGCTTAGGATTACTGGACTGCATCCTGTGGCTCTAGGGGGCTGGTATCAGGATCTTTGTTTTGTTTTCTTTCCCGTTGAAGTTAGTACCCTACCACACTGGAGAGGCCAATGTTTTTCAGGGCCACTGGTCACAACACTCTGATGGGTGGTGCCAGCCAAAGTGCTTTGTTGGTGGTGGCGGTACTATTCATCCTTGTTGCACATGCCAGCAGCAGTGACAGTGCAGTGGGGTACACACTTGTTTGCTGTGGTGGGGTGCATATCTCTGTGCAGGCATTTGCAGTGGTGGTGGTGGCAAAAGGGCATTGGTAGGGGAGGACCCTCATGGTGTCCCTGTGTGTGCTTGCAACAGCAGCAATTTTAGCACAGGGGTGGGGTGCTGGTGGCATGGGGCTGGTGGTCTCCATGCACACAAATGCTCTGATGGCAATGGCAGCATGGTGGGGGTTGGGGGAACAGGGTGAACTCACACCTGCAGCAGTGGCACAGTGGGGTGCACGTGCACACACGAACTGGTGGGGAAGGGGAGGCAAGGCCTTCCTGCATGCACACTCTGGCAAAGCAATGTTGGGGGTGGCCGTGGGTGAGTGTGTGTAGACAAAGCAGCATGTGGGGGGACTTCAGTGGAGGAAGGGTGTGGGTAGGCTAGTGCACATCTGTGGGGGCCACTCTGTAGTGTTCTCCACTGGTCGAGTATGGTCCACCAGCACAGGAGCTGTGATGCAGACCTCCATGAGGCACTCCACCTGGGCATTCAAGACTGCAAGCAGGCATGGCCAGGCTGGGGTCCTGGAGAGACCAGCAGATCAAGGGATTTTCAGGTTGGACCAGCACCATCTCAGCGGCAAGACTGTCTTGCCCTTTTCAGGTTCTGCAGTTCCCCTAGGGCTAAAGTCTCCTAAGAGAGCAAGGCAAGCATTGGGGGATAGTCATTCATGGCCATGCTCCACTACAGATGCTCCTGCACCAAACCCTTTGGGCTTCGCACCAGCTGGAGTTCTGTCTCATCACTTCTCTAAGAGGCTCTCCCTGCCAGCTCAAGTGTCTGTGGGGGTTGTGGAGTCTCTTGCTGCCATGATACCAGAAGACCATGGTGAGAGCAAGTTGCTCCTTGTCCACTCAACTCACCCCTTCCCCAGGAGTCGTTGGGGGCTAGGAATGAGCCTGGGTGTGCAGTAGCTCTGTGCAGGATTCCCAGCTTCCTCCCCATTCAGCTTAGCATCTGTGTCTTCCCTCTGAAGAGCTGCTAGGAGGATGCCAGTCTTCCCGATATCCCACTCCCTCACTGGCCGATGTTCCTCCTGGCTGCATCTAGTCAGTTATCTTGTCCCATCTCTATTTTTAATCTATTTTTCTATATGTAAAGTATTCTGGGTAATTTCATTTGTAATATTTCAAGTTTATCATTTATGTCTTCAACTGTGTCCAATGTGCTGTTCAAATTCTCCATAGAAATTTTGGTTTATTATACTTTTAATTTCTAAAAATTATATTATTTTTCAGACGTGCATGGTGATTCTTGATAATTTTCTCTTCTCTGCATATGTTTTTACACTTTTTATATTTTATATGGTAAGCTAGCAAGTTTTCTTTCTTCTGTTTGTTGTTTCTGTTATTACTCATGGTGGCTTTGCGTGCTTGATTTTTTTATTGTAAGATTATCATTTCCATTAAGTATTTACAATATATATTTTTTTGTTTTTTTGAGACAGAGTTTCTCTCCGTTGCCCAGGCAGGACTGCCAGTGGTGCGATCTTGGCTCACTGCAATCTTCGCCTCCCTGATTCAAGCAATTTTACTGCCACAGCCTCCTGAGAAGCTGGGATTACAGGCATGCACCACCATGCCTGGCTAATTTTTGTGTTTTTAGTAGAGATGGGGTTTCATCATGTTGGCCAGGCTGTTCTCAAATTCCTAGCCTCAAGCGATCTACCCATCTCAGCCTCCCAAAGTGCTGGGATTGATTACAGGCATGAACTACCGTGCCCAGCTGCAAGATGTTTTTGAGGGTAGGATGATGGCTAATTTATATTTGCTTCTGTCAAGTGACCAGAAAAGTGTATGTCAGGAACAACTTTGAACTTAATTCATTGCTTAATGTGTATGTATAGCAAGAACAATTTAGGCTGATATTCTTGTGAGGACCTGCTTAAGGTTACAATTTTCAAGGATATTTTCACAGTTATTCTCCTCAGTGCCAAGGCAAATCTTTCAGCTTCATAGGAGTTAGGGGACTATACTGTTTACTGCTGAATCACATCTTTTAAAATTTTATTGAACACATTTTATATAATATAATTACACCCATTTCAAGGGCACTTTTCTTTCATTTAGCAATGTCTTTGAGGTTCATTCATGTTAAAGCATGTATCAGTAGGCTCTTCCACCCTTTTTATTGCTGAATAGTATTTCATTATATGAGTATATGCCATTTTTTCTATCTGCTAGTTAATGGTAATATAGCTGTGTCATATTTGGCTATTAGATTAATGCTGGTAAGAACATTTGTGTGTAAATCTTTATGTGGATATATGATTTCATTATTCTTGAGTAGATACCTAAGAGTAGAATTGCTATTTATTATGGTGAATTTATATTTAACTTTTAAATAAGTTTCCAAACTATTCTCAGTGTGGCTGGGCCATTTTACATTACCATCACTAATGTATCAAACATATGTGAGAATGTTTATCCGCATCCTCATCAACCTATGCCATTTTCTTTTGTTTTTTGTATAGCCATTCTAGTAACTTTTAATTTACATTTCTCTGATGACTAATAAGTTGAGCATCTTTTCATGTGTTTATTAACCATTCATATATATTCTTTGGTGAAATGTCTATTCAAATATTTTATCCATTTTTATAATTGGACAATTTTCTTATTACTGAGGTATAGACTCCTTGGTATGTTTTGGACCTAAGTCCTGCATAAGATATGTGTTTTACAAGTACGTTTTCCTAGACTCTTTTGTCTTTTTATTTTCTAACTAGTACCTTTTGAAAAGAAAATCTTTTTATGCTTGATGAAAGCCAATTGATCAATTTTATGTCTTAAATATCACACTTTTGGTATTATATACAAGAAATATTTGCCTAACTCAGGGTTGCAGAGAAATTCTTCTATGTTGTCTTCTGAAATAATGAGAACTTCCTATCATTTTAGTTTTTACATTTAAATTTATATTCCATATTGAGGTAATTTTTGTTTTTGGTGTGGGATAATGGTCAAGTTCATACTCTTGCACATGATATTCAATTGTCCAACAACCATTTGTTTTAAAAGGCTATCCATTCCTCAATGAATTGAATTAGCACTTTTGTCAAAAATCAAATCATCATAAATATAAAGGTTTATTTATGAACTCTCAGTTTTTGTTTCTCATATATATATGTGTACATATATATTTATGTATATTATGTATCTATGCCAGAGCAACACACTTAGTAATTGTAGTTGAAAGTAAGTTTTGAAGTTGGAAGGGAAAGTTTTCCAACTTTGTTCTTTTTAAAAACAGTTTTGACAATTCTTAGTCTTTTGCGATTCCATATAAATTTGTGGATTATCTTGTAAATTTTCTGCAAAAAATTCAGCTGGAATTTTCATAGTGAATTGCATTGAATCTGTAGACCAAGTTGGAGAGAATTATAATCTTAACAATGTTGAATCTTCTGATTCATAAACATGAACCATCTCTCCATTTATGTGTATCTTTTAAAATTGTCTACACAGATGTTTTGAAATTTTCAGTGTCCAGATATTATACCTCTTAGGTTAAATTTATTGCTAAATATTTTATTCCTTTTGATGCTATTGTGAATAAAATATTTCCCTTAATTTCATTTTTAGACTTGTCCTTGCCAATATAGAGAAATAATGTTTATTTCTGAAAGTTAATCTTGTATCCTGAAACTTTGCTGAACTAATTTATTACTTCCACATTACAATTTATTGTGTCTTGTTAAGCTTTGCTGTACACAAGATCATGTTTTCTGACAATCACAAAAGTTTTACTTCTTCTTTTCCAATTTTGATCCCTTTTATTTCTATTTCTTTTTATTTTTTTCTTGCCTTTTACACTCTGGCTAAATTGTTCTATGTAATAAAGTGAGAGTAGGCATACTTGCCCTTTTCTAAATCTTTAGGGAAAAGCCTTCAGTCTTTCGTCATCAAGTATGGTGATACACATGAAGGTTTCTTTTTGCATGCTTTTCATCAGTTGAGGAATGCCCTTTATATTCAGACTGTGTTAAGAGATTTATCAAGAAGAGATGTTAGATTTTTTCAATAGATGCTTTTATGCATCTATTGAGAGGATCATTTGGCTTTTGTTCTTTTTTATTAATATGATATATAACATTAATTGATTTTCAAATATTAAACCAGCCCTGCACTCATGAGATAAATCTCAACTGTGTATAATTTGTTTTTGTATTGTTGGACTCAGTTTGCTAATATTTTGTTGTAGATTTTTGCATTTATATTAATGACCAATATTTGTCTGTGACTTTATTTTCTCGTTATATACTTGCATAGCTTTACTATTAGGGTGATACTGGCCTCAGAAAAGGAGCTAGAATATGTTTTGTCTTTCTATATTTTTGGAAGAGCTGTGGAACATTGGTATTACTTCTTTTTTAAATGTTTTGTAGAATTCATCGGGGAAGCTGCTGGGCCTAGGCTTTTCTTTGTGGAAAGATTTTTAATCACTAGTGCGATTTTTTTTTTTTTTTTTTTTTTTATTATACTTTAAGTTGTAGGGTACATGTGCATAACGTGCAGGTTTGTTACATATGTATACTTGTGCCATGTTGGTGTGCTGCAACCATCAACTCGTCACTTACATCAGGTATAACTCCCAATGCAATCCCTCCCCCCTCCCCCCTCCCCATGATAGGCCCCGGTGTGTGATGTTCCCCTTCCTGAGTCCAACTGATCTCATTGTTCAGTTCCTACCTATGAGTGAGAACATGCGGTGTTTAGTTTTCTGTTCTTGTGATAGTTTGCTAAGTATGATGGTTTCCAGCTGCATCCATGTCCCTACAAAGGACACAAACTCATCCTTTTTTATGGCTGCATAGTATTCCATGGTGTATATGTGCCACATTTTCTTAATCCAATCTGTCACTGATGGACATTTGGGTATTTCTTTACTTGTTTACTTAATAGTTCTATTAAAATTTTTATTCTTAAGTCAGTTTTACTAATTTGTGTTTATGAATCAATTTAATCAGTGTTGTCAAATTTGTTAGCATACATTGTACTATAGTATTCTAATTCCTATAATTTCTGAAGGGTCAGTGGTGATGTCCTCTCTTTTATTCCTAATTTTGGTGAAGTTTATCTGCTCTTTTTTCCTTCTTGGTTAATCTATATAATTGGTTAATTTTGTTAATCTTTCAAAGAACCAGTTGTAGTTTCATTGATTGCCTCTAATTTTTTTGTTTTCTTTCTTTGCTTAACTGATTTCCCTTCTATTCTTTATAATTTTCTCCTTCTCTTTGCCTTGGGTTGAGTTTGCCCTCCTTTCTCAAATTCTTAAGGTGCAGATTAGGTTACTGATTTGAAACATTTGTTTTTCTTAATATAGGAATATAAAGCTCTTAGAGTTATCTCTATAAATTGCTCTAACTGCATCTTTTAAATTTTGATGTATGTATTGGTCTCTTCTCACATTACTGTAAATAACTACCTGAGACTGCATAATTTATAAAGAAAAAAGATTTAATTGGCTCACAGTTCCATAGGCTGTACAGGAAACATGGCTGGGAAGGCCTCAGAAAACTTACAATCATGGAAGAAGGCAAAGGGGGAGTTGCTACATACTTTTAAACAACCAGATCTCATGCGAATTCATTTATTATTTCATTATAATAGCAAGGGGGAAGTCCCAATGATCCAATCACCTCCCACCAGGAGCCTCCTCCAACACTGGGGATTACAATTCTGACATGAGATTTGGGCAGGGACACAAATCCAAACCTATCAATATGTTTTCACTTTTATAAAGTTAAACTACTTTCTAGTTTCTCTTATATTGTCTTTGACCCATGGGTTCAAAATTTATTGCTTAACTTCAAAATACTTGTGGATTTTCCAAATGTCCTTCTGTTGTTTAAATACAATTACATTTTGTGATCAGAGAACATACTTTGTATAATTTTAATCTTTTAAAATTTATTCAGATTTTATTATTATTATACTTTAAGTTCTAGGGTACATGTGCATAACGTGCAGGTTTGTTACATATGTATACTTGTGCCATGTTGGTGTGCTGCACCCATCAACTCGTCAGCACCCATCCACTCGTCATTTACATCAGGTATAACTCCCAATGCAATCCCTCCCCCTCCCCCCTCCCCATGATAGGCCCCGGTGTGTGATGTTCCCCTTCCTGAGTCCAAGTGATCTCATTGTTCAGTTCCCACCTATGAGTGAGAACATGCGGTGTTTGGTTTTCTGTTCTTGTGATAGTTTGCTAAGAATGATGGTTTCCAGCTGCATCCATGTCCCTACAAAGGACTCAAACTCATCCTTTTTGATAGCTGCATAGTATTCCATTGTGTATATGTGCCACATTTTCTTAATCCAGTCTGTCACTGATGGACATTTGGGTTGATTCCAAGTCTTTGCTATTGTGAATAGTGCTGCAATAAACATACGTGTGCATGTGTCTTTATAGCAACATAATTTATAATCCTTTGGGTATATACCCAGTAATGGGATGGCTGGGTCATATGGTACATCTAGTTCTAGATCCTTGAGGAATCGCCATACTGTTTTCCATAATGGTTGAACTAGTTTACAATCCCACCAACAGTGTAAAAGTGTTCCTATTTCTCCACATCCTCTCCAGCACCTGTTGTTTCCTGACTTTTTAATGATCGCCATTCTAACTGGTGTGAGATGGTATCTCATTGTGGTTTTGATTTGCATTTCTCTGATGGCCAGTGATGATGAGCATTTTTTCATGTGTCTGTTGGCTGTATGAATGTCTTCTTTTGAGAAATGTCTGTTCATATCCTTTGCCCACTTTTTGATGGGGTTGTTTGTTTTTTTCTTGTAAATTTGTTTGAGTTCTTTGTAGGTTCTGGATATTAGCCCTTTGTCAGATGAGTAGATTGCAAAAATTTTCTCCCATTCTGTAGGTTGCCTATTCACTCTGATGGTAGTGTCTTTTGCTGTGCAGAAGCTCTTTAGTTTAATGAGATCCCATTTGTCAATTTTGGCTTTTGCTGCCGTTGCTTTTGGTGTTTTAGACATGAAGTCTTTGCCCATGCCTATGTCCTGAATGGTACTACCTAGGTTTTCCTCTAGGATTTTTATGGTATTAGGTCTAACATTTAAGTCTCTAATCCATCTTGAATTAATTTTCGTATAAGGAGTAAGGAAAGGATCCAGTTTCAGCTTTCTACTTATGGCTAGCCAATTTTCCCAGCACCATTTATTAAATAGGGAATCCTTTCCCCATTTCTTGTTTCTCTCAGGTTTGTCAAAGATCAGATGGCTGTATATGTGTGGTATTATTTCTGAGGACTCTGTTCTGTTCCATTGGTCTATATCTCTGTTTTGGTACCAGTACCATGCTGTTTTGGTTACTGTAGCCTTGTAGTATAGTTTGAAGTCAGGTAGCGTGATGCCTCCAGCTTTGTTCTTCAAAAAAATGTTCTAAAATACGCTCCATCCTGGAGAACATTCCATGTGTGCTTGAAAAGAATGTGTAGTATTCTATTGTTTTAAGGTTGTGTGGTCTATAGTTAAGTGTGATGTCATGTTGATTTATAGTATTGCAGAAGTCTGTTATATCCTAGGTGATACTCCATTTAGTTGATGTGTCTGTTATTAAGAGTTGAAGTATAGATGTCTCCAACTGTTACTGTTGAATTGAGAACTTCTCCCTTTAATTCTGTCAGTTTTTGCTACATGCATTTTGGGGTCCTGTTGTTTGGTGCATATATGTTTATAACTGTTATATTTTCCTGCTAAATTTAATTTTTTTTTCATTGTAAAATATTTCTCTTTGTAATTGATAACATTTTAAAATATTAAAGGATATTTTGTTTGATGTTTGTATAGTCATTTCAGATCTCTTTGGGTAACTATTTGCATAATATATCTTTTTCCATCCTTTTACTTTTTACTTCAAACATTCTGTGCCTTGGAATCTAAAGTGTATCTTTTTATAGACAGATAAAGTTAAAAGCTATCTTTTTATTGAGTCTTATAGCCTCTTCCTTTTAATTGGAGTGTTTTATACTTTGAAATTTAATAAAATTATTGCTATGGTAAGATTTATATTGCTATTTTATTTGTATCCTATATGTTTTATGTCCTTTTCATTTCTTTTTCCCTCTATTGCTCCCTTTCTGTGTTACATATATACTTTCTAGTTTACCATTTAAAATCCTTTCATTTTTTTAGCTATACTTTTTGAGTTATTAGTAGCTTCTCTGTAGATTACAATATGTATCTTAATTTAAGAAAATCTACTTCAGATTACTGTTCAGTAAATCCAATAGTACATAGAAGCTTTGCTATATACTCCTTTGCTATGTATCTTGGCTGTATACACAGACATACCTTTCTTTTATTCCCCAACTTTTGTGCTAGTATTGTCATACAACTTATGTCTTTCACATTATAAGCTTATTGGTTTATTTTTGTAATTACTGTTTCATGCAGTTGTCCTTGAATCAACTAGAAGAAGAAAATAATTTTAAAGTGCCATACTTCTTTTTTGTATTTACCCATGTGATTACATTTAAGTTTGTTTTTCTTCTTTGAATAGGTATAAGTCTCCATTTAAGTTTTTTCTTTTCAGTCTGAAATACTCCTTTTAGTATTTCTTGTAGAGCAAGTCTACTGATGAGAAATTCACTGTTTTTCACTCTGAAAATGTGTCTTTATTGCCCTTTCAGTTTTGAAAGATAGTATTGTTGAATATAGAATTCCTGATTGACAATGTTTTTCATTCAGCTCTTTAAAAATGTCAATCTTCTGCCTTCTGGCCTCTGTCCTTTCTAATGAGAAGCTTACTAATCTTTTTGAGGCTTATTGGTATGTAGTAAGTTATTTTTCTCTTGCTGATTTCAAAACATTGTCCTTATCCTTGATTTTCAACAGTTTGCCTATAATTGATCTAGGTGAAACTCTTTAAGGTTCTCCTACTTGGAGTTTGTTGAACCATTTGGATGTATAGACTAATGATTTTCATGAAATTTATAAATGCTTTGGCAATTATTTATTCAAATACTTTTTTTGTCCCTTCTGTCTCTTCTTCTTCTTAGACTTCCATATGCTTATTTTGATATGCTTACTGGTGTCTCACAAGTCTCTAATGCCCTGTTCTGCCTTTCTTTTCTTTTCTTTTTTTTTTTTGAGACTGTATAAACACTATCAACCTATTCTCAAGTTTGCTGATTGTTTCTTCTCCCATCTCAAATATAGACCACCTCATGAACTTTTTGTTTTAGTTATTTTCAAATCTTGAATTTCTATTTGGTTCTTTTAAAAAATTATTTCTATTTTTAAATTTATGTTATTTGTTGAGACATAGTTGTTATAATGTTCTTTAATTCTTCCCGCATGGTTTATTTTATTTGCTTGAACATATTTATAATAGTGATTTAAAGTTTTTGTTTATGAAGGCCAACATCTGGGCCCCCTCAGAGGTATTTTCTATTGAATCCTCTTGCTGTCTGAGAATGACCCATACTTTTCTGTGTCTTTGCGTGTGTTCTAGCATTTTAGCTGAAAATAAAAATATCAGATAGTATATTGTAAGAACTATGGAGTCAGATTTCTCCTCCCTTGTGTTTGTTTTAGTTGTTCTTAGATTACCTATTTCTTGCAACAATGTGTGGCAACTGAATTCTTCATTTGTTCCTTTTTTAAAAAATCATTGTTTAAACCTGGATTCTAGGGTTCCTCCCTGGATCTTCATTGCTTAATGGTTCACTAATTTCCAGTCAGGATATTTCCTTACATACTTTGACTAAGTCTTCAATATTTTGCCAAGGAAATTTGTGTGTAAAAGGATACTTCCTCATTTCTGACATTTTACAAGTCAGTCTTCACTTTTACTTCCTGTTTGCATAGGGTCTTGAGATCAGCTATAAGTAAATAACTAGGAACCACTCATTTCCCAGTTCTTTGTGGGCATGCAAAGAACCCTTTTCATATGTACAGCATTCCAGATATCCATAAACATGTCAGAGATGTGTAACGTACGTATGATCAACTTGTACCTAGATTTTCCTATTAAACTTTTGGTCAGTTTTTAGTTTGTCCTGACTGAAATCAGACTTAGGCAGCTGTGTTGTTAAAAAGTCCAGTAAGCTGTCATTGTTTTTTATTAATGCCTTGGGCTAGGACCTTTTCTGTAGTACTGAGCTCTGAGTCAGATTAAATGGTGACCAATTCCCTGAGATCAGGGATTCTCTAGGGAGCTACAACCTGGTCAAAATAGTGACTGTGCTCTGGAAATGGAATTTTTAACAAAATTCCATAATAGATTAGTCTCCTTTGTTAGATATGAAGTGCTACTGCTCCAAGGATATAGGCAAAAGGGATGGGAGCAGCCCCAATTTAGCTACAAGCACCTACTGTTCTTATCAGGTTTAGTAGTTTTCTTGAATAAATACTTCGTTTGTTCTGTGCCTTTGACGGATTTTCAGAGTTTTGAAATGATTGGTGTTGATAGTTTTGTTATTATTTTTATTACTTTTGTTGGGATAGTAGATTCACTGAGGTTGTTACTTCACTGTCCCAGAAGTCTCACATGCTATTTCTTTTTAATATTAACAATCAAAGAGTTTTGTGGTCCCTTCTTTCAGGAGGAAGTTAAACAAAAGATACATGTCTTAACTCATGGGGAAAATCAACAAAAACCTCTTTCTCAATGAAATTATACATTTTACATAATCTAGTGGTATTTTTCAGCATCTTAAATGTAATATCTGTTAGTAAGTCTAGCATAGTTTGTGATAACACTACGTAGAGTTACATTAATAAACAGAATTTGATTTCTAAAAAGGTACGAAACACTTGCAATTATATTGAGATAATTTAAGTGGCTTGTCCTTTAAAGTGTTAGCGCAAATGATACAAAGTTAGTACTTTACAATTAGTCGTTTTCTCAAGGGAATGTCATGACAAATAGAGCAATAGGGTATTCATGACCAAAAAATCACACTATATTTAATATATCTTTGTGAACCAAGAGATACCTATTTTGTTTTTTTCATTGAAGTATACAAATTTGCCTGTTGGAAAAAGTCAACAATATATTTTGGCTAGAAAACTGTAATAATTATTTTAGCTGTTTTGCTTTTATTTGAAGACAAGCACTACATTTCTTATTCTACAGTTGCTTGCATAACTTTCCATCATGGAGGAATTTTTGTACAGACCTTCATTTAAGAATTCAAACTTGATAGTTAATGATGATCAGCAGAAAAACTCTTGCATGAAAGTAAGTAGGAAAGTGTGCTATTCCTTCCTCTTTCACTCTCAAATATTCCCAGTTCTATGGAAGCTCTTTTACAAGGTCAGTCCCTTCCACATTAGTGAAAGGAAATTTCTCTCCACACAAACTGCCAAAAATGTGAATGGCTTACGGAATACATGAGACACTTAATAATTTCCAATTTTAGCACATTATTTTGTGCTGAGTCTCAAAAAAGTAAAATAAAGCAGTTAAGATCACAGGCTGTGGAGTACATCAGAGGCAGAGTCAGACACCATTCTGCCATATGATTTTGTGAGAGTTACTTACTGACAATGAGCTCTTGCTCAAGTCACTGTATGACTCTATGACTCACTTCATCTATTACACGGGGAAAATAATACCTCACAAAGTAGTTCTGGATCAATTAGGTAAAGTACATTCAAGATTAAGCAAATTCATCTCATATGTAACCTTCTGAATAACAGGCACCATAGTAGCCTTGCCCTTGGAAGGAGTTTATATGCTTTGAAGTAAATTAACAATTCTGTCCTCTGAACTTTTTATATTGGCTTTCAGTAGAAGGGTTAACAGAAAGAAATATGAGCTAACAGGAAGTTAATATATTGTAGCCTCATACAACTTAGCTTAAGGATAAATGGGCTTTGTTCTCTCATTTTTTCCTAAAGACATTTTTTTGTTTTTTGCTTTTTTATCAAATAGCAAATAATTCTTTTAAGTATTGGCTGTTAGTTATGAATAAAGGTTGAAATCTACATTATGTCCCCATGAAGAGTGTATACTCTTTGAAGATGGATGTTTCTTTTGTATTCTCCAAACTATTGGTATCTATAAAGCATTGAAATAATATTTTTTGAAATTTAGTCCAATTACATGTTTTGAAAAATAGTACAGGTTGCATATTCCTTATCTGAAATAGTTGGGATCAGAAGTATTTCCGATTTTGGAGTTTTTGGATTTGGAAATATTTGCATATACATAATGAGATATTTTGGGGATGGGACCCAAGTCTAAACATGAATTTCATTTATGTTTCATATATTCCATATACATGTAACCAGTAAGTAACGTTACATACAATTTTTAATAATTCTGTGTGTGAAACAAAGTTTGTTAATTACTTACGTGTGAAAATTTTTTACCTGTGTTATGTTGACACTCAGAATGTTTTGGATTTTGAGAGTTTCAGATTAGGGGTGCTCAACCTGTAATTAAAAGTGAAATGCAGCTGAGGAATAGCCCAATGGGACCCAGTATTGCTAGAACTTCACACACCAAGATTTTCTTGTGAAAAATACAAGCTTTGATTCAATTTTGTAAAATCGCCCTGGCTGCTGCTTTGTTTTGGCAATGGGAATAAAACAATTCATTAATTTTGTTGTGTCAGATATATATGTGAGACTATGTTGCATATGATCATAATGGAAGAGGTTGGTGCAAAAGATTGTTAAAAGAAAATCATATTAAACATGATCATAAAAAGAGTTACAGTCAAAGATTACTCTGTGCAGGAAAGAAAAGTGGATATAAGTGAGTGCACCCAAAACTTATTTTTTACTTTTATAATATTTATCTCTGTCTCATAATGAGTCTTATAATTTTTAGTCTAAATTCACTGGGTAGCAATTATAAGTAAGTCAGGATGGCATTAAGTTCAATGGAACCCTTACCCTGCATATCTACAGTTTGTTCATTTTTAAAATGGCATACCAAAGGCATAGTATTTACAATAATAATAATAATATAAATGATTAGTGAATTTCCTTTTCAGGAGCAACTTTAAAAATAGTTCTGAAAAAATCATACTTTGAGGACATAATGACCTTTATTCAGTAGCAGGACATTGAATGACCATTCTATTTATTATAGAAAGAAAGCCACTGGACAAAGGAGGGTGTATAAATAAAGATCATCCTTTGGAGAGGCAGGAAATTGTACTGGCAGTAATTATGGTGACTTCTACTCTGTATATCTGGATTTTTTTTTTTAAAAAGCACTTTACCTCTCTCCATTGAGTAGATTTTTGAAAAGTCATGTAAAGCTTGATGAATGTCAAGTGTTAGGAACTGACATTTTTCTATTCTGCACTTTTAGTATAGATATTTCAGCATTCAGCAAAATACAACATCCAAGAAACAAGAAAGAAACTGGCAATTTTTCCACAAATGCTACAGAGAGATGCATGTAGGAGTAAGCTCAGTAAAAGCAGTCACACAGGAAAGAAATGGCATTTGGGTTATTTAACTCTTTCTGGAAGAAATTTACAATGTATATAGGTAGAAATGTTACATGTGTATATATGTATGTGTATATCAATGTGTGTGTGCTTGTGCATGTATATACACACAAATATCCATATGTGTTCTATTTCATTTGTACAAATGAAATCCATTCAACTTACAAATCAAACAGAGGGCCAGTCTGGGAAGCAATATGGAAAGTAGCGACAACACTCCATCTTCCTCAATGGGGCAAACCCGAAAGAGGTATCTTTGTTCTATACTGGATTAGGAAATAAATGCCAGCTAATATGCTTTAGTCCCTGCTAATTTCCTGGCTCCTCACTGCTGTCTGACAACTATATCTGCTGTTGTGTTGGCCTCTGAGTCCCACAAGCTTTCCACCTTCACTAGACTGTCTGCCTGTTTTCAAGGCAGCCTTTTGCCCTGTCCTCTTCTTCATATATAACCTTACTTCCTTGCCCACTTGGTTTTCATCTCTGTTGTTCCCATGCATCTGAGTTCCAGCAACTTAATGGTATTGGAGGTCCAATTTTGTGTCTCTATGTCATGATCACATATGTCAGCAAACAATATTTTTTGAACAATCTAGGTCTTACCCACTGAGGTGTAAAAGCTATGAGATTAAAATATTCTGTGTAAATTAAAACATTTTCATTTATTCAATATAGGAAACTGAAATTATAAAATATTGAACAATACTAGTGATAATGTATTAACAGTTTATGATATACCAAGTATGCTTACGTACTCTATATGCTCTATCTCCTTTCATCTTTACAGAACCACATCAATTAGATATTATCATAGTTTTCATATAATGTGCAGGAAACAAAGGACTACACAGAGCAAAAACTATTAAATAACAGGGAAGGGATTTCAACTGAGATTGCTCTACTGCCCCAAAGATGTTCTCCATAAAACTTATGGATCTAAAAATCAACTAAAGAGATACCTCAATGGAGAACAAACCTTGTCAGTAAGTGTAGGGCAAAAGGTAAACACTTCCAATTATTGACCAAAAGTAGGTTTTGTGAACATGGCTAGTAAAATCACACTTTGTTCTTAATTATACTGCTTGATCCTTTCTTTTTTAATTAATTAATTAATTTTTACCTTTTTAGAGACAGGGTCACACTGTGTTGCACAGGCTGATCTCAAACTCCTAGGCTCAAGGAATCCTTCTGCCTTGGCCTCCCAAATTGCTAGGATTACAGGCATGAGCCACCATGCCCGGCCTGCTTGATCCTGTCTAAAAATCAATGAGATCAGCAGTTCATTAAGTTAATATATACTGAAGGAAGAAAAATCTTCCTTGACTCTTCCCTCTCCTGCGTCATTTACATTCTGTTGAGTACATCCTCCCTTGTCCACTTAATAAACTCCAACTCACTCTTCAAGGAAGTTCCTTTGATCTCCTTTCTCTTTATGCCTGACTCTCAAGTACACACACATGAGCCGAGCTAGGTTCACTCTGCACTGTGCTCTCACATTTCTATCACTCTGCACTGTGCTCCATATTTCTATCACTTATTGTACTTAACTCCTACCCCCCTCTACTATTTGGTGAACTTGAGAGCAAGTATTTTGCTTTTTATGTTGATATCCTCAGTGCCTAGCATACAATAGTAACCATGAATGAATGAATGAATGAATGAATGAATTAGTGAATGAATGAATGCCTTAAAAGAGGTGCAGCCAGTTAATTAATTGTCAAGTTCAATGAAATAAAAGCCACGCAGGTGGAACGGAGCTTGTGAATTTTCCCTAAATTGCAAACGTCAAAGCCTAATTTCCCCTTCTTTACCTCCAATTTCAGAGGGAACTCCCAAATAAAATTTGTAGCATGAATATCGTATAATCAATATAACAGTTTTATTGAGATAATTCACATACCATACAATTCAGTTATTTAAAATGTATAAATTATTTTTAATTTATTTATAGTTGTGCAACAAGTAACACAATCTAATTTTAGAATACTTTAATCACCCTAAAAGTAACTGAGCAGTCACTCTCCATTTCCTCTATCTCCTCTTCAGCTCTGGATAATTGTTAATATGCCTCTTTCTATGTAGATATGTGACTTTTGGACATAGCATATAAACTGAATCATAATTGTGGTCTTTAGTGACTGGCTTCTTTCACTCAGCATATTTTCAAAGTTCATCCATGTTATAGTACATATTAGTAATTTATTTTACTGGCCAAATAATATTCCATTGTATGTATATGCTACTACTTGTTCATTCATTCATTCATGAACATCCAAGTTGTTTTTATTATGAATGATGCTGGTGTGAATACTCGTGTACAAATTTTTGTGTGAAAGTATGTTTTCATTTCTCTTGAGTATACATCTAGGAGTGGAATTGATGGGTCATGTGGTAACTCTGTTGAACTCATTGGGAAATCACTAAACTGTTCCACAGAATCTGTGCCATACTACATTCTCATCATCAATGTCTAAAGGTTCCATATTTTTCATATCTTTGATAAAACTTGTTTTTATTTGACTTTTTAAAATTTCACCCATTGTAGTAGGTGTGAATTGGTACCCATTTCAGTTTAGATTTGCATTTCTTTTTCAGACAATGATTTTGACTATCTTTTCATGTGTTTCTTGGCCATTTTTGTATCTTTTTTTGGAGAAGTATCTTTTTTTGGAGAAGTATCTATTCAGATCATTTTCCCATTTTTAATTATTATTCTGATAATAGCTTTTTATATCTTCTGGGTACGAGTCACTTATCAGATATATAATTTGTAAATATTTCTCTTCATTCCATTTTGTCTTTTCACTTTCTTGATGGTATTCTTTAAATCACAAAAGATCTTAATTTTGATGAAGTCCAATTTACCTATTTTTTTTTTTTTATTTTGGCACTTGTGCTTTGATGTTATTTCTAAGAAGCCTTTTCCTAACTCAAGATTATGAGGATTTACTTCTAAGGGTAAGATTTTCTTCTAAACTTTGATTCAATTTGAGTCAATTTTGTTTATTGTCTTGAGTAGGAGTTCAACTTTATTTTTTCACATGTGGATATTCAATTATTTTGGCACCATTTGTTGAAGAGAACTGAATTTCAGCTAAATTGTCCCAGCATCCTAGCACCAATACAATTTTAATAAAGACAGAATATATTTATTGAATCCAGCAAGATTATTATTGGCTTGAGCAGTGACATCAAGTTTCCAGTTTTAGCCTCCGTTTTTCATTATTACCACTATTACTCCAGAACCTTCAACGTCAGGATGTGAATTGCTTATTGTCAGTAAGTATTTTGGGAATGAAACTGTAACTAAAGAACCAAAAACTTTATTGGCCTTTAAATTTTTTTCTTTGCTATTGAATTCTGAATTCAGGCAGCCTGTCATTTAGTAGCTTGTTAGGTAGTCTGATGCATAAGCACTTAAGTGTTTGATTCCATAATATCATCTCTGTAATTTAGTTCCATTATGTCCACATCAACTGAATGCAGAACGAGTGTGATGAATGACTTCTCAGATATTCCGCTTTAACAGATGGGACTCATTTCCTCACAACCACTTAATCCACACTGACTCGATACAGTTCACATGTTGTTGTTCATGTGCCACAAATGGAACACATCTATTTGCAAAGAGATTTGCCAATAACTGTGAAAAAATATCTTGAACTGTAGTCTAATGTATTAAGTTGTTTGTTCCACGATCTTACAAAATATATATATATATATATATATATATAATCCCACTATATGTGTGTGTGTGTATGTGTGTGTGTGTATGTATGTGTATCTATATACACATATATATATATATGTGTGTGTGTGTATATATATCCCTCCCCAAAATAAACATATGTGTTGTTTTTGAAATTACTATGGGGCTGAAGGAATTTCGGCATTACTGTGAAATTGTTAGAGTACTTTCAGGGCTCAGAAAGAAAGCAATACCACAAAGACTGGCACTTTGACCTGCTGAGAGAGGCTTTAGAAGCTGCCTCAGAATCAAAGTTCCTAACCTTCTCTTGTTCCTCCCCCAAGCCTTATATCACTAAGAAAGCTTCTTACCAAAAGAAATGTAGCTGCCCTAAGACCCTCTTTCTCAAGATCTCATCAAACAAACACGAATGGTGAACCACAAGAGAAAAGACTGGAGTCATCACCATGCCCAGACAGACATTTCATCTATTCTTCTGAAGGCAGCTTTAAGAGACTAGCCAAGAAATTTTATCTACATAAGGAGAAAATCATTGTTCCTGTGAACCACCTTCTGAGTATCCGGCCTATTTATTCTTCTATTTCACCATCCCCTATGAAGAAAGCATGTACGTTTTAACTACATGGCCACACTTTGAGTTCATATTTGGTATGACTCCTGAGCACACATGTTCATGTAATAGTAATACATTGGTTATGCTTTTCTCTTGTTAGTCTGCTTTTTGTTATGGGAATGTCAGCCATGATCCTTTATGATGGGGAAGAAAGATATCAGCCCCTATCCACCCCTAGAGTACAAATTAAAAACTGTATTCCATGGGCATTTTTACTCCACAGCTCGATAAGCAAAAGAAAGAATATCTAAATAATTTTAATAAGCCAATTAAAAATAATTCAACTCAGAAGAAAACATAAAAGGAAAGTTTCATGATATTGGATTTGGCAATGATTTCTTGGACATGACACCAAAAGCACAGGCACCAAAAGAAAAAAACATATAAATTAATCTTAATCAAAATGTTAAACTTTTGTGTATTAAGGAACACAATCAACAGAGTGAAAGGCAACCTATGGAATGAAAGAATGGAAGAAAATATTTGCATATCACACATGCAATTCGATCTTAATACCCACAGTCTGTAAATAACTTCTACCACTCAGCAACAATAACAACAAAAAAAGCAACTCAATTTAAAAAATGGGTAAAGGACTGGAATTTCTCCAGGGAAAATACACACATGGCCAATAAGCACATAGAAACATGTTCATTTTCTTCACTGATTTTTAGGGAAATGTCAATCAAAACCACAAGATGCCACTCCATACCCACTAAGGTAGTTATTATTAAAAACAAAAACACAGGCAATAACATGTGTTGGCAAGGATATGGAGAAATTAGGACCCTTGTTTGTTTCTGGTAAAAATGTAAAATGGTATAGCCACTGTGGAAAATGGTATAACAGTTCCTCAAAAAATCAAACATAGAATTAGCATCCAAGTCAGCAATTCCATTTCTGGGCATACACTCTAAAGAACTAAAAGCTGGGACTTGAGCAGACACTTGTATGCTCATATTCATAGCAGCATTATTTACAATAGCCAGAAGGTGGAAGCCACCCAAGGGTCCACTGACAGATAAATATAAAAATCAGATGCATTTTGGAATATTAAAATTACAGTATTACAATATTATAAATTATGTGGAATAAAATGCACAATGGAATATTATTCAGCCTTAAAAAGGAATGTAATTCTTTTTTTTTTTTGAGACGGAGTCTTGCTGTGTTGCCCAGGCTGGAGTGCAGTGAAAAGGAATGTAATTCTAATGCATGCCACAACATGGCTAAACTTTAAAGACATTATGCTAAGTGTGATAAGCCAGGTACAAAAGGACAAGTATTGTGTGATTCCACTTATATGAGGTTCGTGAAACAGTTAAATTCATAGAGACAGAAAGTGAAATGGTGATTGTCAGGAACTGTGGGTAGGAGGGAATGGGGAGCTATTGTTTAATGAACACAGTTTCATGTTGTGATGAGAAACTATCTGGAGAAGGATAGTGGTGATGGAGGCACAGCAATGTGGTTGTGCTGAATGCTATTAAACTGTACACTTCCAAAGCAGTTCAAATGATAAATCTATGGCTATTTTACCAAAATAAGAATAATAATTCAACCTTCTGAATTACATGCTAATGCACCATAAGTGGCTGCAGACCTTCAAATTATTTGTGAAATTATTGAAAGTTACTAATAAATTTTTTTGATAGAAAACAAATAAATGAATCAAGAAGTATTTTTAAATCAATAATTAGGTTCAATTCAATTGTTTTGATGGTAAGTTATTAATATGAATGTTATGATAGGATTAATGTGAAGTTAGAAATGCTCAAATGGTGTCTTTTAAATTAAAATTTAGTTCTTCTAATTTTATGTCATGTATATATATATATAGTAGAAGATTTGGAAAATATATGAATGTAATAATATGACGAAGGAATAAAATTATTACCTCAATAAAATCATTGTTTATATTCTGGAGTTGAGATGATATAAGTACATAGACTTAGATAGAGTATAAATAATATATTCATTGAACAAAATTTTAAAAGGGGAAATTTAAAAGCATTTATAATGTCCCCAGTCATGGATAACCATAAAGATTCCTTCTTTCCCTCTTTTGCCTACATCCACCTGCATCTCTACTTATCATGTATCTACCTTTTGGACTACCTATACTGATAATCTCAACTTTGCATTTTGTCTGTGTCTCATTTACAATTACTAAACACAGTGTAGTTTATTCACTCATTTACTGTTGGTTATTTCAGTTGTTTCGCATATTATGCTATAATAAATAATGTGATGAAAATGTTTATACATAAATCTTTATGTGCCTTTATTTAACAAATATTCACTTAGTATTATGTGTGTGTATATGTATATATGTATACATATATATTATGTGTGTGTATATGTATATATGTATACATACATATTATGTGTTAAATAAAGGCACATAAAGATTTATGTATAAACATTTTCATCACATTATTTTATATATATGTGTGTGTGTATATATATATGTATTCTTTTTTTTTTTTTGAGACGAAGTCTCGCTGTGTCATCCAGGCTGGAGTAGAGTGGCACGATCTCGGCTCACTGCAGCCTCTGCCTCCTGGGTTCAAGCAATTCTTCTGCCTCAGCTTCCCGAGTAGCTGGGACTACAGGCACTTACCACCACGCCCGGGTAACTTTTGTATTTTTAGTAGAGGAGGGTTTCACCATAGTGGTCAGGCTGGTCTCAAACTCCTGACCTTGTGATCCACCCACCTTGGCCTCCCAAAGTGCTGGGATTACAGGCGTGAGACACCGCACCCGGCCATTATGTATATATTTTAAGTGCTTAACAATCTTAACTCATTTCAGACTTAGGCCACCTTGTTGTTATTTGTATCAATTCCCAGAGGTTGAATTATTGAATTAAAGAATGTGAAAATTTTTAACTTTTTATAGCTAGTATCCAATTTGTTTCCAGAACATTCGAATCAAATTACCAAATTTTGACTCGGTCTCACCAAAAGCATTTGGAGATGTCACTTTGTCTTGCCAATTACTGGGTTTTTTTTTTTTTTTTTTTTCAAATGGTAGCCCTCTAATGGAACACTCCCTGTTGTTTTAAATTCATTTCCTAAATTATTGGTTGTTAAAGACATTTCTTTGCATACATTTAATAGTCACTGGAGTTATTTTTAGAAATTTCCCATAATTCTATTCTTACTAGTTTTAAGGGATTCTGAGCTATCGAATATATTACTTCTCTTTTGAAAATAAAACAAATCATTTCCTCAGTGGGAACAATTTTATCACACCAGCTACATATTGCTAAATTGCTTTACATAATAACTCTGCAGATTTATATGAAACAGTGTGTGAAAAATGAAAAAAGCAATCTTAACCCTACCTTTGTCACAGAGGTTATGGGACTCACTCCAGGTTTCTTCCACATTGACTTGGCCCCTGGGGGATTCATACTCGTGATCACCTGTACCTTCCACAAAATATGAATGAAAACATCTTCCTGTGTTTTGCCATTTTGTGAATGGAAATGATAATATCTTAACTGGTAAGATGTACCTCTCGTCAAGAGTCCTTCCTAGGGAGCCTGTACATCCTGGCACATGGTTCCATCAGTTCCACTTAAATCTTCAGGCACTGATTATGTCCATTAGCTCTAGTGATGGTCAGTCATCTAGGAGAAGAGTAGAGATATTTTCACTTGCAGGTGTGTGTGTGTGTGTGTGTGTGTGTGTGTGTATCTAACAAAAATCCTCTTTAGCTATTACTTATCAAAATACTAACAGTATTATCTTGGCGGTTCAGTGCAAGTTATCACTGGGGAAACATTCTATTTAGATGATTCACAGCACTAACGGTATTGAGTAGGAATAAGATGCTAATTGAATTTACCAAATCATCTTTACATTATACCAAACAAGAGCACGAGCCCAGGTTACACTAAAAGACTAAACCTGCTTACAAAATATGTTATTTATCAACCTCCTCATCAAAATTCTTCCCTCTTGGCATTACTGGGGCTTAGTAAATTTTCTCATCTTTACCTACTAATAAAATGCCATCAGCATGACAACTGATGTTCTTCCATACACTATGATGACCTTGAATACACATCAGCGACTCTAGACTTCTCTTCCGTCCAGACATGAAAGCAAAAACCTCGCAGACTGGCACTCTCAGCAGCACGTTCCTTCCTGGAGCACAGAATCACCGTTAACTATTCTTTTTTTTTTTGTATTTATTATTATTATTATTATACTTTAAGTTCTAGGGTACATGTGCATAACGTGCAGGTTTGTTACATATGTATACTTGTGCCATGTTGGTGTGCTGCACCCGCCAACTCATCAGCACCTATCAACTCGTCATTTACATCAGGTATAACTCCCAATGCAATCCCTCCCCCCTCCCCATAATAGTCCCCGGTGTGTGATGTTCCCCTTCCCGAGTCCAAGTGATCTCATTATTCAGTTCCCACCTATGAGTGAGAACATGCGGTGTTTGGTTTTCTGTTCTTGCGATAGTTTGCTGAGAATGATGGTTTCCAGCTGCATCCATGTCCCCACAAAGGACACGAACTCATCCTTTTTTATGGCTGCATAGTATTCCATGGTGTATATGTGCCACATTTTATTAATCCAGTCTGTCACTGATGGACTTTTGGGTTGATTCAAAGTCTTTGCTATTGTGAATAGTGCCGCAATGAACATACATGTGCATGTGTCTTTATAGCAGCATGATTTATAATCCTTTGGGTATATACCCAGTAATGGGATGGCTGGGTCAAATGGTACATCTAGTTCTAGATCCTTGAGGAATTGCCATACTGTTTTCCATAATGGTTGAACTAGTTTACAATCCCACCAACAGTGTAAAAGTGTTCCTATTTCTCCTCATCCTCTCCAGCACCTGTTGTTTCCTGACTTTTTAATGATCGCCATTCTAACTGGTGTGAGATGGTATCTCATTGTGGTTTTGATTTGCATTTCTCTGATGGCCAGTGATGTCGAGCATTTTTTCATGTGTCTATTAGCTGTATGCATGTCTTCTTTTGAGAAATGTCTGTTCATATCCTTTGCCCACTTTTTGATGGGGTTGTTTGATTTTTTCTTGTAAATTTGTTTGAGTTCTTTGTAGGTTCTGGATATTAGCCCTTTGTCAGATGAGTAGATTGCAAAAATTTTCTCCCATTCTGTAGGTTGCCTGTTCACTCTGATGGTAGTTTCTTTTGCTGTGCAGAAGCTCTTTAGTTTAATTAGATCCCATTTGTCAATTTTGGCTTTTGTTGCCATTGCTTTTGGTGTTTTAGATATGAAGTCCTTGCCCATGCCTATGTCCTGAATGGTATTACCTAGGTTTTCTTCTAGGGTTTCTATGGTTTTAGGTCTAACATTTACATCTCTAATCCATCTTGAATTAATTTTCATATAAAGAGTAAGGAAAGGATCCAGTTTCGGCTTTCTACTTATGGCTAGCCAATTTTCCCAGCACTATTTATTAAATAGGGCATCGTTAACTATTCTTAAGATGAATAAATAGTTTCTTCTTTCAGTTATATAGTCATCTCCAGGTTCCAGAGCAAATGGAGGGAAGCCAGAGAAAGACCAATTCAATGAATATCCTGGAGCTTTTAAAACATGCTCTGCCAATGGTTTTCAGAAGCAGAAGTCCAATAATTAGTACAAGGACCTGGAAGAATAGTACTAAGGGAATCAGGAGGTAGTAAGGAAAATTTCCTCTTCTCACTATGTATGCTTGTTTTTTTAATTGAATCTTAAACTACACAAGAGGAAAAGGACACTAATGACAAGAGGAAAAGGACACTAATGATATTTTGTTTGAACCACTTTTCTCCCCTCTTCTCTCTACTCTGATTCATTATCTGGATAATTCTCCCCATCTTTTAAGTCACCTCTCAGAGAGGGCTTCATTGACTTCCAGGTTATGTTTAGGTTCTCTGAATGATGCCCCCACATTTGCAGTAGTAACTTACATTGTAAGAACTCTGCAGACAGTCTCCTCATCTTGGTTCTGTTTCATCCCATCACACAGGGCAAACAGTCACTGTGTGCTCCCTGGTGTCCCTGGGTCTGACACACCACTAAGCACAGTAGGCAGGCAATAAACATTCATTTAATAAATTAACAAGTAAATATGTGTACATGTGTATGTCTTATTCTCTAAACCACAACATGAGCCCTGTGAAGATGGAGGTAGCATCTTCTACTTAGCATAACGTTTAACGGACCAAAGCTTCATATATAATGTGCTTCTTCCTCTGAGTTTTCAAACTTGTAATTTTCCACTAGCCTATTGATACATAGGGATGATTTAAGTACTTATGAGTAGGGGTGGGTCCACACAGTCAAGGTGTCGTATTTCCCACCGTGGTTTCTCCTTTTTACAATACATGTGGAATCTGTAAGTCTTCTTAGACTATCATAGGCTATATATTTTAAATCCAATGAATGAATCTGATTATAGTGCTAAAATGAAAAGCCTTTCCAAATTGTAAATCATTTCTCTTGCTTGTTGAAATGGCTTTCTTCTAGAGATTTGGCTTTTATAAAAATGTAATATCTTTGTCATCACATTTTGGCAGTGCATTCTGAAAGTCAAGGTTTTTCAGCCTTGCCACTTTTGACCTCTAAGGCCAGACAACTTTTTTTCTATGAGGTCTGTCCTGTGCATTATTAGATGTTTAGCAATGTCTCTGGCCTCCACCTACTAGTATCCAGGAGCACCTGTCCCCAAATTGCTATGAGCATTGTCAAATGTAACCTGGAGAGCAAAATCACTTCTGTTTATGAAACAGTAGTTTGTATCATACATGGTTGCTTTCCATATTTAAGATTGACTTCCAAAAAAACTAATTCTTTTTTTTTTTTTTAATCAGCCAGTCTTTGACAGACTAAATAACCTAATTCTAAAATTGATATTTAAGGAACATTTTGTTTTCTGGATAGAATTTGCCTTTCTTTCTCACAACTAAATACATGGGTTTAACAATGATTTTATGAATTTAACATTGAAACATTCTCTGAGATCCAACCCTGGTCTTTGTTACATTATATCATTTTGAATACTTTCCCAATTCTCAAGACTATATATTTTAGATGCAAAGTTCCCATTCTTGTTGTGAATACACTGCGCCTCAGGTGATTTTTCATTGCTTTCCAGGAAAGCTGTAAAACTACCGAAGTTATTTTTGAGCCAAATAACACTTAAAGGCATCCTTCACATGTCTAAGTCACTCACATTTGTCACTGATTTCAGAGTTCCTTTTGTTAGGTCCAATCTGTTAGAATTTAGATGAACAAGGACAAAGTTGCATGGGCAAAGGTGAGGAGAAGGAAAAAGAACTGTCATTTAAATTGCTTTCTT
This sequence comes from Macaca fascicularis, assembly GCF_037993035.2. Taxonomy (NCBI): domain Eukaryota; kingdom Metazoa; phylum Chordata; class Mammalia; order Primates; family Cercopithecidae; genus Macaca; species Macaca fascicularis. The sequence goes on along the minus strand of NC_088392.1, from coordinate 73,227,763 downwards.
TACCTACCTCTTGAGAAATTCTCCTTTTCTTTTCTTTTCTTTTTTTTTTTTGGAGTACAGTGTTGCTATCATACACCACTTACATTTTAGTCAGGGACTGAAATAACAGAGTGAAGAGATCCCAGAATAGAGTGTGAGCCATTTTTTGGAAATGCCTTGGAGTAATTTTCATAATACCCTAGAACACAACTTCATGGATGTTTCCAATGTCTGGGATGACAGCAACCAGATAAAGATGCTTGCCTTTCAGACTTTGCTAAATTGATTGCTTTCCCTAAAGGAAATCCCTAAGAAGATATCATCCTGGTAGTGACCATAATGAGGTGCAGCACCCAATTACCCAGCACTGTAGATTCTGAAGGGCTTGATTCTTCCTCTGCAGAGGCACTGCCAGCATCGGCTCAGCAGAATGGGAGACTTAAGCAGTGCCTAACAAGTGCAATGGTTGTTACCATTGGCCATTCAGTCCTCTAGGCAGGGTGACAGCCACAAAGCAAGCTGTATTTATCATTGCTGGAATAAGTCCAAGCCTCCAGGGCTAGCTTGCTTCTGTTCTAACATTACCAGGGGTCAGCAGCTGCAGAAGCAGAGGGTCAATTTGCTCAGCCTTGCTTTTCTATCACGATGGCAGAGATAAATGCTGTGAAGTACATGAATGAACTCTGGGAACTCCCATTCTCAAGATCTGCCCTGCAGGCTTTATGCCAATTATATTCCTTTGGCAAATAAGCAGCTCTGGAGAAAGACTCAGGTACTTTCAGGCAGTTTAGGACTGCATTTACAGATCATTTAGTTAAATCTCTCATTTTGTGGATGAGATGAAGAGCAGTTGTGTACTCTTGGCCAAGTCTGCATAACCTACTCTACGAAGGACCTGGATGGTTTAACTACCTAAATGAAAAAAATACATATATCCCACACACTGCCTATGCTTTAGTGTGATTTTGGATGGCATGGGGCAGAGAGGGTGTCTCAGTCAACTTGGGCTGTCATTAATACCATAGAGTAGGTGGATTAAACAACAGGAATTCATATCTCATGGTTCTGGAAGTTGAAAGTCCAAGATCAAGAGGCCAGAAGGATCAATGTCTTTTGAGGGCTCTTTTCTTAGGTAACAGACAGCTGCCTTCTTGTGTCCTCAGGCAGCTGGAGAGAGAGAAAGCAAGCTCTCTGGTGTTTCTTCTTTCTTATAAGGGCATTAATCCCTTTGTGGGGCCTCTACCCTCATGACCTTATCTAAAACAAATTACTTCTCAAAGATCCCATCTGCAAATACCATCACACTGGAGCTTAGAACTTCCACATATGAATTTGTTGGGGACACAATTCAGTCCATAGCAGGGGGAGAGGAACAGTTTTGGGGCATGAGCCTCTTGGAAATGGACAGACCTGAGAAAAAGAATCTTTGGATTATTACAAAGTGGTATGAGAATGCTAGTTGGGTCAGGGACTGCCAAGAGGGAGGAAACTATCCAAGGTAGCTTGACAACGTGTAGGCAAAATTCATGATCTGATTTTGAACCTGACAGAAACCACTGCTCCACTTCACTGGGAACAGCAGGTGTACATGCAGCTGATGTCTGTCTGTGCTGGCACCTGCCTATGGTCACAGCTTTTTAATGGCACTGAAATTAGCAACTCTCTTCTTTCTCCATCTTGCTACATCTCTCCATACTGATTATTTTTAATTAATATGGATATTAGTTTCATCTTAATACGATAATATCTCTAACTTATTTTATTCACCTTTCTCTCAACCTCACATAAGACATGAAATGCTTTCTTTTCAGAGCTGTGCAGAATTCCCTGGAGGACAGCAACCAGAACTCCACAAAGGAACCCAATGAGGTAGCTGGTGGCTATGGTACAATTAGCATCAGCTAGGAATTCCCCTCGGGCTCCTTCCCTCCCTTTAATCTCCCTTTAATCTTTCTGTAGCTCCTGCCAATGGCCTTTTTTTGGGTCTATGTTTGCTCCTTTTCTGCCCTACTTTTTATCTCGTACACTGCAGTTAAGGTTAGCATACTCTTATTTTCATTATTTGAAGCTGTCCAAGCATTCACATCTGGATTCAGGATGGCATTTGAAAGAAATATAATGGTTTCCAAAGTCACGGTTATCATGTGATACAGACAGACACCTGCATATGCCAGGAATCTTAAAGACTACTCCTCAAATACACTTGTCATAATTTGTAGAAAATGTCACTGATAAGCATCCTCCAAATATGTGCTTTTCTGGTAAACTTGTAACTTTTGTTACCATTTATAATTCAGATAAGCTAGGTACTAGATTACTTTGTGAAAGCATAAGGACTAAGAGAAAAAGTGTCATTGGTTTTAAGTTGTCCTGATGTTCATTCTATATACATTACTATAAATCTAGATTACCAATTTGTTCTTTTTGTGTCATTGTTAAAGTCTGCTCAATGACTCACCATGAAATCCCCTCAAAATTATCCAAATTTGGCTTCTTGGCTGTTTCCTTTTTGAGTTAAATAACCACCTAGGTCACTGCAAGTCTCTACTAATTATACACAAGAACATCTGTTCTTTAGTCAGACACGACTCCTCCCAGTTTGGCACTGACCACTCTCGTTTCGGGCTGCTTCTCTTGCATGGCAAGAGTCAGCTTATGCAAAGCATCATCACTGCTCCCACAATTAAGAATTGCCTGTGGCCGACCTCTTACTTGTGGGTCCCAGATAATTGTTAAAATTATAATAAACTCTCAACCAGTGAAGAACTGAGATAGAACATTGGATAGGACAGCTGGGAGTTCCCCTTGGGTTCCTCCCTCTCTTAATCTTTTTGTAACTCCTGCCAGAGGAAACCAAATAAGATGCTGCCTGGAAAATGATCAATGTGGAGTCTGCAGAATAACAGACTGATGCAACATAAAAAACCGGATAATTTCACAGACTATTTTTTAAAGTATAGTGATACTGGCTGTGGGGATGGCAGCATTTATTCATTCAATCAATATTTACTGAGTGTCCACCATCTGTTAGGCACGGGGCTAGGTGCTGAGAATAAAGCTGTGAAGAAACTAAAAAACAAAATAAAACAAATCCCAAAGAGCAGAGAATACTTCTCACTGTCAAATGTCTGTGGCATGTTTTTAGTACTACCCATAGAATTTGTGTTAAAATAGACTCTAGAGAACTCAAAGGCAAAGTAACAAAATGAAGAAAAGTACAGGCTGCTTGATTTTACACTCTGTTGCTTTCTATATGTAAATTTTGGGGCCTTACTTTCCTAATCTGCAAAATAAGGATATTAATTTGCCTGCCTCATAGAATGGTGTCATAATTGTGTCATGATTAAGCTAGTTAATACAGATAAGCATCCTAAATAGTGGCCAACATATAGTAAGTGTTCAATAAAATCAAGTAAAATCTAATTCAGAGATAGGCTGTGATGAAAAGGATCCTATGCCATGTGTGAGTTCAACAGGAAAGATTGTCATGCTTGATTAGTAATACTTGCTGCAAACAGCATGGTGAGTGGTGGTGCGCACGCCACTTGTGCATCTTCTTTGCTGTCTCCCTCACGTTACAGATGAAGCTGAAACACAGAAAGATTAAGACATATAACTAAGATGACACATCTAATTAGTAACGAAGCTGGAACTACAATTTACATTGCTATGCTAATTTTTGTAGACCTATAAATCATTTAATATAGGCAAAGAAATGATTTTCACACAAGGCTACACAAGTAATTTCTCAAACAAGGAAGAGAAAATCTCTACCATGTATATACAAGGTATCAATATCCAGGGTAACTAACTAGAGAGTAGTTAATCTGACTTGCTGGATTTATACATTTTAGAGATGAGTTCCAATATTTAACTATTGAGCATGTTCTCTACTCGTTGCATAATTTTTCCTTTATCATGGCTTTTAAAAATAACTGTTTAAATTCAACCTTAAAGTCATTTTCATCCACTTTTCCATGATATCATGAAATTTTTCCCAAATGATATGCATAGGAACTTTTGGAGACATAACGGTGTGCACAAATTGGTTGGTTCTAATGGTTAGATTTACTTATATAAGCTGGCAGCCTTGACAGCACACACTCTTTTTGTTGTTTCAAATTACAGCATACGTAGTAACAGGTCTAGGTAGAAAATTAAATGATCCTATTAAACCTAGTCACTGAATCTTTATCTATTCCTGTGTTCACAAACGAAATAGTTTTTTCTTTCTTTGTAGCTGGAGAAATTAAGACACAGAAAAGTGAATTTTCTGTGAAATGAACTATAAGAAGCAGAAACAAACTCATGAGAACAGGCTTCTCCTCCTGTGTATTAGCTGTGCAGCCTCTTATCAGTTGCCCTACATTTCACTCTTGGCAGAGAACATGGGGAATCCATGGGTGAACACTTGTAAGGCAGTGTTATGTCTCTTTGTTTCAGAGATAATGAAAAATTGTACAATATAGTGTTGTCAATATGTGAAGCTAAGCTTTTTCAGCTGTAGTATGCTAATAGAGATGACACTATCAGGTACGTAGTGGGTGCCAATAAATTGCTATGAAATTAGAATTAATAAAAAGAGGAACAGACACAAATTTATACTTCATTGAGAAGTAATGAACAGCCACCCCATATCCAAGACCCATGGGATTTATTAACTCATGCAGGGATAGGTATTTCATGAACACATATAGGTTGGTGCAAACGTAATTGTGGTTTTGCCATTTAAAAGTAAAGGCAAAACCTGCAATTACATTTGTACCAACCTGATATAAATACACACACACACTCACAACTAGAGGGCTTTCTGTCTCATAGCAGAAATTCTACATAAAATAAAATCTTACTAAATGATAATGTGAGCATTTCAATTATTAGGGGGTAGGAAAAATAACAGAAGTGAATTATTAAATAGATTCTCTATTGCTCACAGCTTCACAAGAGATAAAGAGATAAAGGACATTTATTGGAAGAATAATTCAGCCTTGCAGACTTGGTAGAGATGGCAATAAGTGTCTGTAGCTAGATGCCCAAGTTAGATCTCTAACTTGGCTTACAGAAGCATCTATAAACCATGATAACCTTGGCTTATAGATGAAGAATACTATGAAACAATAATGGCAGATCAGAAACATGCATTTAAAAGAATTCTCAAAGACATAGGCAATCAGCTGCACCAGTTCCTCCATAAGAGGTACCAGTCTGTTTGAGGATATCATGCTGACCTTAGTACTCTTGTTCACTGCCCCATGCACCCTGCCGACACTCTCTTGTTGCAGGGATAGCCAAACTCTTGAGCATATCTTGCTTGGATCAAGTGTTGGAGCCACTGAAGGCCCTGATGGTGTAGCTGCCTTCCTGTTGATAGTTTTCTGCTACCACCAGGAGGCTGTGGGGTGCTTGGAACTCCGGACTGAGTTTTTCCTGGTTGTGCACCACTTCTACCACAGGAATGGAGCTCTAGAAGGGTAATGCTTTCATGTCACAGACTGTATGGTTATTGAATAACTCATCTGCATTGTAGCACTTTGTTGCTTGGGCCTCATGCTGCTATTAGGCAGTGTCCAGCAAAAACTAAGAGTGTGCCCAGGCTCACGAGAAAACAAAGAAGAAAAAGAAAGCTCTCAAAGTACATTTAAGGGGGTCTAGGAGAGAAGGGACTGTGTATCTTTTTACCCTGCAGCCATCACACAAAGTACATAGTGAAACTCAAAGACTCTGCCTTTGGTTCAATTTTTGTTATCAATATAAACAGCCCGCATTGGAGTCAGGTGTGTACTGCCTACCTGGCTAGCTTTCCTGCTTTTTCTTCAAGCATTACTCCTCTCATTGAGAGGTGTGTGTGCTCATTATCACACCTCATGTAGCAAAAAAGAAAATCCTTTATTCTTACTAAACTAAAAACTAAGAGAAGAATTGATTAGGAAAAAAATTAAAATTTCTCCTAATTCTATCAAAGAAAATCAGTTTTAACAACTGTATCTATACTATGCTTTTTCCGTATATATTTATGTATATGGAATATGTGTGTGTTTATATATATATATGAATGTGTGTATCTATTTATATTTGTGTATGTATCTTTATATACTTTTTTACAAGTATAATTAACCTGATTTTTCAGTTTAATATGCTGTGGACATTATTTCACTTAAAAAAGTACATCTACATTGGCACATTTGAAGGCTACAGTTTTCTAGATTAGGAGTTGGCAAACTTCTTTTGCAAAGGGACAGATAGCAAACATTTTAGGCTTTGTGGACCACATGTGGTCTTTACTGGCAAAACTGCGCCCTCCTCCTCCTTTTCCTCCTCCTCTTTTCTTCTTTTTCTAATACCGATTTAAAAATGTAAAAGCAATTCTTAGATCATGGGCCATTGCCTAAATATACTGTATATTATAGGATAAATAAGAGGAGTTTTCCTCTTATTTACTACTGTAAACAACACCATAATACAAAAGTAAAACAGGTAACAGTTATAGTTTACAGAATATCTTAATTTATTTAACCTTCTGCTTCCAGCGTCTGCATCATTTCACTGCTGATGAGAATTTTCGCACTAGGTAAAGAGGCTTGCTTATCTGCTTTCTCTAACAATTTTATTAACTTGATGCAAAGAAGTTACAACAGATATGTTTAATTATTAATTCAACATACATTTACTTTGAGCCCATTAAGTGTATTGCAACATACTAGTATTCAATTTAATCAGTGGTTTTAACAGAATGAACCCTCCATTCAAAACAGAGAATATTAGTAGCATCATTTAAGCTGTTCTTGTACTCCGTTTTATAGAACAGCTTTAACTTGGGGTAGATCTTAAGTTTTGGGCAGCATAAATATATTTCAGAAAATGGTGTCCAAACACATTTGATGATAAAAGTGAAATTTAATGTGTTGATCTCCCAAATAACTTATCTGCCCTTTAGATAACTTCAGGCTACGTCCTGCCATGAAAATACCCCAACTGCTCCCTTTTCAATAATCTTAAATGACTTTCCTGTAGAACCTAGTTTATAGGACTAATTTTGAACAATAGTGCCATGCTGTTGGAAGAAAATGTTAAAAAGTTAGACTTGCTGAATGATTTTAGATACGGATAGAATTGTTTCAAAAACATATTTTCAAGATTTATACTGAATAAAAAAAGGCTAAGATTTCTTATGTCCAAATATATTGGCATTAATGACATATAGCTAACTCAAAGGTAAAAGCAATTGAAAACAAAACAATTGAATGGTTTTTATCCATTTGATTAATCAATTATGTCTTAAGATAATAACCTCGTGGTGGAGGATGGGCATGAAGTTATTATTAATGTCCATCATGGTATGTACCTTGGTCAGAGAATGTACCAAGAGAGAAAAATCTGTCTGGAAAGCACATAGCACAGACAGAGACTGCACTCTGGATGTGTTTGTATCTTGCCTCTAAAGGCATGTTTTGTTAAATTATTATATACAGCATAGGTTATATATTTACTCTGTTAATGAAAAAAAAAAACCCTAGAATTTATTTTCCTAGGTTCCAAGTTATTTAAGAACAAATGTCTATCCTGTAAAGAAATGGACTATGATGTTTGAAAGTGTAACCAATATGGTTTTCTATGCCCTTAATTAATATTCATAGACCTGGAATATTTGGAAACTAAATGACTACTCTCTGCCAGGCACTGTTCTGGGTGCTGTGGACAAACCCAGACAAAACCCTGCTGTCACAGCCTTACATACCAATGGAGGGAGATAAAAATTGAAAATGAGTAAATCAATAAAATACAGCAAGACCTCACTTAACCTCATTCATAGGCTCTTGGAAATTGTGACTTTACATAAAACAATGTATAATGAAACCAATTTTCCATAGGCTAATTGATATAAACAAAAGTTTAGTTCCTAAGGTATATGTCTGGTCACAAAAACATCAACAAATTTCTAAATAAAGAACAAAACACTTCTAATGTTAAACATTGAAATAAATGCTAGCTATACACACATTTAAGAAAGATTAAGAAAAACAAGAAAGATCATTAATACCCAAATATTTCAGTTCAGAGTCATAGGTGGCCGAGCCTGTCCGAGCCTGGCAGATCAGAGTGTAAGGTGGGGCCAGCCCTGGACAGGATATCATCCTTGCAGGGCCACTCAGTCACACACACCCTGTACTCACTCACACAGCTTTGGGATGTGGGAGGTAACTGGGAGAAAGCCCCCAGAGATGCAGGGAGAACATGCAAACTCCACAGACAGTGGCCCTGGCCAGGAACCAATTTGTTTTTTCTCATCAATATTGTTATGAAACAACATTATCCTTAGGACCTGCTGTAAACTGATAAGGTCTATTCATCAAGATCACTGGTTTTATATTTAGCCATGTGTGTACACAAACAGTCACATATATGTATAGACATATCCTTACATATATGTATGATCTTGATACATTATCTCAAAATAGCCCTATAATCACTGTTGTATCTTTACCTAATAGCCTCTTGATTCCAATGCAGCATGCCCTAAATTACATTCAGAATCTTGCCTCCCAAACTCACATCGCCTCCAGGGTTCTTCATATTTGTTAATGGCAACACCATTCCACTATTCATGGTTATGATCTGCAATTCACTTCTAATTTTGGCTCTTCACTTAATTCTTAAAGAAAATCATACTAAGTATTGTTAGTGTTTCCTCCCTAATATACACCACAATCATCCCTTTTCTCAACTCTTTATAGCCCCAGTTCATACTGCCTCTCTTTTATATTATCACAGATTCAGGTATATATGCACATATATTCAGGTATATATACCCGAATCATACAGTATACATTTTTGCTTTTCAGTAAATTTATATTTAGTCTCTATTGGGGATTTGGAGTGTGAACACTTGGTAGAACATGGTCATTAATTCTCAAATTGGGGTTGAAAAGCCTCATTTTCTTTCAAAATTTCCCAAAGCAGCAAAACACATTACTTTTAAGAAGGATGGAAGGTTAAGCAGATGTGAGGAGGGAGAGTGGGTGTTTGAGGTCATTGTTATTTCTGTGAGCTACTGACTGAAGAAAGAATATATTTAAAAGAGCAAGTAGGAACATCACAGCCTAGCCTAGAACAGAAGCTCCCACCTCTTCATCCTTCACCTTCTTCTTTAGAACATCTGCCAACTTCCGATACAACTAGCATCTGTGTCTCTGGCTCACCTGTGGAGGAGGAGATGATCTTCAAAACCATGCTGAGAATGTTCTTCCTGCCTCTCCCAACTCCAACTAGGTCACCTTCTGCCTTTCCATTGTTCTTACAAACCAAAAACACCTCAGGAATAACAGAGTGAAACGTATGTGTGAGCAGTCCAGAGCCCGGCAGTGCAGTGTGACATGAATTCACAGTCCTACCTTAGCCTCCTAACCTTCACCTTTATGGCACCTCAGGTTAGAGTGCGGGGTAGGGAACTGGGACATGAAGTCTGGTTTTAGTTACAAAAAGAGATTGTCTTCCTTTATAATTAATTTCCAAACAGAATGAACATATCAGATATAATTTGCTGGACTCACACATTTTGGTTGGGGGCCTTTACCTTGCCCATGGTCCCCACTACTCATGACTTAGTAATAAGACAAGCTTCCATTTTTTAAGGCAATATCTACACCAGGCTGTATATATAAAGTATCTTTTTAAATACATAAAAAAATCCTGTGAAATAAATATTACTCTCTTATTTTAATTGATTTTTTAAAGACTAAAATATTTAATTTTAGGGCTGTTTTTAATTCAAGGAAGAGTATCTGTTTAGAGACATCAAGTGTTTCCTTTGAGACTGACTAAAAAGGAAGATGCCTGCTATATTTGGTTCTGTTCAGCATTGCACTGGAGGTCTTGTCCAGGGCAATAAGACAGAATAGTAAGGTTTTAAGAATTGAAAGGACAAAATATAAAAGTTATTGTTGTGTTTGAATATTTAGAGAATGCAAAAGAATCTAGAGATATATTATTATTTAGGAATATTATATCCTAAAATATGCAAGTTTTGACCAAAAAAACTATAAAGCTATAGTGAAAGAAATATCCAAAGATGTGAGGGGAAGGGATAAACCATGTTTATGGATTGGTAGGTTCAATATTGTAAATGTTGTCAAATTGACTCGTAGTTCCAGTGGGCAATGTTAGTCAAAATCTGAACTTTTTATTTAATATAAACTTTTTTTTGGTGGCACTTGAAAAGCTGATTCTAAAGTGTATATAAAGTACAATGACAGAAAATGGTGAAGAAACTCTGGAAGAGTTGAGAAGAGAGGACCTGCTATACTGCCAACATTTAACATAAAGCTACAGAAATTAAAGTGTGGTCCTGGCACAAAGACAGACAAACCAAGGAAAGCAGAATAGAAACAGATCCTGGTGACCATGGACACTTGATTTATGATAAAGGCGGCACTGCAGAAGGGGGAGAGAAAGACAGTCTTTTTGAGAAATGATGCCTGAACTGTTGGCTATCCATAATGGAAAAAAGAAAAAACTATCCCCTACCTTACTTCATGCACACACACAAAATCGGTTTATGTTCATGGTAGACCTAAGGAAGAAAATCAAAATAATAAATCTATTACAAATATAGAATAATCTTTATTATCTCCAGGTAGAAGATATTTTTAAAATAAGATCTGCAAAACAATAAAAAGCAAGCAAAAGATGGATAAATTTTGCTACATTAATTTTTTTAATAATTGAAATTTAACCTTAAAACAGGAAAAAGGCAAGTCACAGATTGTGGAAATGTATTTTCAATACATCACCAACAAAAAAACCTGAAACCAGGTTTTGAAAATACTTTCTAAATAAGTATTCAAAATAAGAAAAGTAAAACATTTTTATTTAAAAAAGAAAAAGCTCTGAAGAGAAAGAAAATAAAACGGCAGATAGGAGGCAGGACTAAATTGCAGCTCCCACTCAGACAGCCAGAGCAGTGTGTGGAGACTCGCATCATAAATTTTTGCTCCAAAAACGACTGCAGGATTATACCAGGAAAGCCAAGAGAATCCACAGACTCTTAGAAGGAAGCTGATAGCTCCCTTAGGACCCAGGAGACAACCCAAATACTGGCCCTGCCCATTGCCTGATCCTGCCTATACTTCCACAGCTGATGCTCTCTTGAAAGCACCACTTCCTGGCAGGAGGACAACCAGCAGAAAACTGGTGCAATAAACAACAATAATACAACTAAGGACCCTCAACAGAGTCCATTTCACTCCCCTGCCACCTCCATTGGAGCAGGTGCTAGTATCCACAACTGAGAGACCTGAAGACAGTTCACATCACAGGACTCTGTGCAGACACCCCCAGTACCATCCTGGAGCCTGGTAACCCTGCTGGGTGGCTAGATTAAGAAAAGAAATAACAGTCACTACAGCTATGTTCTCAGGAAGTCACATCTCTAGGAAAAGAGATAGAGTACTATGTAAAGGGAGCATCCAGTAGGACAAAACAATGTGAACAGCAGCCTGGAGACCCAGATCTTCCCTTTGACATAACCCACCCAAATGAGAAGGAACCAGAAAAACGATTCTGGTAATATGACAAAACAAGGTATTTTAACACCTCGAAAAAAATCACACTAGCTTACCAGCAATGGATCCAAACCAAGAAGAAGTCCCTTAACTGCCAGAAAAAGAATTTAGGAGGTTGATTATTAAGTTAATCAAGGAGTCACCAAAGAAAGGTGAAGTCCAAATTAAGTATATTTAAAAAAAAAAAAAAAGATACAAAATATGAGGGAAGAAATCTTCAGTGAAATAAATAGCATATGTAAAAAACAATCACAACTTCGGTTAATAAAGGACTCACTTAGAGAAATGCAAAATGTACAGGAAAGTCTCAGCAATAGAATTGAACAAGCAGAAGAAAGAATTTAAGAACTCAAAGACAAGGTTTTCAAAAAAATCCAATCCAACAAAGACAAAGAAAAAACAAAAATTAAAAAAAATTAACAAAGCCTCCAAGAAGATTGGGATTATTTTACATAACCAAACCTAAAATTATTGGCATCCCTGGGGAAAAAGAGAAATCTAAAAATTTGGAAAAGATAATTGGCCAAATAATCATGGAAAACTTCCCTGGCCTTGCTAGAGATCTAGACATCCAAATACAAGAAGCTAAAGTCACACATGGGAAATTCATCACAGAAAGATCATTTCCTAGGAACATAGTCATCAGGTTATTAAAGTCAAGAAGAAGGAAAGAATCTTAAGAGCTGTGAGGCAAAAGCACCAGGTAACCTATAAAGAAAAACCTATCATTAACAGCAAATTTATCAGCAGAAACCCTACAAGCTAGAAGGGATTGGGGCCCTATCTTTAGCCTCCTTAAATAAAATAATTATCAGTCAAGAATTTCGTCACCAGTGAAACTAAGCTTCGTAAATGAAGGAAAGATACAGTCTTTTTCAGACAAACAAATGCTAAAAGAATGTGCCACTATCAAGTCACCCCTACAAGAACTTGTAAAAGGAGTTCTAAATCTTGAAACAAATCCTGGAAACACATCAAAACAGAACCTCTTTGAAGCATGAGTCTCACAGGATCCATAAAACAAAAATACAATAAAAAATGCCCAAGGTATTCAGGCAACAAATAGCATGATGAACGGGATAGTACCTCAAATCTCAATACTAATGTTGAATGTAAATGGTCTAAATGCTTCACTTAAAATATACGGAATTGCAGAATGCATAAGAATTCACCAACCAAGTATCTGCTCTCTTCAAGAGATTCATCTCACATACAGATTTAAGTAAACTCAAGGTAAAGGGGTGGAAAAAAGACATTCTATGCAAATGGACACCAAAAGTGAACAGGAGTAGCTATTCTTATATTACACAAAACAAACTTTAAAGCAATAGCAGTTTAAAAAGACTAAGAGGGACATTATATTATGATAAAGGCCTTGTCCAACAGGAAAATATCACAATCCTAAATATATTTGCGCCTAACACTAGAGACTTCAGATTAATAAAGCAATTCCTACTAGACCTAAGAAATTATATAGACAGCAATACAATAATAGTGGGGGACTTCGATACTCCACTGAGAACACTAGACCAGTCATCAAGACAGAAAGTCAACAAACAATGAATTTAAGCTATATCCTAGAACAAAAAGCCTTAATAGATATTTATAAAACATTCTACCCAACAACTGCAGGATATACATCCTATTCATCAGTGCATGGAAATTTCTTCAAGGTAGATAATATGATAGACCACAAACATGTCTCAATAAATTTAATAAAATTGAAATTATATTAAGGACTCTCTCAGAGCAGTGAAATCAAATTGGAAATCAACTCCAAAATGAATCTTCAAAACCATGCAAATACATGGAAATTAAATACTCTGCTCTGGAATGATCATTGGGTCAACAATGAAATCAAGATGGAAATTAAAAAGTTATTTGAACTGAATGAAAATAGTGACACAACCTATCAAAACCACCGGCATACTGCAAAGATGGTGCTAAAAGGAAAGTTCATAGCCTTAAATGCCTACATCAAAAAGTCCGAAAGAACACAAATAGACAATCTAAGGTCATTCCTGAAGGAACTAGAGAAACAAGAATAAACTAAACCCAAATGCAGCAGAAGAAAAGAAATAACCAAAATCAGAGCAGAACTAAATAAAATTGAAACAAAAAAAAAAACTACAAAAGTTAAATGAAACAAAAAGCTGATTTTTTAAAAAGATAAAGAAAAATTGATAGACCATTAGCAAGAATAATCAAGAAAAGAAGATAGAAAATCCAAATAAGCTCAATTAGAAACAAAAGATCATTCAAGGCTAATATGAACACCTTTAAGTGCATAAACTACAAAACCTAGAGGAGATGGACAAATTCCTGGAAACATACAATCCTCCTAGCCTAAAGCAGCAAGAATTAGAATCCCTGAACAGACCAATAACAAGCAGTGAGATTGAAGTGGTAATTTAAAAATTACCAACAAAAAACTTTCAGGACCAGATAAATTCACAGCTGAATTCCATGAGACATTCAAAAAAGAATTGATACCAATCGTATTGACGTTATTCCACAAGACAGAGAAAGAAAGAATCCTCCCTAAATCATTCTATGAAGTCAGTGTCACCCTAATACCAAAATCATGTAAGGACATAACAAAAAAAGAAAACTACAAAACAATATCCCGGATGAACATAGATGCAAAAATCCTTAACAGAATACTAGCTAACTGAATCCAACAGCATATCAGAAAGATAATCCACTGTGATCAAGTGGGTTTCATACCAGGGATGCAGAGATGGTTAAACATATACAAGTCAAAAAATGTGATACACCACATAAACAGAATTTAAAATAAAAATCACTTGATCATCTCAATAAATGCAGAAAAAGCATTTGACAAAATCCAGTGTTCCTTTATGATCAAAACTCTCAGCAAAATCAGCATAAAAGGGACATACTTCAGTGTAATAAAAGCCATCTATGACAAACCCACAGTCAACATAATACTGAGTGGGGAAAAGTTGAAAGAATTCCCTCTGAGAACTGAAAGAAAACAAGGATGCCCACTCTCACCACTCCTCTTCAACAAAGTACTAGACGTCCTAGCCAGAGCAATCAGACAAGAGAAAGAAATAAAAAGCATCTAAATTGGTAAAGAGGAAGTCAAACTGTTGCTGTTTGCTAATGGTATGATCACATACCTAGAAAATCCTAAAGATTCCTCCAAAAAGCTCCTAAAACTGATAAATTAATTCAACAAATTAGTAGCTCTGCTATACACCAACAATGACCAAACTGAGAATCAAATCATCAGATCAAGAACTCAACCCCTTTTATAATAGCCGGAAAAAAAAAAAAACATAAAATACTTATGAATACACCTAATCAAGGACATGAAAGACCTCTACAAGGAAAACTACAAAATGCTGCTGAAACAAATCATAGATGACACACACACAAATGGAAACACATCCCATGCTCATGGATGGGTAGAATCAATATTGTGAAAATAACTATATTGCCAAAAGCAATCTAGAAATTCAATGCACTTCAAATCAAAATACTGCCATCATTCTTCACAGAACTTGAAAAAAAATCCTAAAATTTATATGAAACCAAAAAAGAGCCCACATAGCCAAAGCAAGACTAAGCAAAAAGAACAAATCTGGAGGCATCATGTTACCTGACTTCAAACTATACTATAAGACCACGGTCACCAAAACAGCATGATACTGATATAAAAATAGGCATGTAGACCAATGGAACAGAATAGGGAACCCAGAAACAAACCCAAATACTTACAGACAACTCATCTTTGACAAAGCAAACAAAAGCATAAAGTGGGGAAGGGACACCCTATTCAACAAATGTTGCTGAGATAATTGGTGAGTTACATGTAGAAATGTAGAATGAAACTAGATCCTCGTCTCTCTTTTATCTTTTCTTTTTTTTTTTTTTTTTTTTTTTTTTGAGATGGAGTCTCACTCTATCACCCAGGCTAGAGTGCAGTGGTGCTATCTTGGCTCACTGCAACCTCCGCCCCCTGGGTTCAAGTGATTCTTTTGCCTCAGCCTCCCAAGTAGCTGGGACTACAGGCACGTGCCACCAGGCCTGGCTAATTTTTTGTATTTTTAATAGAGACAGTGTTTTACCATATTGGCCAGGCTGGTCTCAAACTCCTGACCTTGTGATCTGCTTGCCTTGGCCTCCCAAAGTGCTGTGATTATAGGCATGAGCCACCACGCCTGGCCTCCTCCTATCTTACCTTATACAAAAATCAACTGAAGATGGATTAGGACTTAAATCTAAGACCTGAAACTACAAAAATTCTAGAAGATAACATCAGAAAAACCCTCTGGACAATACTTAGGCAAAGACTTCATGACCAAGAACCCAAAAGCAAATGCAGCAAAAACAAAGATAAATAGGTGGGACTTAATTAAACTAAAGAGTTTCTGCACAGCAAAAGGAGCAGTCAGCAGAGTAAACAGAGAACCCACAGAGTGGGAGAAAATCTTCACCGTCTATACATTTGACAAAGAACTAATATCCAAAATCTACAAGTAACTCAAATTAACAAGAAAAAAAATCCCATCAAAAATGGGCTAAGGATATGACTAGACAATTGTCAAAAGAAGATACACAAATGGCCAACAAATTTATGGAAAAATACTCAACATCACTAATAACCAGGAAAGTGCAAATCAAAACTACAATGCGATACCACCTTACTCCTGCAAGAATAGACACTATCAAAAAATTAGAAAATAATAGATGTTGGCATGGTTGTGGTGAAAAGGGAACACTTCTACACTGCTGGTGGGAATGTAAACCAGTACAACCACTATGGAAAACAGTGTGGAGATTCCTTAAAGAACTAAAAGTAGAACTACCATTTGATCCAGCAACCCCACTACTGTGTATCTACCCAGAGGAAAATAAGTCATTATACAAAAAAAGATAATTACACACACGTTCATAGCAGCACAATTTGCTGCTCTCTCTCTCTCTCTCTATATATATATATATACACACACATGCAATATATATGTTTGTGTGTGTATATATATATGCAATATCTATCTATCTATCTATCTATCTATCTATCTATCTATCTATCTATTTATCTATCTAATGCAATGATACTCAGCCTTAAAAAGGAATGAATTCATGACATTCACAGCAATCTGAATGTGTGTTTCCGAGTTAGAGCAAGAAGCAAATTTCTTATTTATTTTGTGTTTATTTTCATGTGACCCCTTGATATTTAATAAAGTCTCCTTGAGTATTCTACTTTATCTCAGCTTTTCTAAGTGTAACTACAGAAAGAACTGTCAAGGGCCAAAATTAGATCAAGAAGATTCCCAAATATTCTCTTCCTTCCACGAATGAGAACTTGGACTTGGTCCACTGGGGGTCTTCCCTTTCCTGTCCTTCAGTAATGCTTCTGCCCTACCAGACCAATTGTGTGTGTGTGTGTGTGTGTGTGTGTGTGTGTGTGTGTGTGTGTGTGTGTGTGTGTGTGTGAGAGAGAGAGAGAGAGAGAGAGAGAGAGAGAGAGATGTAAAATTTGGAAAAGGCTGGTCATGGTGGCTTATGCCTGTTATCCCAGCACTTTGGGAGGCCGAAGCGGGCAGATCTCTTAAGCCCAGGAGCTCAAGACCAACCTGAGCAACATACCAAGACCCCATCTCTTAAAAAAACAAAATCTGAAGGAAAGACTATGTAAGGGAAGGTGAAGAAAAGCATGGGACAGACCTGGAGGTTAGTCTTTTAAGAGGACTATGGAAACAGGTGCAATGCATAGATACACAGATGAGAGATCAAAAAGGATTTTTAAAAAAGCAAGTGAAGAATTCAAGGAGATTTGCATTTGCTTCTTGGGTGAGTTTCTGTGACCACAGTGCCACTGTGAGATCAGGCTACATGAGACACAGCTATAAGCATTTCACAGTGTGTAGCAAATTGGAGCCAGAGCTTTAAAAGGTTATTAGTGCACCTCCAAGAGAGCAGTGGGGTGCTCTGGTGGCATGAGTAATTGGTGAGAGAACACCAGCACAGAGGTGCAGAGCTGTGACTGCTGGCTCTTCCTCCCCCTGTTTGCCAACACCTGCGAAGCCTGCAGCCCAAGCTCATTCCAGTGGTTCTATTTTGGCAGCAATCCTTAGTGTGACTTTCCTTTCTGAGTCTGTGGGCTGTTTGGCTTTGTGTTTGAAAGCAGACCAACAAGACAACATTTTGACCTTACAGAAGTACTACTTACTCTAAACCATCTGAGTGGAAGCATCCTCTGCCTCTCCCTGTTCGCCCACAACTGCGAAGGCTGCAGCCTAAGCTTAGTCCAGTGGTTCTGCTATTGCAGCAATGCTTAGCATGACTTTCCTATCTGAGTCTGAACTGTTTGGCTTTGTTTTTGAAAGCAAACCAAGAAGACAACATTTTGACATTATAGAACCATTGCTTACTCTAAACCATCTGAGTGGAAGGATCCTTTCACAGTGACCAAATTATGTCTTGTTTTAGGTAACTATAGTAATATATGTTGAATATTGTGTTCCCAGCAAAAGAACAGAACAATTTATTCTTTATTTCTAGAACATTGGTAAAAAAAGCGTAAGCAAACATTTCAGAAGATGAAATTTATATTCTTAGGTGTAGCCTACATATTTGTTCAAAAAGGACTATATTTTACAAATACAGACTTTTCCAAGAACAAAGCCAACCCATATTGTATTATTCTCTAATCTGAAAATGATTCAAGACTAATAATAATGACACCTAACATTTGTAGAGCACTTTAGAGTTTACAAAATCTTGCATGAGTATTTTCAGATATGATCACCAACTCAATAATAAAAAGTGAATTTTATTATCTCCACATTACACTTAAGAAAATCTGAGTACAGAACCCAAAGTTACTTGTCTGCTGAGTGTGATGGTTGTGCAAAACCCAGGTCTTCAAACTCTAGATCCTCAGTGCCTTTAGCCTTATCACAGCTGCCAGTACACACACACATACACACACACACACAAGCTAGGTAAATGTCATTTACTGTTCTCATCAATGCATGCCACATATCTCAGCATTTGATTGCCTGAAATGGTAACCAACATAGACACATCAAAATGGCAATTAGCACTGGGAGACTTTGGGCAAAACTATTTACATATTTTTGACTTTTTGAAACTCAGTCTTAATACACAATTACTATTTCAAATATTATGGGTGATCACCCCTAATCTTTTCTTTTCTTTTTTATTATACTTTAAGTTCTAGGGTACATGTGCACAACTTGCAGGTTACATATGTATACATGTACCACGCTGGTGTGCTGCACCCATTAACTCATTATTTACATTAGGTATATCTCCTAATGCTATCCCTTCCCCCCCACCACAATAGGCCCTAGAGTGTGATGTTCCCCTTCCTGTGTCCAAGTGATCTCATTGTTCACTTCCCACCTATGAGTGAGAACATGTGGTGTTTGGTTTTCTGTTCTTGCAATAGTTTCCTGAGAATGATGGTTTCCAGCTGCATTCATGTCCCTACAAAGGACACAAACTCATCCTTTTTGATGGCTGCATAGTATTCCATGGTGTATATGTGCCACATTTTCTTAATCCAGTCTGTCACTGATGGACATTTGGGTTGGTTCCAAGTCTTTGCTATTGTGAACAGTGCTGCAATAAACATATGTGTGCATGTATCTTTACAGCAGCATGATTTATAATCCTTTGGGTATATACCCAGTAATGGGATGGCCAGATCAAATGGTATTTCTAGTTCTAGATCCTTGAGGAATCACCACACTGTCTTCCACAATGGTTGAACTAGTTTACAGTCCCACCAACAGTGTAAAAGTGTTCCTATTTCTCCACATCCTCTCCAGCACCTGTTGTTTCCTGACTTTTTAATGATTGCCATTCTAACTGGTGTGAGATGGTATCTCATTGTGGTTTTCATTTGCATTTCTCTAATGGCAAGTGATGATGAGCATTTTTTCATGTGTCTGTTGGCTACATGAATGTCTTCTTTTGAGAAGTGTCTGTTAATATCCTTTGCCCACTTTTTGATGGGGTTGTTTGATTTTTTCTTGTAAATTTGTTTGAGTTCTTTGTAGGTTCTGGATATTAGCCCTTTGTCAGATGAGTAGATTGCAAAAATTTTCTCCCATTCTGTAGGTTGCCTATTCATTCTGATGGTAGTTTCTTTTGCTGTGCAGAAGCTCTTTAGTTTAATTAGAAGACTTCTGATTAGGATTTTTAATAGTTTCAGAAGGAATGGTACCATCTCCTCCTTGTACCTCTGGTAGAATTCTGCTGTGAATCTGTCTGGTCCTGGACTTTTTATGGTTGGTAGTTATTGCCTCAATTTCAGAGCCTGCTATTGATCTATTCAGAGATTCAACTTCTTCCTAGCTTAGTCTTGGGGGAGTGTAAGTGTCCAGGAAATTATCCATTTCTTCTAGATTTTCTAGTTTATTTGCGTAGAGGTGTTTATAGTATTCTCTGATGGTAGTTTGTATTTCTGTGGGATCAGTGGTGAATATCCCCTTTATCATTTTTTATTGCATCTATTTGATTCTTCTCTCTTTTCTTCTTTATTAGTCTTGCTAGTGGTCTATCAATTTTGTTGATCTTTTCTAAAAACCAGCTCCTGGATTCATTGATTTTTTCGAGGGTTTTTTGTGTCTCTATCTCCTTCAGTTCTGCTCTGATCTTAGTTATTTCTGGCCTTCTGCTAGCTTTTGAATGTGTTTGCTCTTGCTTCTCTAGTTCTTTTAATTGTGATGTTAGGGTGTCAATTTTAGATCTTTCCTGCTTTCTCTTGTGGGCATTTAGTGCCATAAATTTCCCTCTACATACTGCTTTAAATGTGTCCCAGAGATTCTGGTATGTTGTATCTTTGTTCTCATTGGTTTCAAGGAACATTTTTGTCTCCGCCTTCATTTCGTTATGTACCCAGCAGTCATTCAGGAGCAGGTTGTTCAGTTTCCATGTAGTTGAGCGGTTTTGATTGAGTTTCTTAGTCCTGAGTTCTAGATGGATTGCACTGTGGTCTGAGAGACAGTTTATTATAATTTCTGTTCTTTTACATTTGCTGAGGAGTGCTTTACTTCCAACTATGTGGTCAATTTTGGAATAAGTGTGGTGTGGTGCTGAAAAGAATGTATATTCTGTTGATTTGGGGTGGAGAGTTCTGCAGATGTCTATTAGGTCTGTTTGGTGCAGAGATGAGTTCAATTCCTGGATATCCTTGTTAACTTTCGGTCTCATTGATCTGTCTAATGTTGACAGTGGAGTGTTGAAGTCTCCCATTATTATTGTATGGGAGTCTAAGTCTCTTTGTAAGTCTCTAAGGACTTGCTTTATGAATCTGGATGCTCCTGTATTGGGTGCATACATATTTAGGATAGTTAGCTCTTCCTGATGAATTGATCCTTTTACCATTATGTCATGGCCTTCTTTGTCTCTTTTGATCTTTGATGGTTTAAAGTCTGTTTTATCAGAGACTAGGATTGCAACCCCTGCTTTTTTTTGTTTTCCATTTGCTTGGTAGATCTTCCTCCATCCTTTTATTTTGAGCCTATGTGTGTCTCTGCATGTGAGATGGGTCTCCTGAATACAGCAAACGGATGGGTCTTGACTCTTTATCCAATTTACCAGTATCTGTCTTTTAATTGGACCATTTAGTCCATTTACATTTAAGGTTAATATTGTTATGTGTGAACTTGATCCTGTCAATATGGTATTAGCTGGTTATTTTGCTCGTTAGTTGATGCAGTTTCTTCCTAACATTGATGGACTTTACATTTTGGCATGTTTTTGCAATGGCTGGTACTTGTTGTTCCTTTCCATGTTTAGTGCTTCCTTCAGGATCTCTTGTAGGGCAGGCCTGGTGGTGACAAAATCTCTAAGCATTTGCTTGTTTGTAAATGATTTTATTTCTCCTTCACTTATGAAACTTAGTTTGGCTGGATATGAAATTCTGAGTTGCAAATTCTTTTCTTTAAAAATGTTGAATATTGGCCCCCACTCTCTTCTGGCTTGTAAAGTTTCTGCCGAGAGATCTGCTGTTAGTCTGATAGGCTTCCCTTTGTGGGTAACCTGACCTTTCTCTCTGGCTGCCCTTAACATTTTTTCCTTCATTTCAACTTTGGTGAATCTGCAAATTATGTGTCTTGGAGTTGCTCTTCTCGAGGATTATCTTTGTGGCGTTCTCTGTATTTCCTGAATTTGGATGTTGGCCTGCCTTACTAGGTTGGGGAAGTTCTCCTGGATGATATCCTCCAGAGTGTTTTCCAACTTGGTTCCATTTTCCCTGTCACTTTCAGGCAGACCAATCAGATGTAGATTTGGTCTTTTCACATAATCCCATATTTCTTGGAGGCTTTGTTCATTTCTTTTTACTCTTTTTTCTCTACATTTCTCTTCTCACTTCATTTCATTCATTTGATTTTCAATCAATGATACTCTTTATTCCAGCTGATCGAGTCAGTTACTGAAGCTTGTGCATTTGTCACGTAGTTCTCGTGTCATGGTTTTCATCTCTGTTAGTTCGTTTATGGTCTTCTCTGCATTGATTATTCTAGTTATCCATTCTTCCCTTCTTTTTTCAAGGTTTTTAGTTTCTTTGTGCTGGGTACGTAGTTCCTCCTTTAGCTCTGAGAAGTTTGATCAACTGAAGCCTTCTTTTCTCAACTTGTCAAAGTCATTCTCCATCCAGCTTTGTTCCATTGCTGGCGATGAGCTGCATTCCTTTGGAGGGGAAGATGTGCTCTGATTTTTTGAATTTCCAGCTTTTCTGCACCGCTTTTTCCCCATCTTTGTGGTTTTATCTGCCTTTGGTCTTTGATGATGGTGACTTACTGATGGAGTTTTGGTGTGGGTGTCCTTTCTGTTTGTTAGTTTTCCTTCTAACAGTCAGGACCCTCAGCTGTAGGTCTCTTGGAGTTTTCTTGAGGTCCACTCCAACCCTGTTTGCCTGGGTATCAGCAGCGGAGGCTGCAGAAGATAGAATATTACTGAACAGCGAGTGTTACTGTCTGATTCTTGCTCTGGAAGCTTTGTCTCAGGGGTGTACCCAGCCGTGTAAGGTGTGAGGTGTTGGTCTGCACCTAGTAGGGGATGTCTCCCAGTTAAGCTACTCAGGTGTCAGGGACCCACTTGAGCAGGCAGTCTGTCCGTTCTCAGATCTCAACCTCCATGCTGGGAGAACCACTGCTCTCTTCAAAGCTGTCAGACAGGGACATTTACATCTACAGAGGTTTCTGCTGCTTTTTGTTTAGCTATGCCCTGTCCCCAGAGGTGGAGTCTACCCTAATCTTTTCTTTAACTTAATATAAGGTCATTGTAAGAAAGAACATTTTTGTGTTCGTTACAGCATCTGCTGCTGGTGGTCATTGTAGAGTGAACGGGTTTAGCACAGTAGTAAGTTCCCAATCGTTTTGGCAATAGGGACCAATTTCATGGAAGACAACTTTTCCATGGACAGGTGGGCAGGGGTGGGGGTGATGGCTTCAGGATGAAGCTGTTCCACCTCACATCATCAGGCATTAGATTCTCATAAACAGCATGCAACCTAGATCCCTTGCGTGCACAGTTCACAATAGGGTTCGTGCTCCTGTGGGAACCTAATGCTCTCGTCTGACAGGAGACAGAGCTCAGGTGGTAATGTTTGCCCACCACTCACCCTCCTGCTGTGTGGCCCAGTTCCTAACTCACCACAGGCCAGTACCAGTCTGCAGCCTGGGGTTTGGGGACCCCTGGTTTAGCAGAGACCAGAGCCCAGGTCTAGTCTTATCCCAAGCTATATCTCCGTAGCAAAGGGGGGTAACCTATGTGAGGTTCAGTTTCCTGACCTGTGAAATGGAAAAAAATACTATCTAACCTCCATTTTCACAGGACTATTGTGTAGAACAAATTAGATAAATTAGACAGACATTTGAGACTGCTTTGCAATTGTAATGTATTGTTCAAATATGAAGCATGAAATGCATACCAGGTGATTAGATGTGACTAGATGTGCTTCATCATGAATATTTTAATATAAGTGTAAAAATTTTTTTAGTCAAAATATTAGATTTTGGAATAAACAGGCTGTCTTGAAATAACATAAAATTCCCCATAACTCCAATATGAAAAACGCGTCAGTGGGTCTTGGTGAGTTTTAAAGATGCAGTATAAAATTGACATCTATAACAGGTATACTAATTAATTTTGAATAAAAATAGAAAACTAAAATTTTAGGAGTAGAACTAAATGAGATTCTATTCATATATATTAATTTTACTAAAGTATACTGATTTAAGTGTCCACCAACTTTCTGGCATTGAATAATAAAACTCAGTAACAAACAACATAATTTTGTTTGTTTTTTAAAAAGGCAGAGCTTGGGTATTTTCTTAGTAGCAACAATATGGAAGCTGAAGATGATACAGCTACAATGGCACAATCCCAATTCTGAGATGTGTGAAGTGCTATGATCCCTGAGCAAATCAAATAATAATTTACTTGCCTCACTGAGAGATCTGTAAGAAAGACAGGGAATAAAAAGACTGAATTAGGCCAGGCACAGTGGCTCTCACCTGTAATCCCAGCACTTTGGGAGGCTGAGGCGGGCAGATCAGCTGAGTTCAGGGGTTTGAGACCAGCCTGGCCAATGTGGTGAAACCCCATCTCTACTAAAAATGCAAAAATTAGCTGGATGTGGTGGCACGTGCCTGTAATCTTGGCTACTCAGAAGGCTGAGGTGGGGGAATCTCCTGAACCCAGGAGCCGGAGGTTGCAGTGAGTCAAGATGGCACCACTGCACTCCAGCCTGGGTGACAAAGCAAGACTCCATCTCAAAAAAAAATAAAAATAAAAAGACTGAATTAGCTCTGCAGAGCCATATACCCAGTGGTCATAAAGCACACAATGGAGACTTTTCCTTGGACAACAAAGAACTATAGTGATTACAGAAAATTATTTGTAATAAGAGAATTTAAAAAGTGTTCAACTTAGTTCATTTTTTACATAGTCATAGAACTAAGGAGATACCTCTATACTGAAAAAAATATTAATTGGAAGTGAAGTTACAGTTAAGTGAAATTAAAGTTAAAGTGAAGTTAAGTGAAATTATCTACAGATAAGATCAAACAGTGATAGGACATGGATATAGCATGTGTGGGGTTTTTCGTGTCCTCAAACAATAGTACGTGGTTCCTGTTTTTTACTACCCTGTGCAACAAATCAAAGGCAGAAACAAACATAACTCATTTTATTGTGCTTTGCTTTATGATGCTTCACAAATATTGTGGTTTTTAGAAACTGAAGGTTTGTAGCAACCCTGCATCAAGCAAGTCTATCAGTGCCATTTTTTCAAAGGTAGGTTCTCACTTTGGGTCTCTGTGTAACATTTTAGTAATTCTAGCAATATTTCAAAGTTTTAAATCATTGTTATATTTGTTATCAGGATCTTTAATGTTACTGTTGCAATTGTTAGCAATACCACAAACAGCATCCATGTAAGATGGCAAACTTAATAAATGTTGTATGTGCTCTGACTGCTCCACTGACCAGACAGTCCCCATATCTCTCCCTTTTCTCAGGTCTCCTTATTCCCTAAAACACCACAATATTGAAGTTATATCAATGAATAATCCTAAATTGGTTTCTACATGTTCAGGTGATGAGTTGCATGTCTCTCACTTTAACTCAAAAGCTAGAAATGACTGAGCTTAGTGAGGAAAGCATGCCAAAGCTGATAGGCCAAAGGTTAGGCCTTTGGTGCCAAATATTTAACCAAACTGTGGCAAAGGAAAAGTTCTTGAAGAAAATTAAAAGTGCTTATCCACTGAACACACAAATGATAAGAAAGCCAGACAGCCTTATTGCTGATATGGAGAAAGTTTGAGTGGTCTGAATAGAAGATCAAATCAGCCACAGCATTCCCTTAAACCAAGGCCTAATCCAGAGCAAGGCTTCAACTCTCTTCAATTCTGTGAAGGCTAAAAGAGGTGAGAAAGCTGCAGGAAAAAAAATGAAGCTAGCAGAGATTGGTTCATGAGGTTAAAGGGAAGGAACTATCTTCATAACATAAAACTGCAAGGTGAAACAGCAAGTGCTGATGGATAAGCTGGAGCAAATTATCCGGAAGACCTACTTAAGGACACTGATGAAGGTGGCTACACTCTACAGTAGATTTTCAACGCAGATGAAACCGCCTTCTATTGGAAGAAGATGCCATCTAGGCCTTTCAGAGCTAAAGAAAAGTGAATGTCTGGCTTCAAAGGATAGGCTGACTTTCTTCTTAGGGTCCATATAGCTGGTGACTTTAAGTTGAAGTCAGTGCTCACTTACCATTCCAGAAATCCTAAGGCCCTTAAGAATTGTGCCAAAGCTACTCTGCCTGTGCTTTATAAATGGAAAAACAAAGCCTAGATGACATAACACTTGATTATAGCATGGTTTACTGAATATTTCAAGTTCACTCTTGAGACCTACTGCTAAGAAAGATTCCTTTCAAAATCTTACTTCTCATTCACAATGCACCTCTTTACCCAAGAGCACTGTTGGAGATGTACAATGAGATTCATGTTGTTTTCATGTCTGCTAACCCAACATCCACTTTGCAGCCCATGGATCAAGGAGTAATTTAAACTCTAAGTCCTATTAAGAAATGCATTTTGTAAGCCTATAGTTGTCACACACAGTGATTCCTCTAATGAATGTGGGCAAAGACAGTTAAAAACCTGGAAGAGATTCACCAGTCTGAATGCCACTAAGAACATTTGTGACTCATGGGAGTTCAAAATCTCAACACGAATAGGAGTTTGGAAGAACTTAATGCCAACCTTCATGAAGGCTTTGTGGGTTTAGGACTTTGGCAGAGGAAGTAACTGTAGATGTGGTAGAAATAGCAAGAGAACTATAATTAGAAGTGGGGCTTGAAGACGTGACTGAATTGTTGCAATCTCATGATCAAACCTGAATGGATAAGAAGTGGCTTTTTATGGATGAGCAAAGAAAGTCATTTCTTGGGACAGAATCTACTCCTGGTGAAGACTCTGTGAACACTGTTGAAACAACAACAAAGGATTTATACTGTTACCTAAATTTAATTAATAAAGTAACATCAAACAAAATTTGAGAAGGTCGACTCCAATTTTGAAAGAAGTTCTACTATGAGTAAAATGTATTAAATAGCATCACATGCTACAGAGAAATGTTTTTGTGAAAGGAAGAGTTAACTGATTGAAGAACACAATCGAGTTTCATTGTTGTCTTATTTTAAGAAAATTGCCACAGCCACCCAACCTTCACCAACCACCACCATGATCAGTCAACAGCCATCAATACTGTGGCAAGACCTTCAAGCAGAAAAAGAGATTATGATTAACTGAAGGCTCAGATGACTGTTAGCATTTTTTAGCAATAAAGTATTTTTAAATTAAGATATGTATGCTGTGTTTTTAGACATAATCTATTGCACACTTAATAAACAATAGTATAGTGAAAATATAACTGTTATAGACACTGGGAAAAAAAGAAGTTCATGTGACTTGCCTTTTTGCAGTGATCTAGAAGTGAACTCACAATACATCCAAGGTGTGCCTGTAATGACTGTGAAAACTAGTGGTATAGTTATACCTTCAGGTATAACTTCCCTCCAGCACAATTTTACACTGGTCAGCAGTCTCCAGTGGCCTATTACATGATTCTGCATCATTCTTTTGAAAAGTATAACCAATGACTTTGATGAAGATAGAACTTTTTAATCAAGTGCATGGTTTATAAGCTGTAAAGAATAATGAAAAAGTTAAGTGGCAGGCAGATCAATATATAGAATAAAGTTGATACTCCAGAATTATGACCTGAATTAAACAATAAAATTTGACAGTAGTAAAAGTGAAGTCCTCCACTAAAGTTATAAAAATTAGTGGCATTAAATAGGATGGGAAGCCTGGCTTAAGTACAGTTTTAGAATAGAAATTCCTTTCTTTTTGCTTTCTATTTCCATATGGGGAGAACTCCAATATGGTGACATTCCTGGTCTCATGTCATGACTTATTTGACTCCTGGATAACAATAATTAATTCATGAATTGATTGGAGTTAATCTTTTATACTTATTTATAAGTGTGTAAGTACTAACTAAAATGTCCCAACTGTTTCATGACTGCACTGTTCCAATGTCCAGGTTCATGGGAGCTGAGTATAAGTAGAGGCAAACCCATGGTGCCCCACACTTAAGCATATACTCTAACAGAGATTACATTTTCAATAAATTCCCTTTCATGTGAATTTTGTCCCTCTTTCAATTTTTTTCCAATGTCATATGGGCAAAATTATTATTACGGTGTTCCCTCACCTTAATGTTTTGTGTGAGATAACAAAGTATAAATACTTAGCCAAGAATATACAAGATTTAATGGTAGACAACAAGAGGAATTTAAAGTATGTGAAGAACTCTCTTTTAGAACAGGGATTACTTTATCTAGACTCCAGAGGGAAATCAATTTTATAAAATGTAGAAAAGACTTCCAGCAAAAGAGTGTATTCATTCATTTGAGAATCTAGCACATGCTAAGCACAGTGCAAAGTACTGAAGACACAACAGCGAATGTAACAAGCTTGAGCCCATTCCTTCATGGCATTTGCTATTTATAGGGAATAACAAACAAAAAATTATGGTACAGTGAGATAAGTACTGTTACAGGAAAAAACAAGGATGTTACTGGAATGCTTATAACAGGACATCTAAGTCTAGGGCATAAGAAAAAGATTCCAAGAGGAAAGAAATATTAAGTTGACAACTAAACATAACTAATAAAATTGCTCCAGTTGCAGGAATGGAAAATAGAACAGTGTTCCAGACAGTAGAAAAAATATCCTGAGAAAAAACTCAGAAGGGAGCAAAGGTCTTTATCCTAAAGATAATGGGAAATCACTAAGAGGAGAAGTGTACCAAAATCAAATTTGCAATTTTAAGATCATACTAACTGTTCCATGAAGAATGGAGCGTAGCATGGGGGAGGGAAGATACAAAGTGTGTGCATGGAGATGGAGAGAGGTACAGAGATTTGGGATATTCTTAGGAAACAGAATTAATGTCTTGTGAGGTAGTGAGCTCCCCATCACCCGAAAGTTTTAAGAAGACGCTGAATGACCATGAAGTTGTCAAGGGTATTATATGTAAGCTTTATATATTGACTAAACATACAGTAATCTCTAAGGACATGGCTGTCTCTAGGTTTCTTCACCGCACTCATTAGCTAAGCTGACTAGAAGTGGGTGAAAGTCCTTATTACTCATTGAGATTGGAAGTGTTTGCTAACGTCAGGTCTAATGAACTATGTTCTCTCCAACTAGTTACCCAAATCAGTGGTGAATTTCTGATGTGAAGGTGGCAAGGACTGAGTTACCTGTAACAAGATGATTGATGATTTTTTTTTTTGGACATTTCTATTTTCAAAATGATACCATAACTTGGAATTTAGCATTCCCTAGATAACTTTTAGAGACAGGATTGGTATAATCAGGGACCATTAGGGATAAGTGAAATCAATCTGCCTAAATTATGACTGGTGGTTTTATTTTAATTTATCCTTTAGATGTTTAGCTCTTATCAAAGTAAAATATGCATATAGTTTAGCAAATCAGATTAAAGCCAAATATTTACAATGTGTAATATTTTACAATGAAAACCAGTGGTCTCCTGCCCATCCTCAAGTCCTGTTCGCCAGAGGCTTTCACTTTCAGCTCTTCCAGCTATTTATTCTGGCATTTACCTCTCCTAATATTTATTCTGATATTTATTTATCCTTTAAAGAACTTATTCATAGGCTTCAATTACAACAGACACACATTTAAATTTATTTTTCTCTTCTAAGCTTTACTTGCTTTCTCCATAAAATAGAAGAAAACAGTAAACATTCAACCACTAGATCACTGTGGGGCTCAAATGAGATTACCTCCAAGATCTATCACCACTACCACGTCCAATCTCCTTTTCATTCACAGAACAAGTTCTCATTAACCCTTTTAGCCATAAAAGCTCACCAAGTTTTAACAGGACACATGGCTGTTCAGGAGAGTCCCCATTTTGAAGTCTTATTGCAGCTAGGAGTGGCCATGTGACTAAGTTTTCTCTAGTAGAATATAAATGGAAACAATTAGCGCCAGTTCCAAGAAAAAAAAAAAAGTATTACCGCTCCAGATCTTCCCTTTCTTACTTCCTAAAAGCTGGAAAGCAGATATACTGATGTGAGACATCCTGACCAGAACAAAGACAACACCTTAAAACACAGCAAGGCAGCAGGATGGAGGGACCCCAAGTCTCAGACGATCTGGTGAAGGAGAGTTGTTGTAGCCACCTCTATATCAGCAGTTCACCGCTGATTTGGGTAGCTAATTGAGAAAACACAAATTCATCTGTCTATTGTGTACTCTGATAACCTCTAGATTCTTATGTGGAAAATAAATATTTCCATTAACTTAATTTGAACCACTATATTTTAAAGTATTTTTATTATACTAACCCAGCCTGTACACTTAATTGCACACATTTTGTAAACTATCAAGTTCTAGCTGATGTTCATCAGTTTGACTCAGTCACATATAGCTATTCACAATAGCTCTGCTCTTTCACCATGCCCTACCAAGTTCCCATCCCTTCTAAAAATTAGAGCAAGTCGGCCATGCAAATTAGCACAGAAGTAGCAATTTACCAAATAGATCCCAGGTGGTTTTATGGAGTTAATATAGCTTCTAAAAGTACCTAACCATTCCTGTTCAAAGATTAAACCCTGGAAGGATCTGACTCATTATAAACTAGAACTTTCAAGTTCTTAGATTTTGCTAGTAGTTTTATAACACATGGTTAGTTGGGTGAGAACAACTAAGGAACAACTAAGACAATTGACTGTTCAATTTAATGATCACTAATTGAATAACCAACATACTTATGGCATTGACTTAGAAAACCACTCCCACCTAAATTGGAAACAGTTCTGGAGCTAGATTAGAGAATGGAGACTTTTTGGTAACAGTGACTGCTAAGGCCTAAAATAAGTGGAGGCATTGTGGAATATAGAAACTAATAACATTAAACAGGCATCCAGGTACATATTCTCAATTCCCATCCTTGAACTAAAGGGAATACTTAGGGGGAAAATCCAGAAAACCAGTCGGTGGCACTCACCTTTGGAGAAAGACTTATTTTGTCTTGTACAGTGATGGTACTTCACTATTATAAGGAAAACAGCCTGGCATACGACAATTTGATATTATCATGGCACAGACCTCTCATATACTTGATTGAGCTTCTCAAACAAACTTTTAAAACCGAAATACCTTATTTGTATTACTTTATTAAACTGCCTCAATTATTTTATAGCTAAGCTAGTGAAAGTTTGCATTTCTGAATTCCAGCATCCAATGCCTCCATGGAAACAGACTGATCATATTCTACAAGTGAAAAATTTGGACATGCTGCCTGTTGGGTTATGAATATATGGAGATGGTTAAACAGGCGATTTGAAATTGAGACAATTCCAGAAAACAATCTTTGTATATGATTTGTCATTACAATTTTCAACTCGTGCTGGCATCAAGCTATTGTCTACATAAACTCTACATATGAATAAGATAAGCCTATCTGGAATTACAATTAATACAGTCTTTGCTTATCTTATTTTTAAAGCCAAAATTCAGTCTCATAAGTATTTTGTAAAATCATATTTTATAAAGATAAGTGGTTTATTAATTGTTTCAACAAGATCTATTCTGCCAAACAGCATACAAAAGAGGGAATATTCTTCTATTTTTTAATTAATGGACTGTACCCCATTAACACATACAATTATTATTCTTTTTAATTTTTAATTTTTATGGATGCATATTATGGGAAATAGGATAGTTTGATATAAGCATACAATGTGTAATGATCAAATCTGGGTAACTGGGGTATTCATCATCCCAAACATTTATCATTTCTTTGTGTTGGGAATATTCCCATTCTACTCTATTAGTTATTTTGAAATGTACCATAAATTATTGTTAACTATAATTGCCATATTGTGCTACCAAACACTAGATCTTATTCCTTCTAACTCTACCTCTGCACCTATTAACCAACCCCTCATTATCCCCCCTTCTCCAGCAACTCAACATCAGCACTCCCATGCTTATTGCAGCACTATTCACAATAGCCCAGATATGGATGCAGCGTAAGTGTCCATCCACAGATGAATGGATAAAGAAACTGTGAAATATATACACAATGGAATACAACTGAGCCATAAAAAGAATGAAATCGGCCAGGCGCGGTGACTCATGCCTGTAATCCCAGCACTTTGGGAGGCTGAGGCGGGCAGATCACAAGGTGAGAAGATAGTGCCCACCGTGAAACCCCATCTCTACTAAAAATACAAAAAATTAGCCGGGCGTGGTGGCGGGCGCCTGTAGTCCCAGCTACTCGGGAGGCTGAGGCAGGAGAATGGCGTGAACCCGGGAGGTGGAGCTTGCAGTGAGCTGAGATCGCACCACTGCACTCCAGCTTGGGCGACAGAGCCAGACTCTGTCTCAAAAAAAAAAGAATGAAATCTTGTCATTTGCAACAACACGGATGGATCTGGAGACTGGAGGACACTATGTTAAGTGAAATAGGCCAGGCACAGAAAGACAAATGTTTCATGTTCTCACTCGTGTGCTTAAAAAAATTGATCTCTTGGAGGCGGCGAATAGAATGGTGGTTGTAATTATTATTCTTTTAAATACTAGTGTAACTGACGTGCTACTTGAGCACTGGCTTCCCAGAGGGATAATGTTGTCGAACAGGGAGTGTCATGAAGTGCCTTCAAACGCTTTGTACATCATGAGCTTCCCCTGTGAGACTGAGCGGCACAATCACCAAGGCACAGCCAGCGTTTTGCAAAATGTGTCAGAAGAATGATCAGCCTTCCAAAGACTTCAGTAGGAGACATGAAATACTTAGTGAATGAGCTCTGACCAACAGCACAAGCAAGTCTAAAGTTTAGTGATAAGGTCCCTAAACTGAAAAGAAGACATTTTGGTACAGACCAGACTGGATAATAAGAACAATATAAAACTCCCAGAAGAGAACCCATCTTGGGCAACACTTAGTCCCTAAGCCCTGACAGGTTAAAGTTAATCATTACCACTAGAGAACAAGGGAGGAGGCAGAAGAGATTGAAATCAGAAACCACTGGGAGGCTGTTTATATTATTGTGAATGTGTATTACAGACTTCATTTGTGAGGTGGGCCCTTATTCTGAAGTAGGCCATAATAAAATTCTGGGGTAAAGAATATTTAAGTGTTAGTAATGAAAATATCTTAACAGGGAGCACAGTACCTAACCACTAAATACAAGATTCCAGTGCCCCGAGTGAATAAACACCACAGAAAATTCAATCCTTATGACACTACTATCACTTGCTTTTTCTTTTAGGAAAATTTTAGGGTCTTAAAAGAATGAACAAGTTTTTAAAATAACTTTATTTTAAAATAACTAGATATTCTAATAATCAGGCTCATTTAGCACTGTTGATTACTTTAAATTGGGAGTAAAAGTTTGAGTGTTTGTAGATCTCTTTGCTGAGTCTGAGGACTATCTTCTGTGCATATTTCAGGATAATGAATTCTGCAGTATTGCAAAGTATTTTCCTCTTTACTCTGGCGTGTCATAGTAATATGATGGGAGTGTGACTGCACCAGTGCCCTTTGGATTTTGAATCCATATCAAAATCTGTGCTAAACACAATCGGTAATTACAACCAGTTAAATGGGTTAATGACATACTTCCTTTCCCAGAGTCTTCTTTTTATTTTTTAAAAGCATTGTTTCGAAATAATTCCTATATTCGAGGGGGCGGAGCAAGATGGACAAATAGGAACAGCTCCAGTCTCCAACTCCCAGCGCGAGCGACACAGAAGACACAGAAGACAGTTGATTTCTGCATTTTCAACTGAGGCTCAGCTGCTGATACCCAGGCAAACAGGGTCTGGAGTGGACCTCAAGCAATCTCCAACAGATCTACAGCTGAGGGTTCTGACTGTTAGAAGGAAAACTAACAAACAGGAAGGACACCCACACCAAAACCCCATCAGTACATCACCATCATCAAAGACCAGAGGCAGATAAAACCACAAAGATGGGGAAAAAGCAGGGCAGAAAAGCTGGAAATTCAAAAAATAAGAGTGCATCACCCCCTGCAAAGGAGCGTAGCTCATCGCCAGCAATGGAACAAAGCTGGACGGAAAATGACTTTGACGATATGAGAGAAGAAGGCTACAGTCTATCAAACTTCTCAGAGCTAAAGGAGGAATTATGTACCCAGCGCAAAGAAACTAAAAATCTTGAAAAAAAAAGTGGAAGAATTGATAACTAGAATAATTAATGCAGAGAAGGCCATAAACGAATGGACAGAGATGAAAACCATGACACGAGAAATACGAGACAAATGCACAAGCTTCAGTAACCGACTCGATCAACTGGAAGAAAGAGTATCAGCGATTGAGGATCAAATGAATGAAATGAAGCGAGAAGAGAAACCAAAAGAAAAAAGAAGAAAAAGAAATGAACAAAGCCTGCAAGAAGTATGGGATTATGAAAAAAGACCAAATCTACGTCTGATTGGGGTGCCTGAAAGTGAGGGGGAAAATGGAACCAAGTTGGAAAACATTCTTCAGGATATCATCCAGGAGAACTTCCCCAACCTAGTAGGGCAGGCCAACATTCAAATTCAGGAAATACAGAGAACGCCACAAAGATACTCCTCGAGAAGAGCAACTCCAAGACACATAATTGCCAGATTCACCAAAGTTGAAATGAAGGAAAAAATGATAAGGGCAGCCAGAGAGAAAGGTCGGGTTACCCACAAAGGGAAGCCCATCAGACTAACAGCAGATCTCTCGGCAGAAACTCTACAAGCCAGAAGAGGGTGGGGGCCAATATTCAACATTCTTAAAGAAAAGAATTTTAAACCCAGAATTTCATATCCAGCCAAACTAAGTTTCATAAGTGAAGGAGAAATAAAATCCTTTACAGATAAGCAAATGCTTAGAGATTTTGTCACCACTAGGCCTGCTTTACAAGAGACCCTGAAGGAAGCACTAAACATGGAAAGGAACAACCGGTACCAGCCATTGCAAAAACATGCCAAAATGTAAAGACCATCGAGGCTAGGAAGAAACTGCATCAACTAACGAGCAAAATAACCAGCTAATATCATATTGACAGGATCAAGTTCACACATAACAATATTAACCTTAAATCTAATAGACATCTACAGAACTCTCCACCCAAAGTCAACAGAATATACATTCTTCTCAGCACCACATCGCACTTATTCCAAAATTGACCGCATAGTTGGAGGTAAAGCACTCTTCAGTAAATGTAAAAGAAGAGAAATTATAATAAACTGTCTGTCAGACCACAGGGCAATCAAACTAGAACTCAGGACTAAGAAACTCAATCAAAACCGCTCAACTACATGGAAACTGAATAACCTGCTCCTGAATGACTGCTGGGTACATAACGAAATGAAGGCAGAAATAAAGATGTTCTTTGAAACCAATGAGAACAAAGACACAACATACCAGAATCTCTGGGACACATTTAAAGCAGTGTGTAGAGGGAAATTTATAGCACTAAATGCATACAAGAGAAAGCTGGAAAGATCTAAAATTGACAATCTAACATCACAATTAAAAGAACTAGAGAAGCAAGAACAAACACATTCAAAAGCTAGCAGAAGGCAAGAAATAACTAAGATCAGAGCAGAACTGAAGGAGATAGCGACACAAAAAACCCTCCAAAAAAAAAAAATCAATGAATCCAGGAGTTGGTTTTTTGAAAAGATCAACAAAATTGATAGACCACTAGCAAGACTAATAAAGAAGAAAACAGAGAAGAATCAAATAGATGCAATAAAAAATGATAAAGGGACTATCACCAGCGACCTCACAGAAATACAGACTACCATTAGAGAATACTATAAACACCTCTATGCAAATAAACTAGAAAATCTAGAAGAAATGGATAATTTCCTGGACACTTACACTCTCCCAAGACTAAACCAGGAAGAAGCTGAATTCCTGAATAGACCAATAGCAGGCTCTGAAATTGAGGCAATAATTAATAGCCTACCAACCAAAAAAAGTCCAGGACCAGATGGATTCACAGCCGAATTCTACCAGAGGTACAAGGAGGAGCTGGTACCATTCCTTCTGAAACTATTCCAATCAATAGAAAAAGAGGGAATCCTCCCTCATTTTATGAGGCCAACATCATCCTGATACCAAAGCCTGGCAGAGATAAAACAAAAAAAGAGAATTTTAGACCAATATCCCTGATGAACATCGATGCAAAAATCCTCAATAAAATACTGGCAAACCGGATCCAGCAATACATCAAAAAGGTTATCCACCATGATCAAGTGGGCTTCATCCCTGGGATGCAAGGCTGGTTCAACATACGCAAGTCAATAAACGTAATCCAGCATATAAACAGAACCAAAGACAAAAACCACGTGATTATCTCAATAGATGCAGAAAAGGCCTTTGACAAAATTCAACAGCCCTTCATGCTAAAAACGCTCAATAAATTCGGTATTGATGGAACGTATCTCAAAATAATAAGAGCTATTTAAGACAAACCCACAGCCAATATCATACTGAATGGGCAAAAACTGGAAAAATTCCCTTTGAAAACTGGCACAAGACAGGGATGCCCTCTCTCACCACTCCTATTCAAATAGTGTTGGAAATTCTGGCTAGGGCAATCAGGCAAGAGAAAGAAATCAAGGGTATCAGTTAGGAAAAGAAGAAATCAAATTGTCCCTGTTTGCAGATGACATGATTGTATATTTAGAAAACCCCATCATCTCAGCCCAAAATCTCCTTAAGCTGATAAGAAACTTCAGCAAAGTCTCAGGATACAAAATTAATGTGCAAAAATCACAAGCATTCTTATACACCAGTAACAGACAAACACAGAGCCAAATCAGGAATGAACGTCCATTCGCAATTGCTTCAAAGAGAATGAAATACCTAGGAATCCAACTTACAAGGGATGTAAAGGACCTCTTCAAGGAGAACTACAAACCACTGCTCAGTGAAATAAAAGAGGACACAAACAAATGGAAGAACATACCATGCTCATGGATAGGAAGAATCAATATCGTGAAAATGGCCATACTGCCCAAGGTAATTTATAGATTCAATGCCATCCCCATCAAGCTACCAATGAGTTTCTTCACAGAATTGGAAAAAACTTCTTTGAAGTTCATATGAAACCAAAAAAGAGCCCGCATCGCCAAGACAATCCTAAGTCAAAAGAACAAAGCTGGAGGCATCACGCTACCTGACTTCAAACTATACTACAAGGCTACAGTAACCAAAACAGCATGGTACTGGTACCAAAACAGAGATATAGACCAATGGAACAGAACAGAGTCCTCAGAAATAATACCACACATCTACAGCCATCTGATCTTTGACAAACCTCAGAAAAACAAGAAATGGGGAAAGGATTCCCTATTTAATAAATGGTGCTGGGAAAATTGGCTAGCCATAAGTAGAAAGCTGAAACTGGATCCTTTCCTTACTCCTTATACGAAAATTAATTCAAGATGGATTAGAGACTTAAATGTTAGACCTAATACCATAAAAACCCTAGAAGAAAACCTAGGTAATACCATTCAGGCATAGGCATGGGCAAGGACTTCATGTCTAAAACACCAAAAGCAAAGGCAACAAAAGCCAAAATTGACAAATGGGATCTAATTAAACTAAAGAGCTTCTGCACAGCAAAAGACACTACCATCAGAGTGAATAGGCAACCTACAGAATGGGAGAAAATTTTTGCAATCTACTCATCTGACAAAGGGCTAATATCCAGAACCTACAAAGAACTCAAACAAATTTACAAGAAAAAAACAAACAACCCCATCGAAAAGTGGGCAAAGGATATGAACAGACTCTTCTCAAAAGAAGACATTCATACAGCCAACAGATACATGAAAAAATGCTCATCATCACTGGCCATCAGAGAAATGCAAATCAAAACCACAATGAGATACCATCTCACACCAGTTAGAATGGCGATCATTAAAAAGTCAGGAAACAACAGGTGCTGGAGAGGATGTGGAGAAATAGGAACACTTTTACACTGTTGGTGGGATTGTAAACTAGTTCAACCATTATGGAAAACAGTATGGCGATTCCTCAAGGATCTAGAACTAGAAGTACCATATGACCCAGCCATCCCATTACTGGGTATATACCCAAAGGATTATAAATCATGCTGCTATAAAGACACATGCACACGTATGTTTATTGTGGCACTATTCACAATAGCAAAGACTTGGAATCAACCCAAAAGTCCATCAGTGATGACTGGATTAAGAAAATGTGGCACATATACACCATGGAATACTATGCAGCCATAAAAAAGGATGAGTTTGTATCCTTTGTAGGGACATGGATGCAGCTGGAAACCATCATTCTCAGCAAACTATCTCAAGAACAGAAAACCAAACACCGCATGTTCTCACTCATAGGTGGGAACTGAACAATGAGATCACTTGGACTCGGGAAGGGGAACATCACACACCGGGGCCTATCACGGGGAGGGGGGAGGGGGGAGGGTTTGCATTGGGAGTTATACCTGATGTAAATGACGAGTTGATGGGTGCTGACAAGTTGATGGGTGCAGCACGCCAACATGGCACAGGTATATATATGTAACAAATCTGCACGTTATCCACTTGTACCCTAGAACTTAAAGTATAATAAAAAAAAAAAGAAATAATTCCTATATTCATGCAACTCACTCATTTAAAATATAAAATTCAGTGATTTTAAGTATTTTACAGAAATGTGAAATCATTACTATAATTTTAAATATGTTCGTCACCTCGATAGCAACCCCATACCCTCAGCTGTCATCCACCTACAGCCCTATCCTCCTCAGTTTTAAGAAGTTACCATTAATCTATGTTCTGTCTGTGTAGATTTGCCTGTTCAGGACGTTTCGTATGAATGGAATCTTACAATAATGTGGCATTTCGGGACTGGTGTGTTTTACTTAGCGTAATGTTTTCAAAATTAATTCACATTGTACCATGTATCGAACTTTATTCCTTTATATGGTCTAATACTATTTGATTGTATAGATATACCACATTTAGTTTTTTCATTCAGCCACTTGAGATGTGCCTAATTTATGGCTATCATAAATAATGCTGCTGTGAACATTTCTTTATGTGTGAGTGTTTGTGTAAATGTGTCTTTTCTCTCCTCTTGGGAAAATGCATAGGAGTAAAGTTGCTAGAACATAAGGTAACTCTATGTATTGTGAGGAACTGCCAGATTGTTTTCCAAAGCAGCTACACTATTTTACATTCTCATCAGCAGTTTAGGAGGGTTCCAATTTCTCCACTTCCTCACCAATACTTGATTTTATCTGACTTTTGGAATCTAGCCATCCTCGTAGGTAAGAGTAGTATCTCATATGGTTTTGATTTGCATTTCCCTGGTGACTAATTATGTTGAGCATCCTTTCATGTGCTTATTGACCATTTGAATATATTTCTTAGTGATAAGACTATTTGGATCCTATGACCATTTTTTATTGGGTTATTTGTTTTTTTTTATTCCTCAAAAAGTGTTATAATTCCATCTGATATCTCATATTCCATGAACACACAGTTTTTCTTCCCTTTCATTAAAATATAGTTGAATTGTTTTTCTTCAAAGGCTACAGCCTTTTTAGACCACTAGTTTCCATGCAGTAAGCTTCTGCTTTTTTGGAGAGCATCAAAGATTTTTAGTGCCTTCCTTAAGGCTACATGACATCACTAAATAAACCTGACACAATTCTTTTCTGCACTAGTAGTTAGAGTTTTCCAACCAGAATGGTTTTTATTGATCCCTAGGGGACCAGCTAACAGAGAGAATGACAATGAGTTGGAGAGCTAGGTAAGCTTCTAAAGTGACCGCCAAATTTTAGTATTTTTTCATATTCTTCCAATTCTAATGTATTTTTCACTGTGACCTTCAAATTGCACTTAGTATATTCTGGATTCAGACAAAAGGCAATTTCATTTACAAATCTTACAAACTTAATTTCATTATGAGTGAACATTCATTTTCCTGTGATTTCTATGTGTTTGGCATTTTAACAAAGATTACTCTTTATAATAAAGATATGTTTTACATAAACTTTTATGTGCCAAATACGTTACGTCAATATATATCAATCAAAAAATAAGAGAAACGGAGAAGAACAACAGTAACAATAGGCTCTCTCAACTCTGGCAAAATAAAAGCAAAAGAAGCAAAATAAAAATAAACAAGCAGAAAAATGACAAGATAATCTGACTAATAGAGGAATGTGCTAGAACTGATAATTTAATCAAAAGCCAGCTGTTAATCGAAAGAATAGTTATTTCATCAAGAATCTTTTTAAAAGATTCTTTGTAAAACATTAACCTAATAATTTTGTTCCCCTGTTTAAAACCCTCAGAAGGCTTCCTATTGCTGTTAGGATAGAACCACACATATTTCAAGAGGTGTAAGAGGGAAGCCTTGAACAATCTGGGCCCACATGACCCCATAAGCCTCACTGTTACCACTTTCTTCCCTGACTCTGAGTTTCATCCTTATTAGCCTTCATCCAATTTTTACTCACTTTTAAAAGCCCCTATGCATTAGGCTTATCAGAACTTATGGTGAATTTGTATCTGTATTAAATGGTATTAGGGCCAGGGTACCTAGGAATAAGCACATCCTACAGAGACTATTTCAAAAAGTTTCCAAGGGAGATACACAACAGGGAATAACAACACAGAAACAGAGAAGAATCACAGCACTTTTATGCAGATTTTGGTCCCAATCTAATTCAAACTTTAGGTGACCAAGCTACAATAATGTGAATTGGGCCAGTGAGCTGATTGGCCTCCTTATTTCCTGAGGCAAAACCCAACTTCTCGATTCGTTTATACACTAACCAGTGCTATGGAAGAGAGAAAGCACAGAGTGAGAGCAAGTCACCCTGGTACAGAAATGAGCAGAAAAGAAAGAAGAGAACAAGCCACAAAAGAGTGCTAACGACAGAAAGGCGTGAGACGCTGCCCGCCTGCAAAATGGCTGCATCACTGTTCCGGACCCTGAGGAATGCCGCACAGCTCCTTCCCCAGGAGCCGTAAGAACAAGTTGTTGGTGATAGGGTTAGAAAAAATTCTTGAAATCCATCTCTAATGTCAACATGACTCTCTTTTATGAGATTTCTTACCTTTCCGTTTTAAAATAAATAATAAGAGGCCGGGCGTGGTGGCTCATGCCTGGAATCCCAGAACTTTCAGAGGCTTAGGCAGGTGGATCCCTTGAGGCAGGCGGATCCCTTGAGGTGAGAAGTTAGAGACCAGCCTGGCCAAAATGGTGAAACCCATCTCTACTGAAAATACAAAAATTAGCTGGGTGTGGTGGTGGGCATCTGTATTCTCAGCCACTCAGGAGGCTCAGGCAGGAGAACTGCTTGAACCCGGGAGGTGGAGGTTGCAGTCAGCAGAGATCACACCACTGCACTCCAGCCTGGGCAACAGAGTGAGATTCTGTCTTAAAAAATAAAAATAAAATAGCAGTCTTAAAAAAGCAGAAAACCAAAACAGGTAATAGGCAAAAAGTCATGAAAGTTATTTCCCCCAACTAACATCTAGACTACTTTACTGAAAAAATACATATATACATTTAAATACTATTTTTTTTTGAGACAGAGTCTCGCTCTGTCACCAAGCTGGAGTTCTGTGGCACGATCTCGACCCACTGCAACCTCCGCCTCCTGGGTACAAGTGATTCTTCGGCCTCTGCCTCCCAAGTAGCTGAGACTACAGGTGCACATCACCACACCCAGGTAATTTTTGTATTTTTAGTAGAGATGGGGTTTTACCATGTTGGCCAGGATGGTCTCGATCTCCTGATCTCGTGATCTGCCCACCTCAGCCTCCCAAAGTGCTGGGATTACAGGTGTGAGCCACGCCACCGGGCCTATTTAAGTACTTTTAAAAAAAATGTACCTCGTAGGTCTTTTAGGCTGTTTAAAGTACATAGCAATCAAAATAAAGCTTCTCAATTTACCTTATTTATTAATGGTAAAAGTATTAATAAACCAAGTAGAGAAATTATAATAAATCCTATGGTTCACACTCCACTCACCAAGATAAATCCCAGGTAAACAAAGAGTTTCAAATTATTTTAAGTGCCTTCAAAGTACTGAAAGAAACATAGGTGAGTGTTACTATAAACTTAGGATGTGGACCTACACTTTCAAAATAACTAACAGAAAAGTAAGAGGCAATGGAATTGAATACATGAAAGTTTATGTTTCTCTAGGGACATGTCATCGTAATTAACCTGAAAACAGAAACTGGGCAAACTATAATTATATAAATGACAAAGAATTAAAACAAATACATAAATCACTAAGATCCAAGTAAACGAATAGGTGAAGGAAATATATAGGCAATCCACAAATGTGAATTATAAATTTGGGAAAAATCACTTCTTGTAATGTAGATAACTAATTAAAATGAAAATATTTATAAAATTCAGTAAGAGAAGGAGCAAATATCCAAATCAACACATAGGTAAGGCTAATATAGAGATAATTAACAAATGTTTCATAAATAAATAAGAAAATGTGCATTCGAAAATATTGTATTGAGAAAAATTATTAATAACTCAGGGCTTTTTCAGATGTTTATTTGTCTTCTGAAACAAATAAATGAGGTCTTCTGTCCCCCTCCCCTCCTTTCAGGTCACTTCAGCAACGCGATGGAAAATGAAGATGGAAAAGGGAGGTGGAGAGCATGCCCTGGGGAGGTTTGCGGTTGTTTCTCTGCTGTATTTGGAGGAGGCAGATTCAGAAGCAGCTGTGGTATATGAAAGAAAGGATGAAGGGAAAAGAGAATTTTCTGAAGTATGATTGAAAACTGATGGAAGCCACAGGGAACTTATTTGATATCTTCTGCTGTTTTCATACACTGAGATCTTTTGACTGCTGTGTTGCTCTTAGAATAAACAGTATTAGTTATGGCCTTACATGCTGTACACATAACCTTATAGATAAAGAATGCCTATCTGTATAAAGGTATATTTTCAGAAGGAAGGAAGGAAGGAAGGAAGGAGGGAGGGAGGGAGGGAGGGAGGGAAGGAAGGAAGGAAGGAAGGAAGGAAGGAAGGAAGGAAGGAAGGAAGGAAGGAAGGAAGGAAAGGAAGGAGCCAAAAATTCTTTATGATATCTTTGGGTAGATTAGGATATCCAATGACTTCTGAAAATTTTCTCTTCTCTATTATATAAGTCACACATAAAAGTAAGGGAAAAATAGACATTCGACAAGTTTGGTTATACTTTTTTTTTTTTTTTTGAGACGGAGTTTCGCTCTGTCACCCAGGCTGGAGTGCAGTGGCCGGATCTCAGCTCACTGCAAGCTCCACCTCCCGGGTTCATGCCATTCTCCTGCCTCAGCCTCCCGAGTAGCTGGGACTACAGGCACCCGCCACCTCGCCCGGCTAGTTTTTTGTATTTTTTAGTAGAGACGGGGTTTCACCGTGTTAACCAGGATGGTCTTGATCTCCCGACCTCGTGATCCGCCCGTCTCGGCCTCCCAAAGTGCTGGGATTACAGGCTTGAGCCACCGCGCCCGGCCTGGTTATACTATTTTTAAAAAGGATATTGTGACTCAATATATTTTTTAAAAGCTATTTTTCTTAGAACATCCGAAAAGTTGTCTGAATAAAAGAGAGGAAACATAGGTTTTTTAAAAAAGTGTAGTATTTTTATAGAATTAATATCTTAATCCATCTGATTCATATGCCATTTATTTTAGCTTTAGAATTTTGAAAAGGGGAATTACAGTTTGCATTTTAAAAAAAAGAAAGGGTAAATATTACTAAAATCTTTGGAATAAATGCAGGGAAGAAAGGACTTTTTCTATTGGCAAGTTTCAAAATATATTATTGACTTCCACCTTAATTCTTTTCTGAATCAGTACAAAACCCTTTTCACTACAATTAGATACTTTTCACCTTCTCTACAGAATTGTGTTAGACTCCAACAATAAAAACGGGTAGCGCACATGTGCCTCAGAAATGCTTTTTCTAGTCCTCCTGCACTAAATGTCCATGCACCAATACTTTTCAACACATATATCTTTAATTCACTCAGTCTTCACAGCACATAGGGGGTATGCTAGAGATGCTGCCCAAGAAATCAAAATGAAACACAGAAAAGAAATGTAATATGTACTAGATATACAAATGGTTTAAGTCATGGCATCTATGGCAGTTTATCATTATTCTACGTAGATGAGCTAAGACTATATCCAATCTATGGGCAACAATACCCTTCTCATTCCTGATGAAAATCCCAACTTTCTTAGCGGCCATGAAAAAACATCAAATTTAAAAAATCAGAAACAAAGTTTTTGCATGAATTTTAACCTCACACAGACTGTACTAGCAGAACCATTTATTTTAAAACCTACAAGATTTCTGCCCATCTGCAAGATTTCATGAATGCTCTGTGCAAGAAGGAAGTTAGTGAAAGATCAGATCAATGACGGGTCCTACATATAGTGGTTGTTGCGGAGCACTGAAATAAAAGCATTCAGTGGAGTTTGGAAGCAGAATGAAACTATAAAGAAGACATTACAAAACCTCTTAAACCTCAAGTTCATTTTGTAGATGTTGCAAAAGTCATTAAATATCTAAAATGCTTCAGGAATCTTCAGTGTTGCTTTTTAAAGTATACATAGCACTCAACCAATGCTAGATAAAGGAACATATAGCATTTTATGCTATGTTACTTAAATAACTCGATGAAAAGATATATTGTTACATTATTAGATATTAGTGGGAGCTCTTAGAAAGATTATTCCACTTAGTGACAGTCTGTTAAATAGATGGTTTGGAGCACATAGCTCAACACTGAGCTCTGTAGAAC
Source organism: Macaca fascicularis (assembly GCF_037993035.2). Classification (NCBI taxonomy): domain Eukaryota; kingdom Metazoa; phylum Chordata; class Mammalia; order Primates; family Cercopithecidae; genus Macaca; species Macaca fascicularis. Next base: position 73,183,271 of record NC_088392.1, on the reverse strand, counting down.
GGGAAAAGCTATATGCTGACATCTCCTGGGAGATTCATGGTGCTCATTAACATGTCAAAGACTGAGAAGTCCTGCAGTGGAGACATCTTTTCAGTTTGTGTAGCCCACCGTTTCCCAAAATTACTTGACTATGAAATATTTGTTTCATATGAAACAAACTCATGTTTCCATTGATGTATATTCCAAAAACACACTTTAGGAAGATCAGATCAAGGGAAATGTCCTCATCCCAGTGTTAAATTATGTTGACATTGACTACCTACTTTCCTCAAACCACTTAAAAACACCACAATGATCCAGGCTCCAGCAGAGGAGTGTGACCTGTGATCGCCAGCAGCTGATTCAACAGAAATTAGTGTACACAAAACATGCACTCTTAATAGTCTAGGCTCAAAATACACATCCTGTTCTCTTATCTATTAGAATAAAGAACGTAAACAGAGACCCTAACACTATTCCAGGAAAGATGTCATAAAGCAACAAAAATTATCAATCCCAGGACCAATTGTGGATGCTGGAAACCATTTGCGTGCAGGCTGTATCTTAAGAGAGAAAAAGAAAACGGGATCAAACTCATGGAGTGGCAGAATAAAATCAAAACAGTTTGTCTAGTCCATCACAAATTCTCCCTAGGTCAAAACTGAATTTTTATTTTGGCTATGGTCTTAATAAGAAACTGTGGATAAAATTAATTCAGTGAAATGTCATAGGATTAAATCAGCCAAGAGAGTGCCTGGAGAAACAAAAAGCATCCAGTAACTTTTTTGCAGATGGCAGATTTTCCAAGGCCTACATGAGGAAGAAGAAACTGAGAAAAAATGTTTCCCTAACTGAAATTTAAATGTGATCATGAAAGGAAAAATCACAGCTAACCTTCTTTATAGAACTCACTTTCTTTCTTTCTTTTTTTTTTTTCAATTGTTCTTTAGGTGTATTTTTTATTCTTTTTGATTTCCGGACTATACCAGTCAAGGTTGAAACACATAAATAGAACCAGTAGGAGATGTATGCTAAGAGATTTATTGCAAGGACTTGGCTCCTGTGATTTGGGAGCTGGCTAGACAAGACGGAAATACATGGGGCAGGCATGAGGGAAGGCAAACTGGTTCTCTCCAGCAGGAGCTGACACTTCTGTCCCCAGGTGGAGTTTCTCCTCCATCAGAGGAGCCCGAATCTGCTTTTCAGGACTTTCAAGGACTGAATCAGATCACCCATATGGTCTAGGATTATCTAGGATAGCCTTCCTTATTAAAGTCAATGGATTACAGACTATTTACATCTTCAAAATACCTGACAGCAACACCAACATTAGTGTTTTGTTGAATAACTGGTTATTATTGCCTTGCCAAGCTGACACATAGAACTGACCACCCAGGGATATGTGAATTCATAGATATAGCATAGTTAGTAAGTTGTAAAAAGTGATTTGTGACTCTGAAAATGCATAGACTCTATATATGTTTCTAACACACATACACATCAAATTTTATAACATATCATAGTCTAAAACAATTACAGGATATTTGTTAGAATTAAGTTTGGCTTTCTACAACAAAAACAAGAACAACAACAACAACAACAACATAACGTTGTTTTTAGAACACAGAAGCTTATTTCTCTTTCACATAAAAGCAGACTGGAGGTAGCCTATCCAGGGCTTGTGTGGCGGCTTTTCTGCATCTCAATTTCATAACTGGTTGAAGGTCCTATTGTTCCTGTTCCTTTCTGCTTTGCTTTCTTGGGCAGATCTCTTCCCACACCAAGGTTAACCAATCATTCGTGATAACTTCTAGAACTCTATCCTCCATTTCTGTTCTCTAAGAAGCGAAAAAGGCAAAAGGGGGAAAAGATTTTTCTGTCCCCTTTAAAGACCTTGCTGGAATTCCCATTTTTGCTTACACGTTTTTGGCCAGAATTTGGTCACAGAGCCACAAAAAGCTGTAAGGTAGGGTAAGAAATGTAGTCTCTGCTTCCAGAAAGCAGTATAATTGGCTAAAATGTGGGATCGTGTTACCAAGAATCAAAAGGAAAATGGATGTGTAAGTAGGTAGCTGGTATCCTCTGCCTCACCATGTGACCTTCAACTCCTCAAGAACATTTGGCCTCTCACAATTATGTGAGTGTGTGTGGCCTTTGTGCAATTGATTTCTAAGGGTGGGTTGAGAAGGCATGACGTGTATTTGTCAGGTATATTTGTGTTTTTTCAAGGCTCTTTCAGACTTTGCCTGTTAGCAACTTCTGCAAACTTTACTTTTTAATATATAAAGCCATTCTACCCAAAACTTCAGCCTTAACTTTGAAATCTTTATGTTAGAAAGGGTTTCAGATCCAAACTCTTTGGAACTGGCTTCAAGACAACTGAGTTTGGTTCTGATTTAGTGCTGATTCTGGCAGCTGATTTTCTGTCTTATTCCTAAGCATGGTTTCCACAGTATATCCAGATTTGGCCAATCCAGTTTGTGTGTGTGTGTGTGTGTGCATGTTGCTTTCTGTTTTTATTTTCCTCTCTCATTCATATCATAGATATTAAATTATCTAAAAGTGAGGAGAATAATAGTCCTGCCTTCCTTTCACCAGCATGACCTTAGGGTTTGGTGTGTTTCTGATGTTACTAAAGTGACTCTTTTTTTTCCCAGCTTTGATTTCTGAGCATTGTTTGAAAGCCTACATTACACAATATTTGCCACATCCATTTCTCATCATAACCCAGAGTAAAAGTTGTCTCCTTAAATATTGACATAAAATTATTATTCTTGTGTTCAATAAAGGAGGCTTAAACATGAGAATAAAGAAATGGACTATGTAGTAAATGGCAATGATTTGAAGAGAAAATAGTTTACTTTTAGGCTATCAGAAATGCAAAGTTGGGGCAGACAGAGAACAGTGTAAGCTCTTTGTGTGAAGAAATGCCTCATTTGTTCATTACTGATTTCTTTGGTAATGTTGAAATGCCTTAACTGTGCAATCATGAAACTGAATACCACTTGCTTATTGCTGTAATTTGTAATCATTTACAAGGTTGCTGAGTAATAATTTTATTATTGCTGTTAGAAGATGAGTCTATTAGGAAACAACAATTGCCAACTCTTTATCCTTTAGAGCACTGTATAGAGAGAATTATGATACCAATTGCTGTTTTCCACGAGACATTGGTCTTTAATTGGTGATACCAGTGTACAGTAACAGCTAGCAGAGAACTGCTTAAACCTATATTTTTTTCCCTAGATGGTCATAAAGGGACCATTATCTTCTTACATTCTAAGTAGCACTTAGACCTGCATTTTGTACTCTGTGATTTTGAACATTTTTATCTCTTTGTATTGGCCTACTCCTTCTCTGGCACCATCATTGGGAAAAAAACTTTCCAATTGTTATACATTTCATTTTGCTTATAATATGTAAGCAATTCATAAACTTGGGCCACCATTTGGTTATTGTGTTGTTCAAGATATTTTTTCTTCATTCAAAAAGCAAATGAGTGATTTCAGCTCAGAAACAGAGAGAGCTGGAAAAAGCAGCACTCCTACCTCTACAACAACAAAAAAACATCTGGACAAACTGAAAATAAATGGCATATCATAAATCCATCAAAGAACTGAGGTAACAGAGCCAGATGTAAAAGGCCACATACTATATGATTCCATTTAAATGATATTCTGGAAAAAGCAAAACTATGAAAATGGAAAACGGAGGGAAGGTTACCAGAGTTGAGGTTTGGGGAAGGGGTTGACTACAGATGGCTATAGACAGGGAATTGTAGGATGCTAGAAGTAGGGTAACTAACTATACATCCTAGTTTTCCAAGACTCTCAATTTTAAAACTCAGTGTCCTGAGTTCCAGTTATCCCTCTTTCTTCCAGGCAAATCAGGACTGCTGGTGACACTGCATGGAAGTGTTCTGTATGATGCTGGTGGTAGATATGTGACTCCATGCGTTTGTTACAATTTGTGGAACTGGAAATCACAAAGGGTGGGCTTTACCATATGAAAAAAAAATTTAATCAACTAATATATCACAGATTTCAGGAAATAATGCAGGCTGTGATAAATATCTAACTGTATTAGAAATGAGTACTTGATAAAAAATTGGAATCTGGTCACAAGAGCAAATATGTTGAGCTTTGAGGAGCACATAGTAGACATCTGCAAACTTGTGCAGGCTATCACGAAGAAAATGGATTGAACACTTTCGGGGCTAGCAGTATTATGTAACTAATACTCTTAGATTCATGCAATGCACAACCTGAACAACTGGGTTTTGTGGCTCTGCATAATTTTGCATAATTAATAAATATCATCAGATCTTATTTTCTTCATTTATAAAATGAAGATGCTACAATGGAGATCTCTTTTGCGATTATCCATTGAGGCTGTGGGTTCTGGAATTGATCATATCTGCATTTAAATGCTGGCTCCAAAACTCTTTAGCTCTGTGGCTTTGGTTAAATTATTCAACCTGTCTGCACTCTGATTTTGTCTTCTTAGAATAAATATTAGAATGGCACCTGTCTCCATTGCTGGGATAAAGGTAAGTGAGATCACATATATAAGAAATAACACAATGCAGATGACATGATTGTATATTTAGAAAACCCCATTGTCTCAGCCCAAAATCTCCTTAAGCTGATAAGCAACTTCAGCAAAGTCTCAGGATACAAAATTAATGTGCAAAAATCACAAGCATTCTTATACACCAGTAACAGACAAACACAGAGCCAAATCAGGAATGAACTTCCATTCGCAATTGCTTCAAAGAGAATGAAATACCTAGGAATCCAACTTAAAGGGATGTAAAGGACCTCTTCAAGGAGAACTACAAACCACTGCTCAGTGAAATCAAAGAGGACACAAACAAACGAAAAACATACCATGCTCATGGATAGGAAGAATCAATATCGTGAAAATGGCCATACTGCCCAAGGTAATTTATAGATTCAATGCCATCCCCATCAAGCTACCAATGAGTTTCTTCACAGAATTGGAAAAAACTGCTTTAAAGTTCATATGGAACCAAAAAAGAGCCCACATTGCCAAGACAATCCGAAGTCAAAAGAACAAAGCTGGAGGCATCACGCTACCTGACTTCAAACTATACTACAAGGCTACAGTAACCAAAACAGCATGGTACTGGTACCAAAACAGAGATATAGACCAATGGAACAGAACAGAGTCCTCAGAAATAATACCACACATCTACAGCCATCTGATCTTTGACAAACCTCAGAAAAACAAGAAATGGGGAAAGGATTCCCTATTTAATAAATGGTGCTGGGAAAATTGGCTAGCCATAAGTAGAAAGCTGAAACTGGATCCTTTCCTTACTCCTTATACAAAAATTAATTCAAGATGGATTAGAGACTTAAATGTTAGACCTAATACCATAAAAACCCTAGAAGAAAACCTAGGTAATACCATTCAGGGCATAGGCATGTGCAAGGACTTCATGTCTAAAACACCAAAAGCAAAGGCAACAAAAGCCAAAATTGACAAATGGGATCTAATTAAACTAAAGAGCTTCTGCACAGCAAAAGAAACTACCATCAGAGTGAACAGGCAACCTACAGAATGGGAGAATATTTTTGCAATCTGCTCATCAGACAAAGGGCTAATATCCAGAACCTACAAAGAACTCAAACAAATTTACAAGAAAAAAACAACCCCATCAAAAAGTGGGCAAAGGATATGAACAGACACTTCTCAAAAGAAGACATTCATACAGCCAACAGATACATGAAAAAATGCTCATCATCACTGGCCATTAGAGGAATGCAAATCAAAACCACAATGAGATACCATCTCACACCAGTTAGAATGGTGATCATTAAAAAGTTAGGAAACAACAGGTGCTGGAGAGGATGTGGAGAAATAGGAACACTTTTACACTGTTGGTAGGATTGTAAACTAGTTCAACCATTATGGAAAACAGTATGGCGATTCCTCAAGGATCTAGAACTAGAAGTACCATATGACCCAGCCATCCCATTACTGGGTATATACCCAAAGGATTATAAATCATGCTGCTATAAAGACACATGCACACGTATGTTTATTGTGGCACTATTCACAATAGCAAAGACTTGGAATCAACCCAAATGTCCATCAGTGACAGACTGGATTAAGAAAATGTGGCACATATACACCATGGAATACTATGCAGTCATAAAAAAGGATGAGTTCGTGTCCTTTGTAGGGACATGGATGCAGCTGGAAACCATCATTCTCAGCAAACTATCTCAAGAACAGAAAACCAAACACCGCATGTTCTCACTCATAGGTGGGAACTGAACAATGAGATCACTTGGACTCGGGAAGGGGAACATCACACACCGGGGCCTATCATGGGGAGGAGGGGTGGGGAGGGATTGCATTGGGAGTTATACCTGATGTAAATGACGAGTTGATGGGTGCTGACGAGTTGATGGGTGCAGCACACCAACATGGCACAAGTATACATATGTAACAAACCTGCACATTATGCACATGTACCCTAGAACTTAAAGTATAATAATAATAATAATAAAAGAAATAACACAATATATGGCACATAATAAATATGGATAATATCTCTTCTAAGTGGATTGCTAGCACTCTCATTTGCCTTTACTAGTTTTTGGACTTATGTAACACAAATATATTAACTAAAATGGCAAAATGGACATTTTAGTTTCAAAAAGTCAATCAGAGTTGCAATTCTTGTAAATTTAACTTTATCACCACATACAAGAAAGAAGTTGACAAGAACATAGAAGAGTGTTACAGGCAAGGAATAGTTATATAACAGAGAAACAGGTAGAAAAAGACTGAGAAATTTTTAAAAATCTGACCTTGAATCACACCCTTTATACCATAGCTTTGACACTTGATCTATTAACTACATGTCAGAATTAAAGGGCTAGAATACTTCTTTCTAATTGACTGCTACAAATCTATTGAGAGTCATCATAGACCGTTGTGCAATTAATGATCTGTTGGCCAGGCATGGTGGCTCATGCCTGTATTCCCAGCACTTTGGGAGGCCGAGGTGGGCAGATCACCTGAGGTTAGGAGTTCGAGACCAACCTGACCAACATGGAGAAAGCCCGTCTCTACTAAAAATGCAAACTTAGCCGGGCATGGTGGCGCATACCTGTAATCACAGCTACACGGGAGGCTGAGGCAAGAGAATTGCTTGAACCCGGGAGGCAGAGGTTGCAGTGGGCCAAAATTGCACCACTGCACTCTAGCCTGGGCAGCAAGAGCAAAACTCCGTTTCAAACAAAAAAAAATTATGTTAAGAAAGTAAGAAAGAAAGACAAGGCAATCTTCTGGTTGATTGCCACTCATTGGCAAAATATATATTGCACACTGTAGTGGTCATGCACAGTGCTAGTGTTAGAATTTACAAAAATAAATAGAGATAGACATATAAATCAATGGAATAGGATTCAGAGTCCAAAAATTAGGCCTCACATATATGATCAATTAAATTTTGACAAGAGTGCCAAGACAATTCAGTAAAAGAAAGTCTTCTTCAACAAATTATGCTGGAACAACTGGATATCCACCTACACCTAAAACTAAACTGGATCCCTATTTTATACCATAGACAAAATTAATTCAAAGTAGATCAAATGTAAATCTTTAGGTAAGATCAAAATAGATCTTTCCTAAATGTAAGAGCTAAAACCATGTAGAATTCTTAGGAAAAAGCAGGCATAACTCTTTATGACCTTGGATTAGGCAATAATTTCTTAGATATGACACTAAGAGCACCAGTAAATAAGAAAAAAAAATAATGAATTGGGTTTCATCAAAATTTAAAACTTTTGTACCACAAAGGACACCATCAAGAAAGCAAAAAGGCATTTTCACAGAATGAGATAAAATATTTGCAAATAATACCTGATAAAGACTTGTATCTACCGTGTACAAAGAACTCTTACAACCACAGTAATATAAAAGTAGTCCAATTTAAATATGAGCAAGTGTCTATGATGGTTAGAAAATCTCTTTATATAAAACAGGCAAGGGAAGATCAGGAAATACTAGAATTATAAGGAGAATTTAGGAGTCTCTAGTCCAAATACCTTTTAAAAATTGAAATTGCATTATCATATCTTTATTACCTATTATCCATATGCTTGAATATCTTCACTGATAAGAAGCTCACTCCTTTATTGGGCTGCCTGTCTCAACACTGGCCAGTCCATATCATTTGGAAATTTTCTTCAGAATCAACATTTCTAAAAAAAAAAAAAAGTTATATGAATGGCCAAAAAGCACATTAAAAGATACTCAACATCATTAGTCATCAGGAAAATATAAATCAAAATCAGAATGAGATGCCACTTCACACCATACTAGGATGGCTAGAAAAAATAGATCATAAGTGTTGATGGGAATATGGTGACTATTTCTCACAGCATTTGTCATAATACCCAAAAAGTAGAAACAACTCAAATGTCCATCAACTGATAAACAAAATATAACAAATCCATACAATGGAATAATATTTAGCAATAAAAAGGAATGAAGTACTGATACATGCTACAATATGGACAAATGTTGAAAATATGCTGAGTGAAAGAAGCCAGTCACAGAAGGCCACATATTACATAAAACCATTCATATTAAATGTCCAGAATGGGAAAAATCTATAAAGACAAAACGTAAATTAGTGGTTCTCTAGGGTTGAGGAGAAGAAGTGGTGGGAGAATGAAAAGGTGGGTGCAAATAGGATGGGCTTTATTTTAGGGGTGATGAAAATATTCAAAATTAGATTGTAGTGATTCAAAATTAGATGCCGTGATGATTGTAGTGATGATTGCACAACTAAAAAATCCATTAAATTGTACACTTTAAGTAGGTGAATCATATGGTACATAAATTGTATCTCAATTTATGTTGTTTTAAAAAGCTGTTGTTTTAAAAAGCCCTGCCATTGAACAGTTCCTAATTCAACCACGTAGAATGGCAACTGAATGCACAGTTACTTGATAGTAGAATACGTAAAGCACCCTTCGAGCAGGGTATGGAGAGGACACACTTTAATACGCTTTTCTGTATGTGTGCATTTCTCTCGTAATGTTAAGGAATCCGGTTTGTAAACTGAACACCTCAGAAGCATCTGCATATGAAATTTACCCCAGATAACAAGTATATACTTAAAATTGAAATATAGATAAGAACTTTATATTTCCTTCTTCATAAAAATTGAAAACAACACATGCACACAAAATAATATCGTGACAAATTATTATTAATTATACTTTAAGTTCTAGAGCACATGTGCACAGCATGCAGGTTTGTTACATATGTATACATGTGCCGTGTTGGTGGGTTGCACCCATTAACTCGTCATTTACTTTAGGCATATCCCCCAGTGGTATCCCTCTCCCCTCCCCCCACCTCACAACAGGCCTGGTGTGTGATGTTCCCCACCCTATGTCCAAGTGTTCTCACTGTTCAATTCCCACCTATGAGTGAGAACATGTGTGTTTGGTTTTCTGTCCTTGCAATAGTTTTCTCAGAATTATGGTTTCCAGCTTCATCCATGTCCCTACAATGGACATGAACTCATCCTTTTTTATGGCTGCATAGTATTCTGTGGTGTATATGTGTCACATTTTCTTTATCCAGTCTATCATTGATGGGCATTTGGGTTGGTTCCAAGTCTTTGCTATTGTGAATAGTGCTGCAATAAACATTCGTGTGCATGTGTCTTTATAGCAGCATGATTTATAATCCTTTGGGTATATGCCCAGTAATGGGATGGCTGGGTCAAATGGTATTTCTAGTTCTAGACCCTTGAGGAATCACCACACTGTCTTCCACAATGGTTGAACTAGTTTACAGTCCCACCAACAGTGTAAAAGCATTCCTATTTGCTCCACATCCTTTCCAGCACCTGTTGTTTCCTGACTTTTTAATGATCACCATTCTAACTGGTGTGAGATGGTATCTCATTGTGGTTTTGATTTGCATTTCTCTGATGGCCAGTGATGATGAGCATTTTTTCATGTGTCTGCTGGCTGCATAAACGTGACAAATTATTTTGCAAATGTGTGCAATATACCATATGCATTTTTATACATCCATTATTAATGTCATTATGCTAATTTACATTTTCTAAGTTAACATCACACACATATTTTGATGTGTTAACATATTTTATATACATATAAATTGAAGAACTCCATGTATTTGTATAGTTTATAGGGAGACAAGATAGTTTTATCATAGCATATGTTAAATAATATAATATACACAGAAAGTAAACCATAAAACCAGACCAGACAATCTCTTTTTTTTTTTTTTTTTTTTTTTTTATGTGAGACGGAGTCTCGCTCTGTAGCCCAGGCTGGAGTGCAGTGGCCGGATCTCAGCTCACTGCAAGCTCCGCCTCCCGGGTTCACGCCATTCTCCTGCCTCAGCCTCCCGTGTAGCTGGGACTACAGGCGCCCGCCACCTCGCCCGGCTAGTTTTTTGTATTTTTTAGTAGAGATGGGGTTTCACCGTGTTAGCCAGGATGGTCTTGATCTCCTGACCTCGTGATCCGCCCGTCTCGGCCTCCCAAAGTGCTGGGATTACAGGCTTGAGCCACCGCGCCCGGCCCCAGAAAATCTCTTTATATAAAATAGGCAAAAGAAAATCAGGACATACTAGAATTATAAGGAGAATTTAGGAGCTTCTAGTTTGAGTATTTTTAAAAAATAGAAATTCCATTTACCATATCTTTGTTACCTATTACCTGCATGCTTGAATATCTTCACTGATGAGAAGCTTAATCCTTTATTAGGCTGCCTGTCCCAACACTGGCCAGCCCATATGACTTGGACAGTTTATTCAGAATTTGTGTCTTTGCAATGATCCAATGATTTAAGACTTGCCATTTGTAGCAGTAGAAAATAGGCCATACTTATACATATGTCACTCTTTGGTACTTTTTCAAGCTGTTTCATGTACATTACTGCATTTTGTTCATAGGACCATCCTGTAAGGTTTGCAGATGTATGATATTTTTCAGTTTTGTTGATAAACACCTGAGGCCTGTATTATACTTGTTCATAAAGGAAGACAATAGAATTCCATTTAAGTGGGGAAATTACATTTGCTTACTTGTTTCTTTGCGTGTTGAGATATTAGATAGCTCTCAGAATCTTTGGCTACTTTGAAAGGACAGGATCTGCATTAAACTACCTGTAATAACTCCAGAACCATGGCTCAGAGCTATTCTGCAAGCCACTGAGTCCAGACAATGTGGCCTCCTCATCCACTCCCCCAAATCAATGCCTTCCCCTTGGGCAGTTCGATTTCTAACCTGTCTCATGAGGCTGCATCCCACGGATAGAATACACCCATGTCTGACGTTAGTGACAGGGAAGGTAGGAAATGTAGTCTCGGGGACGGCAAGATATATGATACAAGAAAATATCAAAATGTAGAATCATTCTTTTGAACTTTCAAAAATGGCAGATGCCCACTATGGCTTTCTAATTCATTTTTCTAATGCCTGACTTACCCTCTCAAGTCATCTTCTAGGGTTTTTTGTTCTTTATCTGTATATTCCTAAACTTGCACATATAAATTTAGCTCTGTGTCTGTTTAACTAGAGTTTGCTAGCTTGGGCTTAGTGCTTCCACCTCTTCAGATCATGTTGAAACCTGCTTGGTCTTTCACTGTAAGAGCAGTCCAACCCAGTTTTAATGAACACCCTTGATACTTGTTATTTCTAATTTTTTTTCTTGAGATGGAGTTTCACTCTTGCTGCCCGAGCTGGAGTGCAGTGGCAGGATCTCAGCTCACTGCAACTTCTGCCTCCTGGGTTCAAGCGATTCTCCTGCCTCAGCCTCCCAAGTAGCTGGGATTACAGGTGCCCGCCACCACACCTGGCTAATTTTTTTGTATTTTTAGTAGAGATGGGGTTTTGCCATGTTGGGCAGGCTGTTCTGGAACTCCTGACCTCAGGTGATCCACCCAGCTCAGCCTCCCAAAGTGTTGGGATTACAGGTATGAGCCACTATGCCCGGCCTGTTATTTCCAATGGGGGCATATTAGCATCTCTCTTGGGTGGTGATGATGGTTTGAAAATGTTACTGAGGATACTCTGATACATTCTGTGCTTTAGAATCAGTTTTGTTGTACAGTTACCTGAGCTTCTATGAATTAACCTATCTTCATGTCACTTTACCTTGTCCTCAAGAATGTCATGAGATGTCAGGTCATCTTTATCAGATGCCTTGCTTAAATCAAGATAACCAGTGTCTGTGGCCATCCTTTGCTCTATTAGTTTAGTAAAGTTAATGAAAAATAAATATTCTTAGTTTGGTATTACTTTTTAAAAATTATTCTGTGTCCATTCCATCCATTCCTAGGGATCATTTCTTCCTTTCCTTAGGGTTCTACTTCTCACAGACTTTTTCCAGAGTTTTAGTAGGGATACAAGGTTTAACGATCTTTTTGTGGGTGGGTTCACAGCCAGATCATGTCTTCTCCTCCCTCTGCTTCTGGGTTCTCCAGAGCAGAAAAAAAATAAAAGACATGCAACATCAGAATCTCCAGTTTTACTACCTCACTGTTATGTCTTCACACCCACGTGCAGTAGGCACTCCTCCCAATATTGTTTTTATTCCTGCCCAGAACATCTTACATTCTAGTTGTTAAGCGTGTTTTAATGAACACACACAAAGTGTTAAGAGGGGAAACTTCCAGTATTGTAGGAATTATTTTATTGATTGGTTGACTCATTCATTCATTTATTTAAGAACTATTGATTGAGTGCTATGAGGGATATCTTTTCTTTGGAGAAATGGGCCACTCTTGCCCCATGGGCTGAAGTTTTCTGTCCTTGTACCCTCCTGTAATCCTCAGACAGAGTTGTGGATGAGGCCCAGGTTGAGGCCTCTAGAGGCATTTTCTGGGGGTAATATGTGGACAACTTGCCACATGCTTGGAACTGCTTGCAGAGTAAAGCTCACCAGCGACAAGCAGAATCAAGGCACTGGAGAACGAGAACACTCTGAGGTCACCAGCTGAGTGCCTGGATATTTATGTATAGAAAGCCAGTGCCTGCTTTAGACTTTGTAGTTTTATGATCCGATAAATTCCAGTTTTGCTTAATCTAGTTTGTGTTCCATTTCTGTCACTCACAACAGAAAGGACACCAAAAGGACACTAAAAATGTTCTACTGTCAGTCTTACTTTTAGATGTATTTGCCATTTTTTTCTCTTCTTTCTTCAAAAATATATATAGGAAATGCAAAGAGGCTATGCCAGGGGATACTACTCTCTGTTACACAGGAATGAAATTAAAGAATACATGCTCTAACGGATGAAGGTAATAGCAGTATGTTTAAAGTACTGTAAGGGCACCAAGGAAAAATGACTAAATGCAATAATATAAAACCCACCATGTTTCATCCACTGGCCCTCATCACCGCCCCCCTCCTATTCAGTGCCCTTGGCCTGAGACCTGTTTTAGTCTCAGAGCCTTGACTGGTACCTGCTCCTGCTCTCAGACTGTGCTCCTCAATGAGCTTCAGTTTCCTCTTGGCACTGCTTTAGAGTCACTGGCAAATTTATTTCTCCTTTTTCAGAATTTTTTAAATGTAGTGATTTTGTTTTATTAAGTAGACTTTTTATGGTGCCTTTTACAATGTTTTGTCTTCCTGGTTAGCCAATGAGCTTATGTTAATTTCAGTGAAAGCTGGTTATTATTATTACTTTTTTTAAACCTTCACTTGAGTCACCTATCATACACTTTGTTGGTTTGTTTTTCTCTCCTATTGACCTTGGACCTGTAGGTCCCACTGCCTGGGCAGTTCACCTTGTGCACTCAGAAGTGAGTAGGGAGGAATTAACCTTTACCATAGACATAGTGATCAGAAAACAGCTACTGGGTTTGGAGAAGTCTTGATCACATTGTCCGTTGGTTAAATGGCTGTAAGTCATAAATATTGAGCTTTTAGAAAGTGGCAGTGTTTCACTCGGATTCATCAGCCTGATTGTTCCTTTGCTTTTAAAGAATAGAAGTTTCTGCTTTTTACTTAACTTAGCTGTATTATTTATGCAGAATTTAATACCCTTTTCTCCGACCTGCAGTTCTTGCCAATGGCTAAAATTCTCAAATGCTCAGTGGAAGTTGCTTTCAAAGACTAGCTCAGAGAGTAATGCCATTGATAAATTGATTTCTTTGAAGATAACAGATTAATTTGCTGCCCACAATTTGTGAAACCCAACAGGACCATCATTGTATCTTAGTGATGTTTTATCCCTCAAGCAACTAGCACAGTTTCTAGCACATAAGATCAGCCAAGTAAAAGTTTATACATGAATAAATAAATAAGTGGATAAATCACATACATTTGAAAAAGAATATACAGAGTAAATAATTCTCTATAAACGATGTAATATTCACTTAGGCTTAAAGAAATATGTTGAGGGCTCTTTTAAGGTGGATAAGGATGAAAAAATAACTGAAATCTTTTTTAAAATTAGTAGAAGTTTTTCACTTAGGGTATGTTTCTCCTGCAGCAGGTGTTTTCAAGCTTTTTCTTTAACACTCTTTATAAGAAATCTCCCCATGCCTTATAGCTATACCTGCCATTTTGCTGTCTGTTCCCAATGAGTCCACTTACGGTAGCTAAAATATTACTTGCAAATCATTTCCCACAATCTTAATAAGAAAGCAAGCTAGGCTGGGCCCAGTGGCTCACGCCTGTAATCCCAGCACTTTGGGAGGCCGAGATGGGCGGATCACGAGGTCAGGAGATCGAGACCATCCTGGCTAACATGGTGAAACCCCATCTCTACTAAAAATACAAAAAATTAGCTGGGCGTAGTAATGGGCGCCTGTAGTCCCAGCTACACGGGAGGCTGAGGCAGGAGAATGGCATGAACCCAGGAGGCAGAGCTTTCAGTGAGCCGAGATGGCACCACTGCACTCCAGCCTGGGCAACAGAGCAAGACTCTGTCTCAAAAAAAAAAAGAAAGAAAAAAAGAAAGAAAGCTAAAGTTATCTCACTCAATAATCAACATAATTTTAAGGCATTATGTGAAGATGCCTTGTTATATCAGAGAACAAAACAAAGACATTCAGAGAAAACATCTTTGAATAAACTAAAAAGTAGTTTCAGAAAATGTATCTTCTTATGTACTATTAAGATGGACTGATTCATTTTCAATTCTTTTTTTTAATCTACTTTATTGAGAATGGGAATTGAATCCTCATAGGACATATTAAGTGGTAAATCAGGAAACGAGTCTCATATATGTAAGAGACAAAAATATGTGTGTATTTTCAAAACAATAGTATCTTTAATAAAAATATTAAACATTTCTGAAAGTGATTGTATTTATTATTGTATTTAAGCATTCTTTTTCCTTTGTTTCATCTCTTCAGAACCAATTGCCAATCTGCATGAGGAAGGTCACGGCTTATTCACATCTGATTAAAGAGCTATTTATTTTATTATCATGCACCTCTCCTCTGTAAGGTCCAGATTACACCTTTATGTGCAAAAATTTTCAAGGTAGGCTGTACAAGCAAGAACTTGGACTCTGGAAACAAACTGATGTATGCAAATGTTAATTCTGCCTTGTGGACAGGTTAACATTATCTCAATAAACCCTAATTTTCTTATGTGAAATGTAGAAATA
The DNA here is from genome assembly GCF_037993035.2 of Macaca fascicularis. Taxonomy (NCBI): domain Eukaryota; kingdom Metazoa; phylum Chordata; class Mammalia; order Primates; family Cercopithecidae; genus Macaca; species Macaca fascicularis. The sequence goes on along the minus strand of NC_088392.1, from coordinate 73,167,635 downwards.
ATCACAATATCGTTTCCATAAGAGGCAAATGAGATAATACATTTTAAAGTGCCTAATATGGTATATGTCATAGTTTAGTGATCAGTTATAAGCATAATAATTATTATTACCATAGAACATAGATGAGAAGGGCGGAGCAAGATGGCCGAATAGGAACAGCTCTAGTCTCCAACTCCCAGCGCGAGCGACACAGAAGACCGGTGATTTCTGCATTTTCAACTGAGGTATTGGGTTCATCTCACTGGGGAGTGCCGGACGATCGGTGCTGGTCAGCTGCTGCAGCCCGACCAGTGAGAGCTGAAGCAGGGCGAGGCATCGCCTCACCTGGGAAGCACAAGGGGGAAGGGAATCCCTTTTCCTAGCCAGGGGAACTGAGACACACAACACCTGGAAAATCGGGTAACTCCCACCCCAATACTGCGCTTTAAGCAAACAGGCACACCAGGAGATCATATCCCACACCTGGCCGGGAGGGTCCCACACCCACGGAGCTGCCCTCATTGCTAGCACAGCAGTCTGTGATCTACCGGCAAGGCAGCAGCGAGGCTGGGGGAGGGGCGCCCGCCATTGCTGAGGCTTAAGTAGGTAAACAAAGCTGCTGGGAAGCTCGAACTGGGTGGAGCTCACAGCAGCTCAAGGAAACCTGCCTGTCTCTGTAGACTCCACCTCTGGGGACAGGGCAATAACAAACGCAGCCGAAACCTTTACAGATGCAAACGACTCTGTCTGACAGCTTTGAAGAGAGCAGTGGATCTCCCAACACGGAAGTTGAGATCTGAGAAGGGACAGACTCCCTGCTCAAGTGGGTCCCTGACCCCTGAGTAGCCTAACTGGGAGACATCCCCCACTAGGGGCAGTCTGACACCCCACACCTCACAGGGTGGAGTACACCCCTGAGAGGAAGCTTCCAAAGCAAGAATCAGACAGGTACACTTGCTGTTCAGAAATATTCTATCTTCTGCAGCCTCTGCTGCTGATACCCAGGCAAACAGGGTCTGGAGTGGACCTCAAGCAATCTCCAACAGACCTACAGCTGAGGGTCCTGACTGTTATAAGGAACACTATCAAACAGGAAGGAGGACACCTACACCAAAACCCCATCAGTACATCACCATCATCAAAGACCAGAGGCAGATAAAACCACAAAGATGGGGAAAAAGCAGGGCAGAAAAGCTGGAAATTCCAAAAATAAGAGCGCATCTCCCCCGGCAAAGGAGCACAGCTCATCGCCAGCAACGGATCAAAGCTGGACAGAGAATGACTTTGACGAGATGAGAGAAGAAGGCTTCAGTCCATCAAATTTCTCAGAGCTAAAGGAGGAATTACATACCCAGCGCAAAGAAACTAAAAATCTTGAAAAAAACGTGGAAGAATTGATGGCTAGAGTAATTAATGCAGAGAAGGTCATAAACGAAATGAAAGAGATGAAAACCATGACACGAGAAATACGTGACAAATGCACAAGCTTCAGTAACCGACTCGATCAACTGGAAGAAAGAGTATCTGCGATTGAGGATCAAATGAATGAAATGAAGCGAGAAGAGAAACCAAAAGAAAAAAGAAGAAAAAGAAATGAACAAAGCCTGCAAGAAGTATGGGATTATGTAAAAAGACCAAATCTACGTCTGATTGGGGTGCCTGAAAGTGAGGGGGAAAATGGAACCAAGTTGGAAAACACTCTTCAGGATATCATCCAGGAGAACTTCCCCAACCTAGTAGGGCAGGCCAACATTCAAATCCAGGAAATACAGAGAACGCCACAAAGATACTCCTTCAAGAAGAGCAACTCCAAGACACATAATTGCCAGATTCACCAAAGTTGAAATGAAGAAACAAATCTTAAGGGCAGCCAGAGAGAAAGGTCGGGTTACCCACAAAGGGAAGCCCATCAGACTAACAGCAGATCTCTCGGCAGAAACTCTCCAAGCCAGAAGAGAGTGGGGGCCAATATTCAACATTCTTAAAGAAAAGAATTTTCAACCCAGAATTTCATATCCAGCCAAACTAAGTTTCATAAGTGAAGGAGAAATAAAATCCTTTACAGATAAGCAAATGCTTAGAGATTTTGTCACCACTAGGCCTGCCTTACAAGAGACCCTGAAGGAAGCACTAAACATGGAAAGGAACAACCGGTACCAGCCATTGCAAAAACATGCCAAAATGTAAAGACCATCGAGGCTAGGAAGAAACTGCATCAACTAACGAGCAAAATAACCAGTTAATATCATAATGGCAGGATCAAGTTCACACATAACAATCTTAACCTTAAATGTAAATGGACTAAATGCTCCAATTAAAAGACACAGACTGGCAAACTGGATAAAGAGTCAAGACCCATCAGTCTGCTGTATTCAGGAGACCCATCTCACACGCAGAAACATACATAGGCTCAAAATAAAGGGATGGAGGAAGATTTACCAAGCAAATGGAGAACAAAAAAAAGTGGGGGTTGCAATACTAGTCTCTGATAAAACAGACTTTAAACCATCAAAGATCAAAAGAGACAAAGAAGGCCATTACATAATGGTAAAGGGATCAATTCAACAGGAAGAGCTAACTATCCTAAATATATATGCACCCAATACAGGAGCACCCAGATTTATAAAGCAAGTCCTTAGAGACTTACAAAGAGACTTAGACTCCCATACAATAATAATGGGAGACTTCAACACTCCACTGTCAACATTAGACAGATCAACGAGACAGAAAGTTAACAAGGATATCCAGGAATTGAACTCATCTCTGCAGCAAGCAGACCTAATAGACATCTATAGAACTCTCCACCCCAAATCAACAGAATATACATTCTTCTCAGCACCACATCGTACTTACTCCAAAATCGACCATGTAATTGGAAGTAAAGCACTCCTCAGCAAATGTACAAGAACAGAAATTATAACAAACTGTCTCTCAGACCACAGTGCAATCAAACTAGAACTCAGGACTAAGAAACTCAATCAAAACTGCTCAACTACATGGAAACTGAATAACCTGCTCCTGAATGACTACTGGGTACATAACGAAATGAAGGCAGAAATAAAGATGTTTTTTGAAACCAATGAGAACAAAGATACAACATACCAGAATCTCTGGGACACATTTAAAGCAGTGTGTAGAGGGAAATTTATGGCACTAAATGCCCACAAGAGAAAGCAGGAAAGATCTAAAATTGACACTCTAACATCGCAATTAAAAGAACTAGAGAAGCAAGAGCAAACACATTCGAAAGCTAGCAGAAGGCCAGAAATAACTAGGATCAGAGCAGAACTGAAGGAGATAGAGACACAAAAAACCCTCCAAAAAATCAATGAATCCAGGAGTTGGATTTTTGAAAAGATCAACAAAATTGACAGACCACTAGCAAGACTAATAAAGAAGAAAAGAGAGAGGAATCAAATCGACACAATTAAAAATGATAAAGGGGATATCACCACCGACCCCACAGAAATACAAACTACCATCAGAGAATACTATAAACACCTCTACGCAAATAAACTAGAAAATCTAGAAGAAATGGATAATTTCCTGGACACTTACACTCTTCCAAGACTAAACCAGGAAGAAGTTGAATCCCTGAATAGACCAATAGCAGGCTCTGAAATTGAGGCAATAATTAATAGCCTACCAACCAAAAAAAGTCCAGGACCAGATGGATTCACAGGTGAATTCTACCAGAGGTACAAGGAGGAGTTGGTACCATTCCTTCTGAAACTATTCCAATCAATAGAAAAAGAGGGAATCCTCCCTAATTCATTTTATGAGGCCAACATCATCCTGATACCAAAGCCTGGCAGAGACACAACAAAAAAAGAGAATTTTAGACCAATATCCCTGATGAACATCGATGCAAAAATCCTCAATAAAATACTGGCAAACTGGATTCAGCAACACATCAAAAAGCTTATCCACCATGATCAAGTGGGCTTCATCCCTGGGATGCAAGGCTGGTTCAACATTCGCAAATCAATAAACATAATCCAGCATATAAACAGAACCAAAGACAAGAACCACATGATTATCTCAATAGATGCAGAAAAAGCTTTTGACAAAATTCAACAGCCCTTCATGCTAAAAAAGCTCAATAAATTCGGTATTGATGGAACGTACCTCAAAATAATAAGAGCTATTTATGACAAACCCACAGCCAATATCATACTGAATGGGCAAAAACTGGAAAAATTCCCTTTGAAAACTGGCACAAGACAGGGATGCCCTCTCTCACCACTCCTATTCAACATAGTGTTGGAAGTTCTGGCTAGGGCAATTAGGCAAGAGAAAGAAATCAAGGGTATTCAGTTAGGAAAAGAAGAAGTCAAATTGTCCCTGTTTGCAGATGACATGATTGTATATTTAGAAAACCCCATTGTCTCAGCCCAAATTCTCCTTAAGCTGATAAGAAACTTCAGCAAAGTCTCAGGATACAAAATTAATGTGCAAAAATCACAAGCATTCTTATACACCAGTAACAGACAAACACAGAGCCAAATCAGGAATGAACGTCCATTCGCAATTGCTTCAAAGAGAATAAAATACCTAGGAATCCAACTTACAAGGGATGTAAAGGCCTCTTCAAGGAGAACTATAAACCACTGCTCAGTGAAATAAAAGAGGACACAAACAAATGGAAGAACATACCATGCTCATGGATAGGAAGAATCAATATCGTGAAAATGGCCATACTGCCCAAGGTAATTTATAGATTCAATGCCATCCCCATCAAGCTACCAATGAGTTTCTTCACAGAATTGGAAAAAACTGCTTTAAAGTTCATATGGAACCAAAAAAGAGCCCGCATCTCCAAGACAATCCTAAGTCAAAAGAACAAAGCTGGAGGCATCACGCTACCTGACTTCAAACTATACTACAAGGCTACAGTAACCAAAACAGCATGGTACTGGTACCAAAACAGAGATATAGACCAATGGAACAGAACAGAGTCCTCAGAAATAATACCACACATCTACAGCCATCTGATCTTTGACAAACCTCAGAGAAACAAGAAATGGGGAAAGGATTCCCTATTTAATAAATGGTGCTGGGAAAATTGGCTAGCCATAAGTAGAAAGCTGAAACTGGATCCTTTCCTTACTCCTTATATGAAAATTAATTCAAGATGGATTAGAGACTTAAATGTTAGACCTAATACCATAAAAATCCTAGAGGAAAACCTAGGTAGTACCATTCAGGACATGGGCATGGGCAAAGACTTCATGTCTAAAACACCAAAAGCAACGGCAGCAAAAGCCAAAATTGACAAACGGGATCTCATTAAACTAAAGAGCTTCTGCACAGCAAAAGAAACTACCATCAGAGTGAACAGGCAACCTACAGAATGGGAGAAAATTTTTGCAATCTACTCATCTGACAAAGGGCTAATATCCAGAACCTACAAAGAACTCAAACAAATTTACAAGAAAAAAACAAACAACCCCATCAAAAAGTGGGCAAAAGATATGAACAGACATTTCTCAAAAGAAGACATTCATACAGCCAACAGACACATGAAAAAATGCTCATCATCACTGGCCATCAGAGAAATGCAAATCAAAACCACAATGAGATACCATCTCACACCAGTTAGAATGGCGATCATTAAAAAGTCAGGAAACAACAGGTGCTGGAGAGGATGTGGAGAAATAGGAACACTTTTACACTGTTGGTGGGATTGTAAACTAGTTCAACCATTATGGAAAACAGTATGGCGATTCCTCAAGGATCTAGAACTAGATGTACCATATGACCCAGCCATCCCATTACTGGGTATATACCCAAAGGATTATAAATTATGTCGCTATAAAGACACATGCACACATATGTTTATTGCAGCACTATTCACAATAGCAAAGACTTGGAATCAACCCAAATGTCCATCAGTGACAGACTGGATTAAGAAAATGTGGCACATATACACCATGGAATACTATGCAGCCATCAAAAAGGATGAGTTTGAGTCCTTTGTAGGGACATGGATGCAGCTGGAAACCATCATTCTTAGCAAACTATCACAAGAACAGAAAACCAAACACCGCATGTTCTCACTCATAGGTGGGAACTGAACAATGAGATCACTTGGACTTGGGAAGGGGAACATCACACACCGGGGCCTATCATGGGGAGGGGGGAGGGGGGAGGGATTGCATTGGGAGTTATACCTGATGTAAATGACGAGTTGATGGGTGCAGCACACCAACATGGCACAAGTATACATATGTAACAAACCTGCACGTTATGCACATGTACCCTACAACTTAAAGTATAATAATAATAAATAAATTTTAAAAAAAAAGAAAGTAAAATAAAAAGATAAACTTTTTATGGGAAAACATAAGAAAACTTATAGTGTACAGATAGTTCTCACATGGGACACAAAAGACACTAATCATAAAAGAAAAAAATGCTACGTTGAACTATATTCAAATATGAACTTTGGACCATCAAAACATAATTGTTCTGTGTTTGGTTTTGTACTGGTACTGTATTATTTTAATTACGATAGCCTAATAATATAGTTTGAAGTTGGATAATGTGATGCCTCTGGCTTTGTGTTTTTTGTTTTGTTTTTTTTTTTTAGTTAGAATGTTTTGGCTTTTCAAGCTTTTTCCTGGTTCCATATTAATTTTAGAATAGTTTTTTTTTTTTTCTTTTTCTGTGAATAGAGACGTTGCAGGTTTGACAGAAATACTGGTGGTCTTTCACCTCCTTCGTTGGTTGTATTACTATGTATTAAAATTTTTGTGGCTGTTATCAAAAAAAGAAAAAAAAAAGAACATAGATGAAATTTTATAGGCCATGGGTCAGTGGTAGTGTCTGTCTTCTGAAAATGTTTACAAAAAATTAAGATTATGATATTAAAGCATAATGAATAATATATTTACTCAGAAAATTACCTTTCTTCCAATTTCTTACTTTGAGAAAGTTCAAACATTAAAAAAAAAAAAAAACTTCCCAGAATAGTACAATGAAGAGCATATATCCACCGGGAGTCACCAACTGCTCCCTTCTTACCACACAAGCTGGCTCTCTCCCTCTTTATGTTTCAATACATCTGCACAAATGTCCTAAAACAAGGATGTTCTCCCACAAATCCTCAGTATAAAGATGACATTCGAGAAATTTAACATTGGTCCTCCTACTATGTAATGTATAGGTTGTACTCACATTTCCTCAACTGTCCTAATAATGTTCTTTAGAGCAATTTTATTTGTGTTTTCATTTTGCTCCAGGACCGAAACAAGAAGCATTGTTTGCATTTCGTTGTCATGTTTCTTTTCGCTTTCTTCACTCAGAAAAATCCCCAGACATTTTTTCTTTTCTTTCACGATATTGATTTGAAGAGTCAAGGTCAATTGTCTCCCGATTGTCCCTTAATTTGAATTTGTCTGATTGCTTCCTCAGTCCTAGACTCAGGGGTTCAACTTCTCAGCAAGATACTGTGATCACTGGCGCTGTGTTCTTATCAGTGCAGCAAGGCACAAGGCCATGATGTCACCTTCTGTCATGTTAAGTGGGATCTGTTGGTATGTCCACCAGATTACATCATGTAGAGGCTTCCCTGTTTCTCTTCTAATTAATAAATAACCTAGGAAGTGACACTTTGAGATCAGATGTATCCTGTTCTCCAACAACTTGTTACCTAATGGTTTCAGCATCAAATTATTATTCTTGTCTGAATCAGTTATTACAACACTGGTTGCAAAACAGTGACTTTTCTAGTTATAACATTGCTTCTACATTTATTCGTTGTCATTCTTCTGTAGAGAAGAGCTTCCCCCACCGCATTTTAGAATCATTATGGACTCATAGATTTTTTAAATAAGTTTTAAATATTAGAACACATCTAATATGTACAAGATATGTATGCAAAATATTTTTCAGTTCTAGAACATAAGAACTGTGAATTGTCCTTGTAGAGCACTATTGTTGATTCAAAACTAGTAGCAAAAGATCCAGTGTACAAGAGATTCTTTGTAAAGACTTTAAATCTGATAAGATTTTAAGTATAAATTTATGATTCATTGATAATATTTGGGGGATTTTGTAGCACTACTGCTCTCTACATGGATAGAGGCTTGACTACATTAGTTTTTAAACATAAATTTCCACCAATTATAATATTGTTTAGCATATTAAAAAGTACTATTTTATATACTTTTAAAAAAAGTATATATTATTTAAAAATAATACTTTTTTATACCTATAAAACACAAAGGAACTGAACTATTGCCAGAGCACAGAGCTCTCCATTTGTTTCTCTTAAACACATAAAATGGCATACTAAATAAACATTTATTATTATTACATGTTTCAGGAGTCTTCCTTGGAGTAATTATTTGTTCTGGTCAGAAAAAACAATAGGTTTTTCACCCAAGGGTAGAGTTCTGTATTGAGCTTCCATTTGCAGAACTATTCTGTTACTGAAGAGTTACTGCCCTAGAAAACTTTCCAATTCTACTTATTTCCCTAGCTTCATATTTTGTTGTGAAGGGTTATTATTAAGTTTTATCTGAAAATATAGCTATTTTCTTGTAAGTAATATGGGATTATTTTTTCCTGATTAGTTTTAAGATTTTCTCCTTGCTTTGCTGTTGTAAAGTTTCACCAGGAGGTATCCAGTTGTGAAATTACTTCTATTTATTCTCTTTTTCCCTTTCTCTTTATTCTTTCTTCTAAAACTTTTTAGTAGATGTAGATCTTTTTTATTTTATCCTTTATGTCACTGATTTGCTTGTATTTTCTACCTCTTCATCTCTGTATACAATATTTCATGTATTTTTTCCTATCCCCTCCTTATTTATTTCTTCATCTATGTCTAACCTAATTACCTATATTTTTCTTTACCCGAATTTCCATTTAGATCTTTTCAAATCTCTTTATTTTTCTTGGTACCTTTTTTCTTTTTTAAAGAATAGACATTCTTTCTTTTAGGTCTGAAATTATTTTTAAACATTTCATTTATATTCTTTCTTTGTAGTATCATGTTTTTTTCCTGAAATTCTGGAGATTTTTTTTCTAATCAAAGGGTATCATTTCCTTAAGTGTATATGACTTTATAATTGTGAGATCATCCTAGGTTGGGCTTTTCTTGCTATGAGAAACCACATTGGTCAGAGCTGTGGAAGTAGCCTAGAGAGCAATTTGCTTTTGTTTCGCCCATGGTCCCAGGTGTATCTCCATGTAGAGACTAATTTTTATATTAAATTTTTTGGTTTTGGCTTTTTGGAACCAGAATTTTTGTGAATTTGTACTTCTGTGAGGCCAAGATCAGACTGTCAGGAGAAACTTTTTTTGCAAAGATCAAAAGGAAACAAAACCTTTATCATCTCCCTCTGAAATGAAGAACATTTTCAAACAACCTTGAATTGAGAGCACCACCATTTGAAGGTCCCACTTTAATGTGGGTTTCTCAAATCTGCACACTTTGCCTGTTGGCAACCCATAGTCAGTGTCCTATCCTCGTGGGCATTTAGTCACATATTGCCAAATTATGATGTTGGTACCTATCCCTACCCTCTCCCCATACCACAGAGCACCAGTATTGCAGCATGTTGCTCCAACTTCTGGATCCATCTTCATGTTCAGCATCTAGGTGTTTTCTTCTCAAGAGTGGAGCTTAGTATGTAGAAGACTGTTTGTTATTAGATTTTCACAGAATTTCTAGGTGCTTTTTAAAAAATTTTTTAAATTATACTTTAAGTTCTGGGATACATGTGCACAACAGGCAGGTTTGTTACATAGGTATACACGTGCCATGGTGGTTTGCTGCACCCATCAACCTGTCATCTACATTAGGTATTTCCCCTAATGCTGTCCCTCCTGTAGCACCCCCCGCCAGGCCCCGGTGTGTGATGTTCCTCTCCCTGTGTTCATGTGTTCTCATTGCTAAACTCCCACTAATGAGTGAGAACATGTGGTGTTTGGTTTTCTGTTCTTGTGTTAGTTTGCTGAGAATGATGATTTCCAGCTTCAGCCATGTCCCTGCATAGAACAGGAACTCATCTTTTTTTATGGCTGCATAGTATTCCATGGTGTATATGTGTCACATTTTCTTTATCCAGTCTATCATTGATGGGCATTTGGGTTGGTTCCAAGTTTTTGCTATTGCGAACAGTGCCACAGTAAAGATGCTTGTGCATGTGTCTTTATAGTAGAATGATTTATAATCCTTTGGGTATATATCCAGTAATGGGATTGCTGGGTCAAGAGGTATTTCTGATTCTAGATCTTTAAGAAATTGCTACACTGTCTTCCACAATGGTTGAACTAATTTACACTCCCACCAATTGTGTAAAAGCATTCCTGTTTCTCCACATCCTCTCCAGCGTCTGTTGTTTCTTGATTTTAATGATTGCCATTCTAACTTTCGTGAGATGCTATCTCATTGTGGTTTTGATTTGCATTTCTCTAATGACCAGTGATGATGAGCTTTTTTTCATAGGTTTGTTGGCTGCATAAATGTCTTCTTTGAGAAGTGTCTGTTCATATCCTTAGCCCACTTTTTGATGCGGTTGTTTTTTTCTTGTAAATTTGTTTAAGTTCTTTGTAGATTCTAGATATTAGCCCTTTGTCAGATGGATAGATTGCAACAATTTTCTCCCATTCTGTAGGTCTCCTGTTCACTCTGATGATAGTTTCTTTTGCTGTGCAGAAGCTCTTTAGTTTAATTAGATCCCATTTGTCAGTTTTGGCTTTTGTTGCCACTGCTGTAGGTGCTTTTTTAAAGAAGGTTTTTAAATGATCAAGTCAGACATATTCCTGTAACGGGAAATCTACTATAATCTTTACTTCTCCTTAAATATTCTGTAAGATTGTTTTTAGTGACATAATTATGCCATTTAACCTTGTTTAGGACAAGAAAATGCAAGTGGAATTCTACTGGGTGAAGCTTCCTTCACTTTCCTGATGAAAAGAAGAGGGATTTTCCCTCTCTTTCTGCCTGGAACTTTCACCAATGCCTAGAGGCAACACAGCCATCTTGTAGCCACATTCTACAGATGCTTCAGCAGGAGGACAGAGCAGCCTGATTCCTTGAACAGGGGCCTTAACTCTGGACTCCAGCACTGAGATTTCTTGTTCTATGACCAAAGTAAAGCATTAATCTAGTTTAAACCATTGTTTTTCAGTCTTTGGTAAATGCAGTCCTGATTGATACTCTAAATGGTAGCTTCAAATAAGTAATTCTATTGTAATAATAAATATATATATATTTTAAAATATGCAACTTCAAGTCTTTTGTATCTAAACTGCAAAGACAGAAATATGAGACTAGCTACTGCATTTAGCAGGATTCCAAGAAAAAAACTGCAGACTTGGGACTTGGAACACATCATGTTCTGACATATGAAAAAAATTCTATTCTCTGAAAACATGTGCTTTTGCATGTTCTCATTCTTTGTCACCTGCTGTTCTCCAGCCTGAATGCTCCTTTGTACCCTCTGCTTATCATATTATTTTACAATCATCGTTTATTGATGTATCTTCTTAACAAGACTATGACTTTTTTAAAGGTAGAAAATGTATCCCTTGCATGTAAAACAGTGTCCAGCATCACTAATGTATGCACTTCCTTATTAATCCTCTAAATGTGCAAACGTTGTAGTTTTTCAGTGATAACTACTAAGTGCCAGGCACTCTTCTTGGTACTGGTGCAGTGATCAAAATAGACACAGGTCTTTGCCCCTGAGGCGATTATGCGATGTATACCCTCGTTGATCTTGGTTAAATGAAAAAAATACACATACTGGAAACTTTTCCACATTTGTGAATACACAAAATGTGATGGAATTATGTTGGAATGAAGCCTAGGAAAAATAATCATTTTCTCAAAATATATTTTGGTCTTCTTTATTATTTCACTTTTTATGTTGTCTGGAGGGTGTTTATTAACACATCATTTTCAGCACATGTTGATAAATCCCAAAGCAATTCTATCCAGCACAAAACCTTCTCTGGAGACTCACAGCCATAACTTCAGCTTTCTTGTAGAAAATTGAACACCACAAAGATATCCATAAATTTGACACAAAGAAGGTCAAATCCCTTTTTTCCTCATCCAGAAACCTATTTGTCTTCCTATATGACCTACCTCATAAAAACACCACTACCCACATATTCATTAAATGGACCATGTTATTCTTTTCCTTCATAGGAGCCCCATGACTTCCACCTAAAACCCACTCCTCAGCAAGGCAGAAAATACAGCAACTCCAGGCTCTCTTCCTGAGTATCCTTTGCTCTCCCTAGAAACGACCAATAGAATCACTAGCTATGGCAGACACATACCACTCTTTTTTTCTCTTTGTTTTTACTCGCATTGTTCTTCTTCTGGAATGCTCTGCCCCTTCACTCAGGCTAACTCTTCCTGGAGCACTGCCTTTACTTACAGCTTACCCCACGCTATCCAAGTCAGGCCATTCCATGCCCACCTTCTGTGTTTATAACTCTTACAGCACATGGGAAAATACATTTTAAACATTTATATTTCCAAAGAAACACTTTTTAAAAAAATCAATGTAACAATCGTATGTGTTAAACCTATGGAAGAAGAAAAACAAAAGCCAAAAATCTCTCCAAAAAGCCTTTTGCCTTCCCCTCCAAAACAAAGCCATTTTCCTTGTCTTACAAAAATGTTATTAGATTTTTCTTATTTTCAAGTTTTTAACCTAACTTCATGAAACTAGAAAAATCTAAGAAATCCAATATTCCATAAATAGAGGGACCTTATAATATTTAAAATAAAATCTCATGTTTAAAAGTAAATTAAATTAGCAAATTTTACATTTTCTGAGTAAAATTTGCTTCTGTACTTAGTAAGCTAAACATGGTAATAAAATTAGTATATCAAATTGTACAAATTGCATCTTTTATGTTCTTCACTACAAAACAGTCTATTATAAACTGTGTGTCACAAAAGCATGTACCACTTTCTTTATCATACAAATACAAATGTGAACAATACCATCGAAAACAGGTCTGAAAGGAAAATATGCTCTCAAGATTGCACCACATTATCTCCTACAAAATTTAACAGTTCTTAAAGTTATGAAGTAACTTCAGGTCAGTTTTGGGAGGAAAGTTAACACTAAAAATCCTTGCTTATTTTCTACTTTTCTGCAATATCCCCTAAATTTTATTTATATTTTCTCTTCATGTATCTAAAACATTTAAGACTGTGAGGGGAAAAATGGAATCAAATAGAAGCCTCTTAACTTCTCTCTAATCCTCAATAGAAGTGGCAATGGAAATCTTTGCAGATGTCTATGTCCTAATTTATTTAATTCTTATATATATATCCCTCTGTGACTTTTAAAATTTTAGTATATGTTGAACATTCATATTTCTTGACATTCCCAATAGCATTGCATTCAGTGTGATGTATATAAAAACTGGAAACTCCTAAATTTTTCACTTTCTAGGGATTTTAGAGCTATTCCAAACATGTGCAATCATGGAGTGAGCTAGAAAATGGAATTGAGGGCCTTTAACAGAATAGACCATGGTTCGCAAAGATGTGGGCTTCTCCTCACACAGTCTGGGAGCACCATAAAGAAAAAAACTGTTGTGGTGTGCTTGTGTGCATTGTGTTATATCAGTCTATATATCTACATCCATTTCTTTATATCTTTGTACATATCTATGTCTAAATCTTTCCATCTATCTGCCTACCTACATATCTATCTATATCTTCTCATGCCCAGCTCCTAGCAGCATAAGATGTGCCTAAGAAACATATGTGAAATAAGCAATAAGCAAAGAATGCTTCACAGTCATGAGTTTTGTTTATGTCACCTGGAAAAGTTCAGCCTACGCATGAGGTCACCTCCAGCAGCCAGGAAAATGTAAGTAAACTTCATCACAAAATCTTGTCTTCACTTGTTTCCCAAATTTTGGCTGAGCTCTTCTTAGGGCCTCTTTGTAGCTTTTGTTAAAAAACATGTTCAAGGAGGGTGACAAGTTGTACTGCACTTAATGTGCAGTAATCAATGTCTTGGAAAAGAAACTGCCTTAGAGAGTAAATAGGAATGATGTCTCCTTCAGCCTAAGGAAACTGTCTCTGTAAGAATCCATCTTTTTATTAGCCAACAACCACCTTTCTATAACAGTAAACTATTCTAAAATTGTGTACCTTCACCCAAATTCTCCTCCATTTTTCCATTCTACCTCATTTTGTTGTTCTAGTATAGCAACCACTGTAACCTATCTTTCCAGCCCACAAACAGTTACGAGTTAATGTTACTTTCCATCAGAGTAGTGAATGTTAAGTGGCATAAAACCCCAGTCGTGCCATCAAGTTTTGATCAACAATTTAGTTATTTTTGCTACTACTGTCAGAATGAACATTAAGCTGAGTACACTATGCCACCTGCTTCAAAGTGGGGTCTAACTGGCTGCAAGTGATAGAGTAACAGCAGTGGTACCAAGGAAGGTCACGAATCAATGGGGCCACAAACACATTGACCCATCTATATATTAAAAGGTGAGATCACAATAGTCAGCAGTTCTACAGAAACACCAGTTTGAAGGGATACCAACTGAGTAGTGTATCTGTGGGTTTCTAGAAATTCTATGGGACATTACAGTGATTTGCTGATAACTGGGCAGTAATTGTTGCTGACATATTTGATAATATTTAAAATTATTTAATTCTTCAAGTGTCCACCAATATTCTTAGGATTGAAAAGACAATTATAAACTCCAAAAGTTGAAAACTATTGTGTCTGTGAATAAACAAAGCTGTTAATGAAGGTTAGTATTTTTTTCTGCATAAAAGAGAACAACTAGCCCTAAATTTAGGGCTCGTTATACTAATAAAGACTTTAATAGTTTGTGTTACCTATTGCTGCGTAATGAACCACCCAAAATTTAGTGACTGAAATCCATGACATTTAGTTTTCTCATAAATCTGTAACTTGAGCAGTCCTCAGTGGGGACAACTTATTTCTCCCACTTCAGTATCCGGTAGAACAGATCAAAGGCTAGAGGCAAGAAAGGCCTTTCATTCACATATCTGGTCTAGATACTGACTGTAGGCTTGAATCTTAGCTGTAACTGTCAACCACAACCACCAATGCAGTCTGTGCATTTGATCTGGGTTTCCTTAAGACAAGGTTCCAAGGGCAAGTGTCCCAAGAGAGAGACGCAGATGAAAGCTATATTACTTTATTGATCCAGCAGTGAAACCATGCATTTTGTTTTGTTTTGTTTTGCTTTGTTTCCAAAATGACAGAATAGAGGCTTTGCCAGGATGCCTAACCTACTTGGAAATAGCAGAATAGTGCATAGATATTCACACTGTGTACTTCTCTCCAAGAAGGAACACAAAAGTTCAACATAAAAGCAAAAGAAAACTTTGTATATGGGGACAAAAAAAGGTGACTAACAGCCTGCATAGCAGGGTCCAGTGGAAAACCACGAGTGAATCCCCAGTACAGGAGATGAGGAGGAGTCTCTCTATGATACACATTCCCACTGAGGAGGCAGGCATCCAAGCCACATGAGCCTACCAAGCCTTGGATGCATTTGACTTGGGGAGTACTTGGGCGACTATGCACACTCCCAGACCTAGGCACCAATAGAAGGTAGCCATTCCTTATCATAAAGGGCTGCACAGAAACTGCCAGCTGGAAGCATAGCAGTCACTGGTTTGGAGATTCTTTGACCAGCATCTGGTGTCCTGGTCTAGAAGAAAGGTGTGCCCACAGCCAGAACTGTGAGACAAGTATGGGATGGACCCTAGCTGTAGATGCTAGGTTGGAGCACATCCCTCACCCCTTTCTGGGACCAGAGCAAGAGGAGATTTACCTGGGAATGGTGACATTGGCCTGGGTGGTGAGTTTTATGGCCTGGGGCAGTTTCATTGACTGAGGAAAAACGATGTGTGACTTGGCTAATTGTTATAACTCACTGCCAAGGCTGGGCCATTATGGGGAACCCTGCTGGGTCTGAAGCAAGTTCCAATGATGTTTGCTGGGCTATGGAGTTGAAACTTCTCCTCTTTCCCTGTGTTGGGTCTTTGGCACAGCAATGGTTGCTCCACTCCTCATGAGGGCATTGAAAATTCCATAGAAACTAATTAGAAAACTAATTTCTGACCCTCATGCCTGCCATTAAGTGGCCAGAGTGCAGACTTGCCTGGCTGAGCCCCATCTGGCTTTCCCACTCCCGTAACTCAAAGGCAGAGTTCGGGATCCAGACCTTTGAGCATTCCTTGGCCTAACCCATCCACTAAGAAACCTGAGTACTTCTCCTGGTTAACAAAGATCAAGCATAAATCCTACTGCCACCACCACAGTTGGCTCACAGTAAGCTCCACCTACTGACCTCCAGGTAGACTTGTAAAACCTAGTACAACATCTGCTGACCTAAGTGCATACACAGCATGCAGGAAGGAAACAAGCTTCTCTCCACTTCTGCTGCCACCATTTCCATGCCATCCTAGCCACCCAGGAAGCCATGAGCTTGCTCACCTGCCCAATACACTGCCACTACAACCAGCAATTGAGACAGCCACCACACTATGGTTACTTATAATTAAGGAAATAATACAGAGTGTTTGCCACCAAATGTACCCAGAAACAAATCAAAATGGCCCAACTCAGCATATATTATAGACACATTCTCAAAAAAAAAAAAAAAAAGTCATGCCCCAATGAAGATAAATTCAAAAACAAGTGACTGTTTTTCCAGATGCAAATAAATTGACATAATGATATCAACTTGTATGAATAAGAAGGGTGTTATGACACCCACAAAGGAACACAGTAATTCTTTAGCAATAGAGTTTCAAATGAAATTTACAGAATGCCAGAAATATAACTCAAAATGTTGATTTTGAAGAAGCTCAATGAGATCCAAGAAAAAGCTGAAAACCAATAACCAACACAATTCAGGATATAAATAAGAACTTTACCAAGGAGATTTAAAAAAAAAAAAAAAAAACTTCTGGAAATGAAAAATTTCTTGAAGAAATTACAAAATACAGCTGAAAACTTTAACAATAGATTACACCAGTAGAAGAGAAAATCTCAGAATGTGAAGCTAGGTCTTTTTAATTAATTCGGCAAAACAAAACTAAAGCAAAAAGGATAAAAAATAAACGAAGCTTTTTTGTAGTATAAGACTCCATAAAGCAACAAAATGTGAGTATTCCTGAGGGAGTACAAAAAATCAGTATTCCTGAGGGAGAAAAAAAGAAACAAAAAGTTTAGAAAACCTATTTAGGGAAATAATTAATGAAAACTTCCTTAAACTAGCAAGAGACTTAAACATCTAGGTATAAGAGGCCCAACAAACTCCAGCAAAACACACTGCAAGCTGACCTTTGCCATGACGTATTAGGCTATCTAAAATTACCATGAAAAAAAATTTTGAACATAGCAAGAAATATCATACTGACACCTATGAAGGAAACCTCATGAGACTAACAGGGTACTTCTCAGCAGAAACCTTACAAGCCAGAACAGATTGGAATCCTATTTTCAGATTGCTGAAGAAAAACTCTGTTAACTAAAAATTTTATAATCTGCCAGCATATGCTACATAAGTGAAAGATAAAGAGTCTTTCTCAGACAAGAAAACACTGAGAGCATTCATCAACAACTCTGGTGCTAAAAGAAACAAACGATCGATTTTTTCCATTATAAAAACCAAAGAAAGCAAAAAACTCTGGGTCTTATTAAAAATTACACAAAGGAGGAAGAGAAATAAAATAAAATGACAACACAACAGGACTCCACCAAACTAAAAAGACAAACTTAGAAAAATAAGAAAAATAAAAGAATCTGCAAAACAACTACTTAACAATTAACATTATGACAGGAATAAAACCTCACATATCAATATTTATTTTGAATGTGAATGAATCAAATGCTCCACTTAAAATGTAAAGATTAGCAGACGGATTTTTTAAAGTATGACCCAACCATATGCTGCGAGATAGTCACTTTATTGATAAAGACACTTGAAGACTGAAGAGAAAGGGGTGGAAAAAGATATTCCATGCAAAAAGAAACCAAAAACTAGCAGGAGTAGCTATTCTTGTATCTGATAAAACAGATTTTAAATCAAAAATCATGTAAAAAGATAAAGGTCAATATATAAGGATAAAACAATTCAACAAGAAGATATAATAATCTTAAATACATATGCACCCAACTTTGGAGCATTCAGATTCATAAAACAAATATACTATAACTCAAGAGAGATATAGACAGCAATGCAACAATTGTTTGAGACTTCACAACACCCTACTCACAGATCATCAAGGCAGAAACTCAACATAGAAACTCTGCACTTAAATTGGACTCTAAACCAAATGGGTCTAATAAAACATTCTACGCAACAACTGTACAACATACATTCTTATCAACACAAGGAACATTCTCTAAGATAGACCATATATTAGGCTACAAAACAAATCTCAATAGATTTTTTAAAAATCTAAATCATATCAATTATCTTTTCAAGCCACAATGAATAAAACTAGAAATCAATACAAAAGGAACTCTTGAAACTATATACATACATGGAAATTAAACAACATGCTCCTGAACAATCTTTGGGTCAATAAAGCATTTAAGATAAACATTAAAAATGTTTTTGAAATGAATAAAAATCAAGATAAAACATACCAAAGCTTCCATGATACAGCCAAAGCATTGCTAAGATTGAAGTTTGTCCTGTAATCTTAGCACTTTGGGAGGCAAAGGTGGGTGGATCACAAAGTCAGGAGTTTGAGACCAGCCTGACCAACATAGTGAAACCCTGTCTCTACTAAAAATGCAAAAATTAGCCAGGCGTGGTGGCACACACCTGTAATCTCAGCTACTCAGGAGGCTGAGGCAGGAGAATCACTTGAACCTGGGAGATGGAGGCTGCAGTGAACCAAAATTGTGCCACTGCACTCCAGCATGGGTGACAGAGTAAGACTGAAGCTCAAAAAAAAAAGAAAAGAAAAAAGATTGAAGTTTGTAGCATTAAATGCCTATATCAAAAAATGGAAAGTGGAAAGATTATATATTAATACCCTAATGTTGCACATCAAAGAATTAAAAAATCAAAAACAAAGCAAATATAAAGCTAACAGAAGAAAAGAAATATCAAAGATCAGAGCAGAACTAAATAAAAGTGTGACAAAAAAACCTCAACAATACAAAAGGATCAACAAAACAAAAACTTGTTTTTTAAAAACGATAATTATATTACTCCATTTTCACAGTGTTATGAAGAATTACCTGAGACTGGGTAATTTGAAGGAAAGAGGTTTAATTGATTCACAGTTCTGCATCATTGGCGAGACCTCAGGAGACTTACAATCATGTCAACAGGAGAGAGAGACAGCAAAGGGGAAAGTGCTACACACTTTTAAACCATTCAATCTCATGGGAATTCACTCACTATCATGAGAACAGCGTGGGGGAAACCACCCCCATGATCCAATCACCTCCTACCAGGTCTCTCCCCTGACACGTGGGGATTACAATTCAAGATAAGATTTGGGTGGGGACATGGAGCCAAGCCATACCATCCCACTCCTAGCCCCTCTCAAATTTCATGACCTTATCACATTTCAAAACACAATCATGTCTTCCCAATAGTCCCCCAAAGTCTTAACCCACTCCAACATTAACTCAAAAGTCCAAGTCCAAAGTCTCATCTAATATGAGGCAAGTCCCTTCTGCCTATGAGTCTGTAGAATTAAAAACAAGTTAGTTACTTCTAAGATACGATATGGGCACAGAAATGGGCAAATACTCCCATTACAAAAGCAAAGGATTGGCCAAAATAAAGGGTCTACAGACCTCATGCAAATGAAATCCAGCAGGGCAGCCATTAAATCCTAAAACTCTGAAATAATATCCTTTGACTCCATGTCTTAAATCCAAGGCACACTGATGCAAGGAGTAGGCTCACACAGCCTTGGGCAGATCTGTGCCTGTGGCTCTGCAGGGTTCAGAACCTGCAACTGTTTCAGGAGCTGGCATTGAGTGTCTGCAACTTTTCCAGGCACATGGTACAAGCTGTCGGTAGATCTACCATTCTAGGGTATGGAGGACAATGGCCCTCTTCTCACAGCTCCATTAGGCAGTGCCCCAGTGGGGATGCTGTGTGGGTTCTCCAACTCCATATTTCCCTTTTGCATTGCCGTAGTAGAGGATTTCCATGAGGGCTCTGTCCCTGCAGCAGACTTCTGCCTGGACATCCAGGTGTTACATACATGCTCTAAAATCCAGGTGGAGGTTCCCGAACTCTTGCTTTCTGTGCATGTGCAGGCCTAACACCATGTGGAAGATGCCAAGGCTTGGGGCTTGCACAATCTGAAGTAACAGCCAAAGCTGTATCTTGGCCCCTGTTAGCCACAGCTGGAGCTATAATGGCTGGGATGTATAGCACCATGTCTCAAGGCTGCACATAGCAGCAGGGCCCAGGGCCTGGCCCATGAAAACATTTTTCCCTCCTAGGCCTCTGGGCCTGTGATGGAAGGAGTTGTCATGAAGATCACTGACATGCCCTGGAGAAATTTTCCCCATTGTCTTGGCTATTAACATTCAGCTCTTCTTTACTTATGCAAATTTTTGCAGCTTGAATTTCTCCCCAGAAAATGTGTTTTTTTTTTCTCCCACATGATCAAGCTGCAAATTTTCCAAACTATTATGCTCTGCTTCCCTTTTAGACATAAGTTCCAATTTCAGACCATCTTTTTGTGAACACCTATGACTGTACACTTCAGAAAAAGCCAGGTCACCTCTTGAATAAATGCTTTGCTGGTTAGAATCTCTTTGGCCAGATGCTCAAATCATCTTTCTCCAGTTCATTGTTCCATGGATCAATAGGGCAGGGACAAAATTCTGCCATTATCTTTGCTAAGGCATAGCAAGAATGACCTTTGCTCCTGTTCCCAATAAGTTCGTCATCTCCATCTGAGACCACCTCAGTCTAGACTTCATTGTCCACATAATTATCAGCATTTTGGTGATAAAACCATTCAACAAGTCTCTAGGAAGTTCCAAACTTTCCCACATCTTCCTGTCTTCTTCTGGGCCCCAATTTTCTGTATTTGCTTATTATCGCATTGCAATAAAGGACTGCCTGAGACTGGGTAATTTACAAAGGATAGAGGTTTTATTTGACTTACAGTTCTGCATGGTTAGGGAGGCCTCAGGAAACTTACGATCATTGTGGCAGGAGAGAGAGAGAGAGCAAAGGGGGAAGTGCTATAAACACTTTTAAACCATCAGATCTCATGAGGATTCACTCACTATCACAAGAACAGCATGGGCGAAACTGCTCCCATGATCCCACCACCTCCCACCAGGTCTCTCCCATGACATGTGGAGATTACAATTTGAGAAGAGATTTTGGCAGGGACAAACAGCCAAATGATATCAATAAACAATATTGATACACCACTAGCTAGACTAAGAAAAGAGAGGACATCAAGATAAACAGAAATGAAGAAGTAGACATTACAACAGATAGCACAGAAATGTAAAAGATCATCAGAGACTACTATAAACAACTCTACACTCACAAACTAGAAGACCTAGAGTAAATGAATAAATTCCTGTAAACATACAACCTTCCAAATTGAACCAGGAAGAAATTGACATCCTAAACAGACAAATAACAAGTAGTGAGATTGAATCAGTAATTAAAATCTTTCAACAGAAATCCCAAGGACCAGATAGATTCACAACCTAAGTGCACCAGATGTACAAAGAAGAACTGGTACTAATCCTCCTGAAACTTCCAAAAAATCAAGAAGGGAATTCTTCCTAACTCATTCTCCAAAGCAAGAATCACCTGATACTGAAGCCAGACAAGGACACAACAGAAAAAGAAAACTACAGGCTAATATCCCTGATGAACATAGATTCAAAAATACTCAACAAAATGCTAGCAAACCAGAGTCAACAGCACATCAAAAAGAATACAACATGATCAAGTGGGTTTTATTCTAGGTATGCAAAGATGTTTCAACATAAGTAAATCAATAAATGTTATTTATCATATGAACAGAATTAAGGATGAAAACCATATGATCATCTCAATAGAATTAGAAAAATCAATCAATAGAATTCAGCATCTCTTCGGGATGAAAACTGTCATCAAAGGAATAGAAAATAAAGGCCATATATAACAAACACACTACCAACATCATATTGAACAGAGAAAAGTTGAAAACAATCCTTCTAAGAGCTAGAATAAGACACAGAGGCCCACTTTTATCACACCTATTCAACATAGTACTGGAAGTTCTAGCCACAGCAATCAGGCAAGAGAAAGGGATAAAAAGCATCCAAATCAGAAAATAGAAAGTAAAATAATCTTTGTTCAATGATGATATAATCTTATACCTAGAACACTCAAGGCACTCCTCCAAAAAAACCTCTTAGATCTGATACATGAATTCAGTAATTTTCCAGGATACAAATCAATGTACAAAAATCACTATCATTTCTATACACCAATAAAAGTCAACCAGAGAACCAAATCAAAAGGTGGTCTCATTTATAATAATTACCAAAAAATTAAATATTTAGGAATACATTTAACTCAGGAGGTGAAAAATCTTTGTAAGGAATACTACAGAACACTGCTGAAAGAAATTGTAGATGACACAAACAAACGGAAAAACATCCCATGCTCATGGGTCAGAAGAATCAATACCATTAAAATGGCCATACTTGTCAAAGCAATCTACATATTCCTTGCAATCCCTCTCATAATACCAACGTCATTTTTTTCACAGAATAAGAAAAAAAATCCTAAAATATATATGAAACCAAAACAAAGCCCAAATAGCCAAAGCAATCCTAAGCAACAAGAACAAATCTGTGTGCATCACATTACCTGACTTCAAATTTTACTACAAGGCTATAGTAACCTATACAGCATGGTACTGGGATAAAAATAGAAACAGATCAATGGAACAGGATAGATAACCCAGATATAAAGCCATATATCTGTAACTAACTAATCTTTGACAAAGCTGACAAAGACACACACTGGGGAAACGACACCACCCTTTTCAATAAAGGGTACAGGGAAAATCAGATTGCCAAATGCAGAATGAAACTGGACCCCTATCTCTCAGCATATACAGAAAACAACTCAAGATAGATTAAAGACTTACTGAAATGTAACAACTGATGCTATAAAAATACTAGAAGTAACCTAAGGGAAATTCTTCTGGACATTGGTCTAGGAATAAAGTTCATAACTAAGACCTCAAAAGCATAAGCAACAAAAACAACAATAGATAAATAAGACTTAATTAAACTAAAAAGCTTTTGCATGGCATAAGAAATAATCAATAGAGTGAAGAGATGACCTGCAGAATCAAAGAAAATATTTGCAAACTATTCATTC
Source organism: Macaca fascicularis (assembly GCF_037993035.2). Lineage (NCBI taxonomy): Eukaryota > Metazoa > Chordata > Mammalia > Primates > Cercopithecidae > Macaca > Macaca fascicularis. The sequence continues at coordinate 73,144,268 of NC_088392.1, read as the reverse complement.
AACAAGGCACTAATATCCAGAATATACAAGGAATTTAAACAGCTCAACAAAAACAAAAAATACCTCCATTAAAAACCAGGCAAGGCACATAAATAGACATTTTTCAAAAGAAGACATACAAACAGCCAACAAACCTATGAAAAAATACTCGACATCATTAATTATCAGAAAAATGCAAATTAAAACCACAATGAGACATCGTCTTACATCAGTCAGAATGGCAACTACTAAAAAGTCAAAAAATGACAGACGTTGGTGAGGATGTGGAGAAAAGGAAATGTTTATATACTATTGATGGTAATGTAAATTAGAACAACCTGTACAGAAAACAGTATGCAGATTTCTCAAAGAATTGAAAACGGAATTACCATGCAAACTACAAATCCCAGTACTGGTTATCTACCCAAAAGAAAAATAAATTATATAAAAAGGATACTGCATTCATATGTTTATCACAGCACTATTCACAATAGCAAAGATATGGAATCAAGGTAAGTGTCTATCAACAGATGGTTGTGTAAGGCAAATATCACATATACACAAAATGGAATACAAATAAAAAATAATGAAATCTTGTATTTTACAGCAAAATGGATAGAACTGGAGGTCATTATTTTCAGTTAAACAACTCTGAAACAGAAAGTCAAATACCACATGCTCTCACTTATAATTGGGAACTAATTAATATGTATGCATAGACATAGAGTGTGGAATGATAGACATTTATATTCAGAACAGGAGGTGAGAGGAGAGTGAGGGATGAGAAATTAATTAATGGGTAGAATGTGCATTATTCAGGTGATGGTTAAACCAAAATCCAGACTTCACCACTACACAATGTATTCACATCACAAAACTGCTCTTGTACCCCTTAAATCTATATAAATTTTTAAAAAGCTTTAAAAAAGTAATGCATTGTGATGTCCTCCACATATTATTTGTTAAAGTAATCTCAAAGGCTCATTCAATTTCAAGAAAAAAAGAAATGGATTTCACTTCTTAGTAAGACAGTGTCGAGGTTCTGGAAGAGGGCATCAGGCCAGAAATACTGCTGTGGCTATTGTAAGAAAATATAATCGGCTTCAGACTGCCCTTTGGCCACAATAACTTACATTCCTCCCACATGCAAAGTGCATTTTAGCGAATGTTCTATATGTGATATTTTTTTTTGTATTAATAAGTTTACTTCTTTTTTTTTTGGTTGTGAAATTTGTTTTATTATTATTATTATTATACTTTAAGTTCTAGGGTACATGTGCATAACGTGCAGGTTTGTTACATATGTATACTTGTGCCATGTTGGTGTGCTGCAACCATCAACTCGTCAGCACCCATCAACTCGTCATTTACATCAGGTATAACTCCCAATGCAATCCCTCCCCCCTCCCCCCTCCCCATGATAGGCCCCGGTGTGTGATGTTCCCCTTCCCAAGTCCAAGTGATCTCATTGTTCAGTTCCCACCTATGAGTGAGAACATGCAGTGTTTGGTTTTCTGTTCTTGTGATAGTTTGCTAAGAATGATGGTTTCCAGCTGCATCCATGTCCCTACAAAGGACACGAACTCATCCTTTTTTATGGCTGCATAGTATTCCATGGTGTATATCTGCCACATTTTCTTAATCCAGTCTGTCACTGATGAACATTTGGGTTGGTTCCAAGTCTTTGCTATTGTGAATAGTGCCACAATAAACATACGTGTGCATGTGTCTTTATAGCAGCATGATTTATAATCCTTTGGGTATATACCCAGTAATGGGATGGCTGGGTCATATGGTACATCTAGTTCTAGATCCTTGAGGAATCGCCATACTGTTTTCCATAATGGTTGAACTAGTTTACAATCCTACCAACAGTGTAAAAGTGTTCCTATTTCTCCACATCCTCTCCAGCACCTGTTGTTTCCTGACTTTTTAATGATCGCCATTCTAACTGGTGTGAGATGGTATCTCATTGTGGTTTTGATTTGCATTTCTCTGATGGCCAGTGATGATGAGCATTTTTTCATGTGTCTGTTGGCTGTATGAATGTCTTCTTTTGAGAAATGTCTGTTCATATCTTTTGCCCACTTTTTGATGGGGTTGTTTGTTTTTTTCTTGTAAATTTGTTTGAGTTCTTTGTAGGTTCTGGATATTAGCCCTTTGTCAGATGAGTAGATTGCAAAAATTTTCTGCCATTCTGTACGTTGCCTGTTCACTCTGATGGTAGTTTCTTTTGCTGTGCAGAAGCTCTTTAGTTTAATTAGATCCCATTTGTCAATTTTGGCTTTTGTTGCCGTTGCTTTTGGTGTTTTAGACATGAAGTCTTTGCCCATGCCTATGTCCTGAATGGTACTACCTAGGTTTTCCTCTAGGGTTTTTATGGTATTAGGTCTGACATTTAAGTCTCTAATCCATCTTGAATTAATTTTTGTATAAGGAGTAAGGAAAGGATCCAGTTTCAGCTTTCTACTTATGGCTAGCCAATTTTCCCAGCACCATTTATTAAATAGGGAATCCTTTCCCCATTTCTTGTTTTTCTGAGGTTTGTCAAAGATCAGATGGCTGTAGATGTGTGGTATTACTTCTGAGGACTCTGCTCTGTTCCATTGGTCTATATCTCTGTTTTGGTACCAGTACCATGCTGTTTTGGTTACTGTAGCCTTGTAGTATAGTTTGAAGTCAGGTAACGTGATGCCTCCAGCTTTGTTCTTTTGACTTAGGATTGTCTTGGAGATGCGGGCTCTTTTTTGGTTCCATATGAACTTTAAAGCAGTTTTTTCCAATTCTGTGAAGAAACTCATTGGTAGCTTGATGGGGATGGCATTGAATCTATAAATTACCTTGGGCAGTATGGCCATTTTCACGATATTGATTCTTCCTATCCATGAGCATGGTATGTTCTTCCATTTGTTTGTATCCTCTTTGATTTCACTGAGCAGTGGTTTGTAGTTCTCCTTGAAGAGGTCCTTTACATCCCTTGTAAGTTGGATTCCTAGGTATTTTATTCTCTTTGAAGCAATTGTGAATGGAAGTTCATTCATGATTTGGCTCTCTGTTTGTCTGTTACTGGTGTATAAGAATGCTTGTGATTTTTGCACATTAATTTTGTATCCTGAGACTTTGCTGAAGTTGCTTATCAGCTTAAGGAGATTTTGGGCTGAGACAATGGGGTTTTCTAAATATACAATCATGTCATCTGCAAAGAGGGACAATTTGACTTCTTCTTTTCCTAATTGAATACCCTTGATTTATTTCTCTTGCCTGATTGCCCTAGCCAGAACTTCCAACACTATGTTGAATAGGAGTGGTGAGAGAGGGCATCCCTGTCTTGTGCTCTGATTTTTAAAAGTAATTGAGTTGTTTACTTTTGATTTTTAAATTCCACTTTTCCCTCTACGGTTTTAGAAGTTATGCATATAATTCTTCATGATTTTTAAAAAATATTATCCTAGATATTTTTACATATATGTTAACCTAACAAATCTTAAAACTAGACAAAGTTTTATATGTGTCCTAAGCAATGCAAGAGTCTTACACTTTAACTCTGATTATCACCTCTCACCTGAATATGTGTGTTAGCTCAGGCTGCTATAACAAAATGCTGTTACCTGGGTGGCTATTATGGATCAAATATTTGTCTCTTCCCAAAATTCATATGTTAAAGCTTTACCTTCCAATTTGATTATATTAAAAATTGGGGCATCTGGAAGTTAATTAAAGATTAGATGAGATCATCAGGGCAGAGCCCTCATGGATGAGATCAGTACCCTTACAAGAGTTTTGAGGGAGCTTGCTTTACTCTGCTGTCTTCCATGTAAAGATACAATGAGGTCAGGTGTCTGCCACTAGGAAGATGTCTCTCACCAGGACCTGACTATTCCGGCACCCTGATCTTGGACTGCTAGCCTCCAGAACTGTCAGAAACAGATTTCTATGTTTATACGTCATCCAGACTATGGTAACTTGTTATAACAGCCCAAACTAAGACTGTAGCTTAATTAACAGACATTTATTTCTCACAGTTCTAGATACTGGAAAGTCTAAGATCAAGGTGCTGGCCAGTTCAGTGTCTGGTGAAGGCCCTCTCTCTGGTTTTCTGGAGGCCACCTTCTTGCTGTATTTCCACATGGAGAAGAGAGGGGTTCTGATGTCTTCTTCATCCTGTAAGGATACTTATCCCATCACGGGCACTCCATGACCTCATGTAAACCTCTCAAAGGCCCCACCTACAAATACCATCACACTGGGGGTGAGAACTTCAACATATGAATTTTGGGAAGACGCACATATTCAGTCCATAGCAATATGCTATTACTTTCTAGTATTTTAGACATGGCTCATTTTTCCACCAAACATTTGATACTATTATTTTCTTTAAAAAGTAGGGGAAAATGTAGTTGATTATTGCTACCTCAACCCATATTTTTACCAATGTTTTTATTAATCACTTTTAAAGTTGGGATATAATTCACGTATAAAAAAAATTCACTATTTTAAAGTGTACAATTCAGTAGGTATTAGTATATCCATAGCATTGTGCAACCATCACCAACACCTACTCTCAATACATTTTCATCACACTCCCAAATGAAGCTCATGTTGCTTAGCAATTATTCCCCAGGTCCCACTCTCCTCAGCTACTGGCAATGTCTCATCTGCTTTCTGTCTCTTAGATTTGCCTGTTCTGGACATTTACTATAAACAGAATCATAAAAGACGGGGCCTTTTGTTTTTGGTTCCTTTCACTTAGCATAGATTTTCAAGTTTCATCCATGTTTTAGCATGCATTGTTGCCTCATTCTTTTTCATGAATGAACAATATTTTATTGTATGGATATACCTTATTTGGTTTCTCCATCATCAGTCAATGAACATTTTGCTTGTTGCTTTCACTTTCTAGCTATTATAGATAATGTTGCTATGAATGCCAAAAAGGTTTTCACAGTGCTAGCCCTATCAATACATGACGGTTCCAATTCCTCCACATGTTGAACAACACTTGTTATTTTTCTGGGTTTTATTTTTTGGTTTTATTCCTGTTTTGTTTGTTTTAAATATAGAAATCCTAATGGATGTTAAGCGGTATTTCATTTTGTTTTGGCTTACAAATACCTAATGACTAATGATATTGAACATCTTTAAATATCTTGGCTAGCTATTTATATATCTACCTTGCAGAAATGCCTATCCAAATATTTTGCCCATTTTTAATTATGTTGTCTTTTCATTATGGTATGTAAGAGCTCTTTACATGTTCTGGATATTAGATCCTAAATGGATATATGATATGCTAATATTTTCTTCCATTCTGTCAGTTATCTTTTTACTTTTTGATAGTATCTTTTGAATCACAGAAGTTTTTTATCTTGGTGAAGTCCAATTTATTTATTTTTTTAATTGCTTGTGCTTTTGCTGTCACATATAAGAAACCATTGCCTAATGCTAAGGAATGAATATTTGTACCTATGTTTCCTTTGAAGAGTTTTATCTCTTCCATTTACATTTTTGATCTATTTTAAATTAATTTTTATCATATTATGTTATGGGCATCTAACTTTATCCTTTTGTATATGTATATATCCAACTGTTTTAGCATCATTTGTTGATAAGACAAATTTTCCCCAATGAATAATCTTGGCACCCTTATCAAAATTAATTGGCTCAGATGTTCAAGTGTATTTCTAGCTCTTTTTACGCCATTGATCTATGTATCTATCCTGTGCTGGCTGGTACCACACTGTTTAATGACTTGCTTCACGGAAGTTTTCTGAGATTAGAATGTTTGAGAGCTCTAACCTTGGTCTCCTTTTTCAAGAATGTTTTGCCTGTTATGGTTTCCTTGCATTTCCACATTAATTTTAGGATCAATTTGTCATTTCTATAAATAAGAAAGTTGAAATTTTGATAGGGATTGTATTGAATCTGTAGTTCAGTCTGGGGAATACTGCCCTCTTAACAATATTGTGTCTTCCAGTTCATGTACATAAGTTATCTCAAATTTTCAATTTATTTTAACAATGTTTTATAGTTTTCACTGTACGAGTCCTCATCACTTCCTACATCTTGGGTGTTCCATCTGGGATACTTATCCTTTTGTTTAAAGAATAGTTTTTAGAATTTTCATTCTTGAGGATCTGTTAAATTTAATTTTTCCTTGTTTGAAGATGTCTTTTTTTGTTGTTCTTATTATTGAAAGACATTTTTGCTTATTATTGAATTGTAGGCTGATATTTTCTCTGAATATAGTGTTTTGTGGTATTTTGGTGTCAATTATTCTTGCTGCTGTCAGTCTAATTGCTATCTTTTCTATGTAAGCTTGAGCCTTTACTGTTCCCTACACAATTTAAAATTAATTTTTCAAGTTAAAAGAAAACCCTGTTTTTGGAATATTGTTTAGAGTTGCAATGAATTTACAGCTCAGCCTGAAGAAAAGTAGCATATTTACTATATTAAGTATTCCTTTCAATGAATGTGGAATACTTGGCCATAACATCTTTTATTAAAGTTATATGATTATACATACATTGTTTTGCTTATATTTTATCCTCAGATATTTATAATTTTAATGCTATTATAATTGCTTTTAAACTACATTTTCACTTGGCTTTTGCTGATGCATGAAATTACAGTTGACTTTTATATTCCTCTTATATTCAGAAACTTGCTATATTCTCCAATTATTGTAATTATTTATCTGTATATCTCGAGAGGAATTTTTATATAGTCACCCTATCATCTAAAAACAACAATAATTAATAATTTTATTTCCTTTATTCCAGTCTATATACATTTATTTTTGTTATTTTTCTTATTATGTTTGTTAGGAATTTTAGTACAATTTTTAAGAGAATTTACAAAATTAGGCATTTTTGTAGTGTATCTGAGTTTAAAAAAACTCGTAGTCTTCAACATTTCTTCTTTAAGTTCCTGTTTCTGTAATACTTATTTAATCTCCATTTTGTGCTTGATGAGATGTTATGGCATCCAAATGGTAAACAAATTATTTTATATCATTCATTGTCCCATGTCAGACTTAGGAATGGGATCTACAATTTTAAAATAGTGTCTTTAAACTCAACATGTTTAGCCTCATGATGTTTAACCTCATCAACATTTCCTTCTCTGTAGAAAGCTAAACCATATATTTTCTGATTTATTTTAAATATTTTAGGCCTGGAATGAACTACATTCTTAATGACTATCAAGATTATTAGGTAACTCAGAATGTGTGCTTTTTTTCTGATGAAACCATGAATGAATAGCTGTGAATCTATGTTATTTTTAATATAGTATAAATATTTTAAGAACATCATCAGCTACAAAGTAATATTTCTCTTCCTTTCAGAGAATTAAAAGGGTGCATTTTTGGAAATCTCCAAGTTTCATTATCACTCTAGCAACATCTTAAGTAAAGATCACCTATACTGTTGAAAGTATAAGTTAAAAATATAGCTGAATGCAAATTAACAATATTATTCCTAGAAAAAAATAACCCCAATCTGTTTAAATGGGAGTTAATTTTATGATAAACAGCAACTTAGGGACTTGTAATCAGTATTTGAATATTTTCCTTATACAAAATATTCAGTATAAAATAACAAAACAAAGCTAAGAGGCTTAATTTATTATAGTGGCATAACTTGATGAAATTTTAAATTAATCCTTTTCTACCTTCGAGTATAAGGCATATAACACATTTTTTTTCAACAGCTGTTTCCACCAACTCATTTATCATGTGCATGCAAGCAGGCTCTAAGGAAGTATGCTAAAACTTGGAAATAATCCTTTATAGATCCCCATGGTCTCTGTAACTCAGTCTTAGATAGCAACCCAGTTTGCCGATGGCCTCTCAGCTTTGACTAAAGGCCACTTGGGAAACTATGGAGAACTTCAATTAATGCCTGAATATGCTTGGGTATCACTCAAATTTCTGAGCTTTCTACACTACATTGTTGTAATTGCCACATTCACACAGTTGCAGAGCTGTTTACATTTATACAGCAAAGCAAGTGATGTACTTGCCAAAAGAGAAAACACACTTATCTTCAACTGAAAAACTACAATAGTCATGTTCTCAACCACTGAGTGCCATCCAGAGACAGCTTGGATGGTGGTTGTGCCTAGGTCAATCTATTCTAAGACAGAGATTTGGCTTACTGGAATTCCATTTTTTCCATATTCTTTCAGACCATTAAGAACTAGTAATAAAAGGTATGTATTCTTTCAACTTATTTAAGTAGATGAGAATTGTAACTCAACACCAGTTTTAGTCTGACATATGTCACGAGTAGCCTGCTGTGATGCAGAAATGCTCATTTCAAATGACAAAATGTGGTATGCATTAAGTCAAAGGACTCCATTGGAACCACTGTGATCCTGATGGTTGGAGAGTCAGAAAAGTTTAGATTGGATGTCCTACCATGAACCTACCTCAGTAAGAGAGCTGCACATCTGAGTCACTGTTTATTCCTCTTATGTTTCAGAAGACCCCAAATTATAGGAGATAAATGCATTTTTCTGCCATCGTAAAATATTTGTGCAGCACAAGTCAATGATCACTTCCCTTGCAAGGTAGTACTTTGAGCACAGTTGCTAGCTTCAGCCTTCTTATTAATGACCTGCTACTAATATCAAAGTGAATGCTACTTCCATATACCTGCCTCATCTATTATACTTTCTCAGGGTGATCTGGAGTTATGCTTCCTATCCCAGTCTCAAGGAAGGAAGTCATAAAAGCCCAATGTACTTGCTCTATTTTGGCATGTCAAACTGTCAATAATGGATGCCCCAAAGACTAAATCCTATGCTCTAGAATATATCATTTCTAAGAGTTTTGCTGATATTGATGTCAGTTTTTCAGTCTAGGTAGAAGGAACAGCTTCATGCTTATTTGAAAGATTTGCTAAGACTTAGTGGCCATGACTTTTTATTCTCTAGAAAGTAAACTACTCCCCAACTAGTTCTTCTCTTCAAACATTATTTCTGTAATCCTGAAAATCCTTTTGTCAAAATGCTGTCTGCCTAGGATAAGAGGGAATGAATGCAAAGAAATTGAGGTTGGAGCATTAATATGCAATGTGACCCAGGGCGAGTATGCAGAGAAATCTCTGAATTAATGAATGCTTCCTATTACTATTCTTCTGAGCATTGATGGTTGGTTCTAAATCAAATAAGAAAAAGGAATGCTATAGGTGAGGAAAGGAGATCTAATTTCAAAAACAATACATTTAGGCTAATAAGAAGACCAAAGGATGAATCAATAACTATAACACCAGAAAGTATTGCCAAAGAATTCACTGTTAACTACAGGATTCCCAAATAGTTAACAGTTAATTCTTTGGCAATAAAATTAGGCACCCAAATTATGGAAGAGGCACCCAAATTATGAACAAGGGTTTCTGTGCTATTGATGACAGGACTACTGATTGTTTTAGATCATTGATATTTTTAGGCTTCTCAAAGTATTATAGAGCATGGAGAATGAATAGAAAGAATATGCTTTGTAAGCATATTTTTTTGGTATATAGCCAGTGATAGGGTTAGTGTGAGAGTACTCAGCTTGGCTTGTTTTGTTGGCATTGTAGGGAATGTTGATGAATAAAGCTGTTAGGTTGACTCTGAGAGGCTAGAACCCTTTATAGGACAGCACACCCTGACCTTATGGTACATAAAACTAATATTTTTGAAAAAAGTTTATTTTCTCAACTTTTTTGGATATCTCTCTCTCTTGTTCTGTTGTCACCAGAAGAACTACCTGGACAGGAAGTCACAATAATCATCTCTGAGGCCAGACCTTGTCTCTAAAAACAATCTAACGAGCCACTTGTTTACATCTCTGTTATGGACTGAATGTGTGTGTTGCTTCCCACTCCATTTATATCTTATAAGGAGATAAGAGATATCAGAGTTTTCTCTCTCTTTGCCATGTAAGAAGGTGGCTGTTTACAAGCCAGGAGGAGAGTCCTCACCAAGAGCCAAATTTGCCAGCACCTCGATCTCAGGTTTCCCAGCCTCTGGAACTATGAGAAATAAATGTCTGTTGTTTAAGCTCCTGGTCTATGGTATTTTGTTATGACAACTATTGCTGACAAAGGCACCTTCCATTGACCAAAACAAATCACTTTCTGAGTCCAGAATAAAAATAGAGTCACAAATTGGAGGGCAAAGGACATGCATATAGGGCAGTCATTATGGGGAGATATTAAATCAATCAATATACCACTTTCTACTTTCGCATAGAAATCCTACATTTTGTGGTAATCTTCGGACTTGCCCTTCAGCAATTGTTATCTAACCATACATAGCATACAATCAACAGTTAGTAGCCATTGTTATCTCTCTTGCACAACACTGCTTGGTTTACCTTCCAATGGTACTTCATTTCCTTTTCCTCTTTTTTATTTTATTTATTTATTTATTTTTATTATTATTATACTTTAAGTTCTAGGGTACACGTGCATAACGTGCAGGGTTGTTACATATGTATAAAAGTCGGACGTGGAATAGCAGGAATACAACAACAAATTCTAGCCATGAAGCATCTTTAAAAAGTAAAGAATTTGTGATTCAAAGTCATTTTTTAACAAATTAATAATTTGTCATCATATATGCAATATAGTCATTGTAGGAAGAAAAAAGAAATAATAGTTAAAATAAGCCATAATGTTTCCATATAGAAATAACTACTATTAACATTTGGCAAAATATTTCAAGATTCTTTTCTAGGTGTGTGTGTTTGCACATGCGTGTGTGCCTGTGTGCATGCATAAATTTATATGTTTTCCTAAAATATGTTATCTTATTGCTAAACTCTTCCAGGAAGACTGAAACAAGGTACTTCTGCAATACATTGTAGAGAAGATAATTTTTTCCCAATCTATTAAACCTAAGTATTATAACCTGCAAATATTTGCCAATCTACTAAGTGGAAATGGAAATTCATTATTCTTTGACTTTACATATACTGTGTAATTAGTGACATTAACTTTTTACATATGTCCATGGGCCATTTATTTTCTTCTTTCGAATTTGTCTTTATGGCTTACTAATTGTCCCATGGGCACATTTCCAATTTTCCTTTAATTTATTGATTTATTTTAAATTTAAAAAATCTTTATTTATTATATTATTGTGTATGCATACATGAAATACTATCCTATGAATCATTATTTATCTTTAAGTTAGTTTAGGATATTTATGATGAGAAGCAAAATTTTACCAAGATCTCTCTATGACTGCATTTCTTGGGTTCAACCCTAGAAAAATCCAATAAATAAAAAATAAATAAATAATAAAGTAAAAAAAACTTCTCAGAGTGTACAAATTCACAATTCTTCTTACCATCTGATTTTTACTTTCTGAGAGTAAGTAAAAATGTATCTACTTACAGAGAGTAGAGTAAATAATTCTCTTACTAAGCCATTTCTAGGGGACAGGATAAATAGAAATAATTGCTTTCCCCTTGTAGTGATGATGCAGTATAACGAAAAGGAATGTTATTTCACTAAGCACAAAGCAGTATTCAGATTGGTGCGTTCTAGAGTAGACACACTGGAAGATGACACTTCCACATGAAAATGGCCACAACACTTAAAATCACTTACATCTTTAGATTTCTTGAATATTTGGTCCTGAAGGATAGAGCTTCCTGGAAAATTACGGTGGATTCATATAAATAACCTCATATTTAAAGATTTTGCAAGCCAGATACATGCCTGTCATCCCAACTACTCGGAAGGCTGAGATGAAAATATCTCTTGAGGCCAGGCACGGTGGCTCACACCTGTAATCCCAGCACTTTGGGAGGCCGAGGCGGGCAGATCACGAGGTCAGGAGATCAAGACCATCCTGGCTAACACGGTGAAACTCCGTCTCTACTAAAAATACAAAAAAAAAATTAGCCAGGCATGGTGGCGGGCGCCTGTAGTCCCAGCTACTTGGGAGGCTAAGGCAGGAGAATGGTGTGAACCCGGGAGGCAGAGCTTGCAGTGAGTCAAGATTGCACCACCGTACTCCAGCCTGGACGACAGAGTGAGATTCCATCTCAAAAAAAAGAAAATATCTCTTGAGCCCAGGAATATGTCTTGGGCAACATAGAGAGACCCCATCTGTAAAAAATAAATGAATAAAAAGTGTATACTCAACCCTGCCAAAGATTCTGATGCTTTATCTGTTTGTGTTCCTAGAAAGAAGACAACATAGAAAAAAAACTCTTTAAAAAACAATTTTCATGAAAATAGTAATATAATAAATGTTGGTTCATGCCAGTGGTGTAATTTTGTTAACCCACCCAAGTCTATTGAAAGTAAGCTAAAGATATATATAAAATCCATCGAAATGTCTTGAGCACCAACTATTGTCCTCTCCCTGATTTCATGGAGATCGTACTCTCAATCTATGCTGGGTGACAGGCCATACAAAGACACATATGTGAACAGGAAAAATTCCAATGGTGATAAGTGCTATGAAAATAATTAAAATACAGTGATGTGACATAAAGTGACAGACTTGGTTGGATCATCAGGGAAAGTCTCTGAGTAAGTGGCATTTAATCTGAGATCTGGATGACGAGATTATCATTTCTCCTTCTCTAATGACCAATTAAGAACTTTACTTTTCCTGTAACTCAATAACACAGAATTACCATATAAGGATTATTAAAATACTGGGGATAACTGAAAGAATATATGTTAACTGGGGACATTTATTTTCTATTATGTTTTCCTTTTAACCATATCAGAATTATTTATTATTATATTAACAAACCTTCAGTTCCTGTTCATCCTTGGTAAATTTATGAGATTTTAATAAAGGCCTATATAAAATACAGAATTAAAATAAATATTAAATATCAAAATTATGGGAGTTTAGGGAAGAGTCATGCTTATGCATCTGTCATGTTTATAAGAAATTACACATAGATCCTCATAATTTTAGGAAATTAGCATATGTAAAAAATATGTAAATATGACTCTTAGGTTAACAACTATGACCATTAAAAGCATAGAATGCATGATTTTAAAAATCATCAAAACTCAGTCAGTATAAACAAAAATAGGAAAAGAGAAAAAAGGATAATAAATAGAAAACATGATCTAATAAAGTAAAAATGAGTCCTAAATTATTAGTGATGAATATATGTAAGTAGGTTAAACTCACCAACCAGAGACTCTAAGATCAGGTTTTTAAAAATTGAACAATATAGTTCATGTAAACAGCATTCCTTTTAAAAAGTTATCACAGATACAGAAAGGGATACAAACAAAATGCTTGTTTTAACATTATTTGGAGGGATTAGATGTTAGAAGCAATTTAAGGTGTATCCTTGGAGAAGTATATAGGAGTATATGGTAGATGGACTTTATAGACATTATACAGTATTATACAGTATGGCATGCTCCAATCATAGTGTGAAGGGAACACAGTAAGAAAGAGAATGAGAGCACGATATAATTTCTTTAAATAAATATCTACATAAACAAAACAATACACAGGGACAAATAAAAAGATAATGTTAAACATACTAAAATTGTTTTTCTAATAAATTTGACAATTTAAAATAAATGGACAAATTCCTTGAAACTGCAAACTACCAAAACTAAATGAATATAAAAACAGATAATCTAGAGAGTTCCATAAGCATTAAAGAAATGTAATTTGTAATTAAAAGAGGTCAAAAAAGAAAATCCCATGCCAATATGGTTATATTGGAGAATTTTACCAAGCATTTAAAGAATCAATACCAATTTTACATCATCTCTTCTAGAAAATGTAAAAGGTGGTCCCAGCTCCTTCTAACATTTCCCAGCTCATCTTCTGAGGCCAATATTATACTGATACCCAAATCAGAAGAAGACAGTACAAAGCAAAAAAACTAGTGACCAGTAACTCTCATGAACTGAGATGCAAAATTCCCCAACAATATTGTATTAATATTTTAATGCTAAAAATATTTAAAATCAAATCCAGTGATGTATAAAAAGAATTTTACAGTCAAGTAAAATGTATTCCAAATATGTAAATCTGGCTCAACATTTAAAATTTAATTAATATAATTCACGAAATTAACAGGCTAAGGAAGAATAATCGTCTGATCTTACCAATTGATGCAAATAGTACATTTGGCAAAAAGTAACACATTCATGATAAAAGCTCTCTGCAAACTAGAAACAGAAAAATCTTTCTAATCTTGATTTTTAAAAAAATCTACAGAGAAAAAATACCATATTCAATGATGCAAGACTGAATATTTCCCCTATAAGACTGTATACAAGGCACGAATGTCTACTCTCACTACCTTCATTCAACATAGCCTGGAAGTTCTATTCAGCACAGTAAGACAATAAAAATAAATAAAGGCATACAGACAGTAAATAGTTCCCGAAATACAGAATTTTTAATGATTTTAACATTAAACAAACACTGGCATCTGCAAAGAAAAAAGTAAATATCCTAGAATAAAGCAAGTGGAATGTATGATCTTGCTGTATACAAGATCAGCACACAAAAATCAAGTACATTTCTATATAAAAACACCGAGCATGTGGAAACCAAAACTAAACTCATAATACCATTTATATACACTCAAAAGTAAGTGAAATACATATGTATTAGTATTTCAAAACATGCGTAAAATTTGTATGCTTAAAATTACAAAATGATTATTCTACTGATCAAAAAAGTGATAAATAATTGAAGAGATTTATCAGGTACCTGGATTGGAAAACTCAACACAGTAAAGATATCAATGCTCCTGAAATTTATCTATTGGTTTAATGCAGTTCCTATCAAATCCCAGCGTGTGTTTTGTTGTTGTTTTTGTTGTTGTTTTGGTAGACTTAAAAAGACCAAGGATCTAAAAAAATTAAGACAACTTTTTCAAAGAATAAAATGGAAGCAATTCCTCTTTCTGATGTTAAGTTACAGTAGGTTGCTGTAAGGATAAATATATATATCGATGGAGCAGAATACAGAACCCAAAATAGACCCACACAAATACGCCCAAACCTTTTAACAAGGTATCCATAAGCCAAAAAAAAAGAAAAAAAAAGCTCCCACATGAACTTCATACCTCATCAAAAAAATTAATGAAAAATAAATCATGAACTTAAATGCAAAACATTAAACTTATTTAAAAATTAATTAGAGTAAATCTTCAGGAGTCAATACTAAATGGGCAGTTATTATACTTGATACCAAAATTATGATGCATTAAAATCAATAAATTAAATCTGATCAAAATTACATCTTTTGTTCTGTGAAAGATCTTATTAAGAGGGTAAAAAACCCAGCTACAGAATGGGAAAATATTTGCTAACTATATATTACAAAAAGGACGAATACCTAGAGTATATTAAGAACGATCTGGCTGGGCGTGGTGGCTCACACCTGTAATCCCAGCTCTTTGGGAGTCTGAAGTGTATGGATCATTTGAGCTCAGGAGTTTGAGAACAGCCTGGGCAACATGGCAAAACCCTATCTCTTAAAAAAATACAAAAATTAGCCGGGTGTGGTGGCTCAGCCCCGTAGTCCCTGTTACTCCAGGGGCTGAGGTGGGAGGATTGCTTGTGCCTGGGAGGTCGAGGCTATAGTGAGGTCAAGGATGTAGTAAGTCAAGATTGCACCACTGAATTCCAGGTTGGGCAACAGAGTGAGATCCTGTCTCAAGACAAAAAAAAAAAAAAAAAAAAAAAAAAAAAAAAAAAAGAACTATACAAGCCCAACATTTAAAGAAATCTAATTAGAAGATGAACCAGAAAAGGAACATTTTACCAGAGAGAATAAACGGCAAATACGCATATAAAAATATGTTTAACATTAGCAAAATGCAAATTCAAATCACAATGAGATAACACCACACCCATCAGATTGGCTAAAATAAAATGTAATTGCAAGAACAAATGCTGGTGAAGATGCAGAGAAATTGGATCACACATATGTTGCTGGTGGGAATAAAATGGTTCTGCACTCTGTAAAATGATTTGTCAGATTTTTCTTTAAAACAGGTATTTGTTTCCAATGTAACCCAGTAATTGCACTCTTGGGCATTTATTACAGAAAAAAATGAAATCTTTTGCTAATGTAAAACATGTACACAAATGTCTATATCAGCCCTATTCATGAGTAAAAAAACCTGGAAACAGCCCAAATATCCTTCAATGGGTTTATCTACTGAACTTTCAACTGTGGCTTATCCTTTCCATGGATTCAACAATGACCAAAAAGGAATGAGCCAGTGATGCATGCAACAACTTGAATGGATTTCAAAAGAATTATTGAGTGAAAAAAAAGTCCATCTCAAAAGTTTACGAAGTGTATTATGCCATTACATAACATTCTTGAAATAACAGATTTGTAGAGATGAAGAACAGATTAAAGTTAAAGATTCAGAGGAGAAAGAGAAGGACCATAAAGCAATAGCATGAGGGGGCCTGTGGTGATGGGAGAGTTCAGTACTTTGAGTGTGGTGGTGGTTACGCAAAGTCACACAAATAAAATTTCATAGAATTATATACACACACAATTATGAGCTTGTAAAACTGATGAAAGCTGAATAAGCCAGGCAATGCAGTTGCCACTGGGGTGAGGTAGGTGAAGTATGTATGGAACCTTCCTGGACGTTTATTATTTTTTTTCCTCGCAACAGCATTGACTGCTGACACCAGCTACATGGAGTTAGACCAAACCTCACAGATAATTGCCCAGTCCTCCACAAGACTGCCCTCACTTCAGTCACCAGCTGCAAATTCAAGGGTGCCCAGGCCACCTTCAGTTCTGAAAAACTGGCTACAACATGGGGATTTCCACTATCCCACTACCTCTACCATAATTTGCTGTAATGTTTCACAAAACTCAGGAAAGCACTGTTCTTACAATTACAGTTTTATTACAGCAAAGGAGTACAAAATTAGAAGCAGCCTAAGGGAGAAACACATGGAGTGAGGTCTGGAGTGGTCCCCAAAGTGAAACTTCTGTTATCCTTTCCCTGTGGAGTCAGAATGTGCCTTTTTGATGTGTCACAATAGGCAGAGCACGGCCAACCAGGAAAGCTCCCTTCAGTTTCAGTGTCCAGAGAGTTTACTGGGGCTTCATCATGCAGGTGTAATTAATGGAATCATTGGTCATGTGACTTTATTTCCAGCCCCATCTCTACTTCCCAGAGGCCAGGTTGATAGCATGTGGCTCAAGCCCCAGTCCTCTAATCAGATGCTTGGTCTATCTGGCATGGCCAGCCCCCATCCCAAAACACTTCATTAGCCTAAACCATTTAGGGGTCCATGAGAAATCTCTTCATTGGCATGAACTATCAGGGCCTACAGTGAATAACAAGATACTCCTATCACTCAGGAAATCCCAAGAATTTAGAGGTTACCTCCCAGGAGCTGGGCATGGAAGTCACCCAGCTATTTTATTCCACAGCAAATTCTTGTGAATTTATAATTAATTGAAAATTTTAAAGTTTTTAAAAAATTGTTGCCCATGTTGGTGATGAAACGAGTGTTGGAAAATGAGCTGTAAATTGAATAAACAAATAAAAAAATCCACTTAGAAGAGTCGTTTTGCATGAACGACAGCTGTAAAGATAAGTGTGTACACATATGCACACATATGTGTTCGAACTTGCATACAAATGAATGAACGAATGAATAAAACGAAAGTACTAGTAGAATAAATTGGGATGAAAATCTATAAAACCATTAAACAAAATCTAAGCACCCTAAAAGCAGATTGGCAGCAATAACAAACACCATACACAAAGTTAAAGACAAACAAAAAATGTAAGACATATAGAGTATAGTAGTAATGGATTGATGATCCTGAAATACAAGTAGCCCCATACATCCAGAAGAAAATAAAACCCAAAGGAAATGTTAGCGTGGGTATAAATAGGCAAATTCAGAAGAAATAATTTCCCCAATAAACATATGGAGAGAGTCTTAGTATCACCAAAAAAAGTGCAAAGTAAAATACTGAGATACCACGTTTCACCAGTCAGCTTCCCAGAATTTACAAGATGATAGCATCTAGTACTGGTGATGCTTCCATCACCAGATGCTTCCTTATGCATGGAGGGAGTATAAACAGTTTGGATTTTCTCTGAGGAGAGCACATTGTAAGGAAAACCCCCATAAGAGGCTCTTCACATTTTATGTTGGTTGCATTTACTGATCTCAGTTGGCACATATTAGTGCACATTTACTTCAGTTATTAACTTAAAAACTACAAAAAATATTACTTTCCCTGAAGCAAAATCAAGTTTATGAAAAACAATAATACCTGTATACAGTCCCAGCTACTCGGGAGGCTGAGGCAGGAAAATGGCATGAACCCGGGAGGCGGAGCTTGCAGTGAGCCGAGATCGCGCCACTGCACTCCAGCCTGGGCGACAGGGCGAGACTCCGTCTCAAAAATAATAATAATAATATTATTATATATATTATCACATATAATATAAATAATAGATGTAATATATTATAAATAATAATATATTATAATATAAAAATATTATATAATATAATAATATCATATTATAATATTAATATATATATTATTATATTATCTAATATAGTATATATTATTATATATGTTATATGTTATAATATATAATAATGATATAATATATTAGATATTATATATTTATAATTATAATATATTATATATAATATATATTTATAAATCTAAATATAATTTATTATATTACATATATTATAATATTATACATAATATATTATAATGTATTACAAATAAT
This sequence comes from Macaca fascicularis, assembly GCF_037993035.2. Lineage (NCBI taxonomy): Eukaryota > Metazoa > Chordata > Mammalia > Primates > Cercopithecidae > Macaca > Macaca fascicularis. The sequence goes on along the minus strand of NC_088392.1, from coordinate 73,125,541 downwards.
ATTGTATAATATATTATATTCTATATGTATTATATGTGTAATATATAATATGTATTATATGTATATATTATATATTATATTATATATAATAAAATATATATTATATAAAACAAAATATATTATATTATATATTATATATTATATATAATAATTTATTATTATTATTTGGGAAAGATGTTTTTTAAAAGTATTGTTTATTGTTAAATTACCTTTAAGGTTTTATGTGAAAACAATCGTAAGCTTAATTTGAAAAGTGGATTGATCCAAGTGTTTTTTTTCCCATAAAAGTTCAATTCCTAAATATCCCACCTAGTTACATTACTGTCATGTTTCAAGATTAATATATGCTGAGCATAAAGGAACATCTTTGGCCATTTTTAAATCATAGATGAACAGAAATCCTTGAGGATTATGTTGAAATCTCTACCCACGTTTGTTGGGAGTGATTAGTGTTTTGGGAATGCTTTGAACTTACACTGCTCTGCTTTCATTAAGTATATCCTATCCTGGGACATGAAAAATTCAAGGAAACTAATGGGAAGAGGTAACATAAAAAACTGTTACTACACAGAAAATTATCTTTTGATAAAGTGATGTTTCTTTTCTTTAATATTTTATAAAGCTATCTCCCATTCCAATGATTAAAAATGAGAACCCCAAATCTTCTTTTATGCTATAAATTGTTCTGTACCAAAATATTTGTTTTTCAAAAGATTTTTTAGAAATGCTATGACTAGGCAATGATTTACTTTTGGTCAATGTGCTACATTTTATGGAAAAAGGAATTCAGTCATACAAGTAAATAAAAATGTCATCAGATGGCACAAATTGCTATTCAAGATTACTCAAGATCAATAATGGAATTAGAGGTATCATATCTCAATATAATTATTCAGCCAAATTCTGAATTTGGGTTAGGAATTACAAACACAGCAGGCCTTCTCACTTTCTTTATCCCTCCGTAGAGTATCTCCCTAAAAAGCGTTGTCTTTGAATTGGTGAGGCACCTGAAATATGTTCGAGTGTGGTATATTAGCACATCTGTCTGAATGTAGAGTGTAGAAGATACATGTCAGAGTCCTAAGAGAGGCCAGACAGCAGCTTGCCAAAGCTGAAGTAATTTTCATCTCCAGTTTAAATTGCCCCATGAGTGGGGAATGAGACAATTGCCTGATAAGAATGACCTCACTTATATTTTGGGAAACACATCTGGTTAATGGGACTGCCACAAATTTCTGGAGACCCACAGTGAGGATGAAAATTGGCTTCATTTTCATTCCAAAGGAGATGATAATAGAAAAAAATCCTAAAAGGATACTCTAACATTTTAGTTCTGTAAGATGCTTGTGGCCAAGATCTAGGAAAATGAGAATTGATCGTGATCCAATTCTCATAAGATATTTAAGTGTAGGAAAAATGAATAAATTCGAACTACATAAAACAATATAGAAAAGTTTGTAAAAACCTATTGGTAAGGATAAAAAGCAAGTTGTCAAAGGATGATGCAATTTCTGTACAGTTCAAAATTATGTAATAATTATGGGTTTAAAAATATGGAGGGAAATATATATATAAATGTGAATAATTTGAAAGATCAAATTAATTTAACTACTGTATGATTTTCTACTGTATCAATATACACCAACATAAAAATGCTCTTGTTGATAGACATTTGGAATACTTAAATTTTCACTATTATAATAAGTTCTACAAAATCATTATTGCAGATGTTTGCCTGTGTAGGTGTGTGAGTTTCCCTACAGGATATACATATATATATAAATATTTTTGATATGGTAGAGAGGTATGTATATTCCATTGATATAGATAAATATTCAATGGCGTCTTCTAATTTATTAATTATATACAACAGTTTTCTATGATATGAGCTGTAACTACTTTTCTCCAATTTTTATTTGTCTTTTTACTTTGTGATGTTATTAGATTTGTAGGATTTAAAATTTTATCCAATTAACTTTGTCAGTCTTTTCCTTTATTATTTCTGGGTTTTGAGTTAAAATTACAAAAGCATTTCTTGCTCTAAGATAATTACAAGGAATAAAAAGTCCCCACGTTTTCTTTTTCTGCATTTTGTTTTCAATCTTCTGACTGATTTTGTTTTAGATGATTCATGTTTAAGAACCATAGAATGAATTTTAAGATACAATTTGTCGGCTGGGCGCGGTGGCTCATGCCTGTAATGCCAGCACTTTGGGAGGCCGAGGCGGGTGTATAATGAAGTCAGGAGGTCGAGACCATCCTAGCCCATATGGTGAAACCCGTCTCTACTAAAAATACAAAAAATATCAGCTGGGCGTGGTGGCACATACCTGTAATCCCAGCTACTTGGGAGACTGAGGCAGGAAAGTCGCTTGAACCAGGGAGTCAGAGGTTGCAGTGAGCCGAGATAGCTCCACTGCACTCCAGCGTGGTGACAGAGCAAGACTCCGTCTCAAAAACAAAAAACAAACGAACAAAAAACAACAACAACAAAACAATTTGTCTTTCAATATCTATGCATAATGTTTATACTTACTGTGATTTCTGAGTATTTGGACTTATGTCAATTATCACTTTTTTCTATTTGCCATCTACTATTGTACTTTGAATTTCTCATTTTTTTTCCTTCTTGGCATCTATTATACTTTAAACGTTCTCAAAAAAATACTATTTTCATTACACTTTTTTTGATTAAATATTATAAATAGTATTGAATACTTCTACTCTTATGTTTTTGCCTTTTAAAAATCTCAACTTGTATACTATTATCTCCCCTACCAGCTCAAAAAGATGCTTATAACTCTTTAACACTCCTCTCCCATCATCTCATTCCTCTATAGGCTTTAAGTTTTAAATCTTTATTTTTAAATATAAGTTTTTGCATAAGGTCAATAGTTAATGAAATGCCCTAGCACTTAATCAATTTTGGACTGCTCATTTGTTTGTTGAATCCCACAGCTCCCTTCTTGGTACAGTTTTCTTCATGCTGAAGTATACGCACTTACTAGTTCTTTTAATGAGACTCTGTGTGGGTGATAAATTCTTCTGGTAATTGTAAGCATAAACATTATTTTTTTCTTCACTCACAGATAATAGTTTATCTGTGTACATGGTTTACAGTTACTTTCCTTTGGCACTTTAAATACATTATTCCATTGTCTTCTAGCATCTGTTGTTGCCAATGCCTCTTGTTAGTTTAATTGGTCATTAGATGGTTGGTGATAACATTGGTTCTCTTCAGTGCTTTTTAAGATTTTTCTTTTTATTCTAATGTTCTACAATTTCATGACGATATAACTATGCATTCGTTTTAATTTATTCTGCTGGGTACCTGGAGTATACTTTTGATGTGGAAAATTTTCAGCAATTACTTCTTCAAGTTTTATTGCTCTGACATTTGCTACATTCTGCTTTTATCAAACTCTTATTCCATGAGGGTTGGAGGCTCACTATGTATTTATACTGTTTTTTGGGTGATTTTTAAAAAACTTTTGTTTCTTTTGGTTTACCATAGTCTTTCTGTGGCACATTCTGGTCAACTTTCTCAATATTGTTTTTTAATCGACCAACCCATTCTTAGATTCTGTTCAGTATAGAGTGTACATAGTACACTGCCATTTTTTGGCTACTTTCTGGAAAACCCAGTGATTTTGCCTCATTCATTTTTAGATATTTTCATTCCAATCATATTCAGAAGATATTTATCTTTTTAAGTCTAAAAATAATCCTTTTGGCTTAAACATTGAATATACTTTTGGTTATTGCTTTGTGTTTAAAGCAGAGGGAATGATCAGAGAATGAACTAAGTACATCAGTTTGTCTGTACATCTCATAGTTGTTTTTTAAAATCATATGCTATAAAAATGTGGTTAAATATTAGCATTCTACAGTATAAATGTGCATTATCTACATATCCTTGCCTACAAGAGCCAAAACAGATTATTTTAAATGCCTAGATAAATATTGAACGTAAGGGCACAAACATCTTAAAACATATGGAGATAAAGTTATTAAAATACTTAATCTGTTCATTTCAACAGATGTCATAATGAGTCATCACAGTAAATATCACAGTAAAAATGAGTACTTAATTTTTTATTTTGTTCACATTATTTTTTATAATATTAGAAACATCCAGAAAACAAGACTAAGTTTCTAGAATTTAACAATTACTTCTAAAATTGCTTTAGTGCCTATAGATTGTTGTCTCTCCTCTCTATCACACTTCATTATAGAATAACTTGTTATTTTTTAGGGGGCATCTTTTGGTATGTATAAGTTATTACAAATCCATTGTTTCTTCGAAAATTGAAGCTCCATCACTGTAACTTTTCGCTAATGATTGCTGCCTGACAATGTAAAACTGACAACTTTATTTTTTAACAGTGGAGGTTGCTATTTATTTGCACTGCATCATATAGTTACTGGCAAGCACAAGACAATTTGTTAAATGACCTATCAAGTCAAGGAAGAGAAGCTATTGAAATACAAAACTTTGCTTATTGATATTTAAATTTCAATAAAATTTTATCATTAACATTACTTTCAGTTTTTATAGTCAATCATTCTGAAGCAGGAAAGGGAAAAGAAGAATGTTAACAAATCCTTAAAACTCCTTGCTTCATACAGTTGAGAAAAATCACTGGTAATCCCCTAACTGGCAATAAGCAATGGTAATCTCACTTTAGAGTTACCACCTTGATGAGCAATATGTGGCCCTTAGAACAGGTTAGTAGTTCAGCAAAAATCATGTTGTCAGCCATAAATGGTCATTTGTTCATTCATTTATTCATTACATATATCTATTGGGTGGTGATTACATACCGAGCACTGTGCTGAGTACTAGGAACTACAAGGGTGAACAGAACAGACTCCAAATTTCTTCCCTCACAAAGGTTACAGGCAGATAAGTCATCTCATAAATGATTATGCAGTTAGTATTGATATGAGCAATGATGGAATAAATATAGGGAATAACTAAGGGAGGCTCTCACATCCTTGAGGACTTGAACTAGATAGGATGAAATGAGACGAGTAATAGCCAGGGAAAAGAGTAAGAGAGCCAATGGTAGCATTACAAGGAAAAGTCTGAGATTAACAAAAGCCATGGGGTGACAGGTGCTGGGTGCAATGGATATCAGAGGTGTGAAAGGGGCAGGGGCCTTAGAAAGGAGGCCAAAACAGTGAGCTTGAGGCTAGAGACACACCAGGTTGCATAGATCTCCATGGTTCATTTTAATGATTTTGAACTTACTTCATATACCATGTTATAAAATGTACTGTTAATCACAGCCCCCCCATGCCAGTACAGCAGTTTCCCTTTAATCTAATGGGATACGTGTGCCATGCTGGTGTGTTGCACCCATTAACTCGTCATCTACATTAGGTTATCTCCTAATGCTATCCCTCCCCGCAACCCCCTCCCCACACCAACATGGCACATGTATACATACGTAACAAACCTGCACGTTGTGCACATGTACCCTAGGACTTAAAGTATAATTTAAAAAAAAAATCTAATGGGATATACCCAAGGTCCCCAGCGGATGCCTGAAACCATGAATAGAACCAAATTCTATACAATAAGTCCTCAACACAAAGTCATTGATATGTTTTTGGAAACTGCAATTTTAAGCAAAATGAGGTATTATGAAATCAATTTTATCATGGGCTAATTAATATAAACAAGAGTTAAGTTCCTAGGTCATATGTCTGTCACAAAAACATCACCAAACTTCTAAATAAAGAGCAAAACACTTCTAATATTAAACACTGAAGTAACTGACTATACTTACATTTCAGAAAAACTAATAAAAACAAGCTGGGCATGATGGCACATGTCTGTGGTCCCAGCAACTGCAGTGGCTGAGATGGGAGCATCCCTTGAGCCCAGGAAGTCGAAGCTTCAGTAAACTATGATTGTGCTGACAGAGTGAGACTCCATCTCTAAGATAATAATAATAACAACAACTACTAAAATTACCCAATTTTTGTTGACCCAGTGAGTGACACTGGTCGTGGTGGTGGGATAAATCAAGGAAGAATTGTTTGCAGAGTGAAAATTGCAAGGAGCCCCTCCTTCTACCATGCATTTCAAAAACAAACAGTAACACATACAGCCAGTTCGAGGAGAGCTTTCCTACTGCATTGTTTATTGTCCTGCGTTTGTACGATTATTGTAGATGAGGAATTTTTATCTTACAATAATTTGTATTCATCCATTCATTTCCAACCTGCTTTTCCCAGTTGGTGTCTCCATGTGGCTGGAGTCTGTCCCGGGAGCTCAGGGCACAAGGCAGGAGCCAGCCCTGGGCAGGATGCCATCTCATCACAGGGCACACTCATGCCTATACTCATTCACATGGGGGCCACATAGATATGCCAGTGAACCCGATGGACACAGCTCTGGGATATGGAAGGGAGTTAGACTACCCAGAAAACCCATGCAGATGTGGGGAGCAAGGCTGGGGAGTGTAGACAGCATGGGTAGGCTGGACAAAGGATGATTCACATCCCAATAGGACACAGCAGGATGGCACGAGATTGCATCACGCTACTCAGAGCTGCAAGGCAGTTGAAAACTTATGAATGGTTTACTTCTGGAATTTTTCATTTAATGTTTTTGGACTGCTATTGACCTTGGGTAACTAAAACCACAGAAAGTGAAACCGTGGATAATGGGAAGTTATAGTTCCCAATCCTGACCAATCATACAAATCGCTTGTGGATTCCTCAACTGTATGCATTTCAGAACCCAGAATAAATTCATCCCGAGATAAGGGAGAGCTTTCTGACTCAGAGGTTCTGCTTGTTTTTTCTTTTGCCTAATTCAGCATCCACTTGTGGGTATTGCAGTCCACTACCTTGCTCCCTTCCATATTCTTGGTTACTAAGCAATCTAAGGAATAAGATGCTTCTTTAGTTAACAGTAACTTCTCCATCACATTTTTAATACTTAGCATCTTCTAATATACAACATTTCCATTTCACTATTTGCTTTCCAGTCCTGTTTCAAACAGCATGCTTGAAAATTCTTACCACTTGCTAATTACATACATAATTTCATTTTTTACTGATGTATATGCAAAAAATATGAGCTGTCTTCTGTAAAGGAGTTATATATAGTGGAGCAGAACTTGGATTCTGAAGACAAACTGCCAGTGCTCAAAGTATTGAGACCATGAGCAAGTTCCTGAATCATATAATGCCAGCTTCTTTATCTACAAAATAGGAATACTAATGGTACCAAACTCATTGAGATGTTGGAATGATTTAGTAAGTTATATGTGCTTAGAACTACGTCTTGTATGTAAGAACTGCATATAGATACATTTTCTATACTTGCTGTAAAATTTATAGGTATAAACATGCATTTAAAATGTTATTTTTCTTTTGTAACCAACACTAATATGAATTGCTAGTTATAAAATGCTCAAGCTGCTGTATGGAAAATGATACTAAAGTGAGAAAAGTGGACATATGATAAATATCCTGGGCAGAATTTATGAAGTTGTACATCTTAAATGTTTATAGCATGTTAAAAAATAAGGAATGAACAAGCAATACTAGAAAACATAATATTCTTTAAAAAGCAAACTAAATTTTGAGTTAAAGTGAAAATCATTTATCATATTTCTTTGCTTTTCATTTGTCAATTTTTTTTAAAGTTGAATGTAGATCTCTTAGGACACTTTCAATGAAACTTCTATGTTAATTCACAACTTCTCAAAGACAAACTTCATTATCAGCAAAGCTTTAAAGGAATCAAATTCAAATATACAATTTAACTTTTATGTATTTTTTCTACTTTTCATTAAAGGTACTGAAGATTATTTCATTTCAATGTCATGAAATTTTTACATCATATCTTTTGTATCATAAGTATCCTAGGTTATTTAAATATAAATTTGTGAAAGTAATAATTAATAGCAATATATTTTGATGTATAACAAAATAGACATAGTTATTGAAAAATCTGAATTCATTTGGCAACATACATTTAACAGATTTTTATTTGAATAAAAAGTTTTAAGCCAACGGAAATGTGAAAAATATTTTTACACCTCTAGTCATATTAGCAAATTGTAAGATGTACCAACAACTTAATAGCAGTTTTACATGGAGAGAAAGATTCATATACTATATGTATACTTTCAGATGTCAGAAAAGATAGCAAATGAAAAGAAAATGTATGGTTTTGAATTGAAGAAATCTAGCCCATCACATTCTACCATGATTTGTATTTCTCTCACCACGATTGTTTTTATGTAATACAGAGTGCTTATTGTGTGGCAGGTATTCTAAGTACTTTAGAAATGTATATTTATTTAGACTATATTAGCATGTATTTGTATTTCCTCAAATTTAGGCAGATAGATACTATATACAGCTTATTATATATAGTAAATATGTTTCTGTTATACTCATGTATAAATTATATATTATTTTAAGCTACACTAACTAAACAATATAACCACATAACTCACCAGCCTGACCCCAGAAAAGCCAGTTAGTTCACAGTGAGTAATTGTGGGCTACCAGAAGCTTAACGAAGTTGGATTCCCAGTTACAGATGCTGTGGCAGATGTAATCTCCAAAGCAGATGGACACGGCCTCTGGAACTTCTCATATGTGGCTACTGATGTGGTAAATGCATTCTTTTCAATTCATGACCAGAAAGAGGATTAGAAGCAGTTTGCATTCCCATGGAATAAACGAAAATATATGGTCCTTGTATTGCCCAGGGCCTTATATTACCTAAGTGACTCCTGTTCTCTGTCCCAGGAGAGTCTAAAGAGAGCTAATTCTCTGGACATGCTGCAGACTATTCCATTTGTTCACTGTATTAATTGACCTCGGAGTCATAGAGGGGTTCTTAAATAAGACCCAAAAATGTGCAAATAACAAATAAACACACTGTTGCATTTAAAAACAATAAATTAAAAATTAAAGAGCAAGAAAATAATGGTTGTCTGTAATTTTAGGATCCAGGTCATCTGATGTAGAGGAATGAAAGGAAGCCTCAAAAGGCAGCGCCTCAAAAGTCCTGGTTAGGATCCATTTCTTAAGCAGAATCGTTGGTAAATGGATGTTTTATTATCTCTGTTATTGCGCAAACTTAGCATTTACATGTTAAATCACCATTTTATGTATGATATGTTGCACAATATGGTTTTAATGAGCTGGTAGAGATCTTTTAAAAGAAATGAAGATAAAATTAAACCATTATAGAAATGAATAATGAATCAAATACATAGAAATCAGCATAAACATCATTGGAAACAGAGAAAGTTGAAGGATAAGCTTGAAACACTCATGAAAACTTAAATGGAAAAGAACATAACATTTAAAATGTTGAGAGAAATAAATGGAACTATGGACAAAGCTGTGGAGCTTCAGACAAGTCAGCATCTGCTGTCATTAAAGAAAGTAGAAAAGATAGAAAATAAATACATTTTTTAAATGTAGAGGAAAATTTGCCTGATATAGAGGAAAAGAGAAAAAGTGTACAGTGATACAAAAAAAATACATATCAGTAGGTAGTTTAGTAAAGTTTTCGTTAACAATAAAGAAATAATTGCATGGGCATCTAAACAAAAGATTGCCCATACAAGTGATAGAGTTACTACCATATTCAATAATGTGATAATAAAAAAAGTCTAAAATTTTAATGAAAGATAGTTTTACCCAGCAAGTTACTATTCAAAGATGAAGAGACACATACTCTCAAATATTCAGTAGTTAAAAATTTATAGTATCTATGAATATATTTCTTGAAAAACACTCATTGAGAATAAATGCCAATCAACACAAGAGTTGACTGGCAAAGCTATGATAAAGAGATGGATTTTAGCATTAAATCATTTTCATATGAAACCACAGCTAACAACTGTGAAAATTATTATCAAAGAACAGAATAAAATATTACAAATCTATATATTATAATAATGATGATAATATAACTAACTGCATGAGTCAGTAGGGGAATAATAGTAGGCAATCTAACTTTTTTTTTTCTTTTTTTTCTTTTCTTTTTTGTTTTTTTGAGACGACGTCTTGCTCTTTTACCAGACTGGGATGCAATGGACCAATCTCGGCTCACTGTAACCTCTGCCACCTGGGTTCAAGCGATTCTCCTGCCTCAGACTCCCAAGTAACTGGGACTACAGGCGTATGCCACCATGCCTGGCTAATTTTTTGTATTTTTAGTAGAGATGGGATTTCACTGTGTTAGCCAGGATGGTCTCGAACTCCTGACCTTGTGATGCCCCCACCTTGGCGTCCCAAAGTGCTGGAAATCTTACTTTTTAATAAAATAATGTTTATAACTATGAAGACAGGGAAATAAAGATGATTTAAATTTATTCAGTGGTTGCTAGTTCTGCACTGTACCAGTTAGAAAATATTTTATTTAGACATTTCGTACCTTGTAAAAATTTTTGCAAGTATTGTTTTTTCACCCTAAATAAATATGTATTTATGTAGCTATTAATTATTTTTTCAAACATTTTATTAAAATATGTAATACCTACAGAAAAACCACAAAGTGTAACTGTGCAAACAGATGAATTGTAACAGTGAAAATATCAGTGTTAGTACCACCAGGAAAAGAGCAATACCAGAATGTTAGAAGTCTCTTTTGCATCCACTCCCAATCACATTCCCCATCTCCTTCCCAGACGTAACAACTAACCTGATTTCCAACATTACAAAGTTTGTGAAGTTTATATAAGTAAAAAATACTGCTAACTTCTTTTGCCCAAACTAAGATATGTTGTTTTACAGCTAGTTTCTTTTGCCCAAAGATTTGTTGTCAGTCCTTTTCAATTTAGCTATTGTGACTTGAATTAGCAATTCCCTGATGACTCATGAAGTTTCTCAACTCTTCATGTTTATTGGCTATTTGGACATCTTTTGTGAACTCTTCATGTTTTTTTCACTTTATTCATTATCTAAGTTTTTTCTTGGTTTGCAGAAGTTATTTACATTTTCAAGATAGGAGTCTTTTACGGGTTTTACTTATTTCAAATATCTTCTCCCATCAGTTTCTTCCCTTCTGGCTTTCAAAATAGTCTTTTGATTACATTTAGTTTTAAATTAGTACAATTTTTCAATCTTTCTGTTACAGTCAGTGATTTTTGTCTTTTGTTGAAGAAAACTTTGGCTATTCTAAGTTTTTTAAGATACTCTCCTATATTCTTCTAAAAGCTTTACTCTTTCGCCTTTTCCATTCAGTTTGAGCATCTTATTTGAGCAGAGATTTGTGAAAGAGGTATTGAAGTGGGAGTTTGAAGACTGTAAGGGGTGGTATTTCTAAATATAGTTAGTATTCATTTCTATTTAGCCACATATTTACTCTACCCATTTGTTCCTTCTTATATCACCATACTTCCATCTGGGGTAATTTTCTGTCTGCCTTAAAAATAATTATTATATTATTGTCATTAACATGGGTTGGCTGGTAACAAATCTTTCAGCATTCCCTTGCCAGAAAGATCTTTAATTTTCTCAATTTTTATTGGTTATTTTACTGAGTTAAATTTAGATTTTAGTTTGGCACTTTTTTCTTTCAGCATTTGAGGATGTAATTCAATTGTTCCGTGGTCTCTCTCTCTCTCTTTTTAGTTAATAAATCAGTCCTATTTTTGCTCCTTTGAAGGGAAAGATGCTTTTCCTCTCTTGTTTCTTTTATTATTTTTCTTTGACTTTGATTTTTAATGGTGTTATTATGATGTACCTTAAAATTTTATTCATTTTTAGCATGTTTGGGATACATTTTCACTCTTAAATATGAAATTGATATCTTTTATCAGTTTCTCATTTATCATTTCACCCACTGTCTGTTTAAAACTATGTTTGCTCTATTCCTTCTGTCCTGTCTTTTGTAAAATCTAGCTACACATATGTTAGAACTTTTCACTGTCACAAAGTTCTCAAACACTTTTTAAATATTTCTCGTTCTTTCCTCTTTATAAATGTGAGTGGGCATGTTATTCTGGCCTATTTTCCATTCTGCTAATTCTTTCTTCAACTATATCTAATACACTACTGAACATAATCTTGGATTTTTAAGGGGAGATATACAACTTCTATTTAATCCATTTTTATAGTGTTTTGTTCTCTGCTATATTTTCTATCCTGTCATCCAATTTCTGAATATATTAATCACACTTATGAAACTTATTTTACAGTCTGTTTTGGTTCATTCTCACATTGCTATAAAGAAATATCTAAGACTGGGTAATTTATAAAGAAAAGAGGTTTAACTGACTCATGGTTATTCAGGCTGTACAGGAAGCATAGTCCTGGCATCTGCCCTACTTCTGGGGAGGCCTCAGGAAACAATCATGGTGGAAGGTGAAGGGGGAGCAGGTACATCACATGGCCAGAGCAAGAGCGAGAGAGAGTGAGGGGGGAAGTGCCACACACTCTTAAACAACCCAATCTCACAAGAACTCACTCACTATCGTGAGGACAGTACCAAGAGCAATGGTGCTAAACTATTCATGAGAAATTCGCCCCCATAATCAAATTACCTGTTACCAGGCCCCACTTCCCCCATTGGGGATTACAATTCAAGATGAGATTTGGTGGGGACACAGATCCAAACCACATCACAGTCTGTTTCGGATAAGCCCAATGTCTGAATTTCCTGTGATTCAGTCTCTTGCTGTCCCTCTTTCTCCCTCTGTGTCCCTTTGTTTTTTGGTCATGTGGTCTCATTTCCTGATATCCCTGCTAATGTTTGATTGCATGCTGGACATTGTGTATGAAAAATTTTACAGATTATCATGGATACTGATAATTTTAGGCTCTGGCTGATGTTATCTCCTTCTGGAGAGAGTTTGTCTCTACTTCTTGCAAGCAGTTATGCAGGGGAAGATCACCTTCATACAATCAGAGGTTGCGTTTAACTTCATGGCATGCTTCAAGGTTTCTAGAAAGGAGATTTAGCTGTGGTTCACTTCTGCCTCTGGAGTGTAGCCAGCTGTTCTGAGGTTCTAATGAAAAAAACCCTTTTCATTGATGGACTCTACACTTTAACTTTTATACGTCAGGATATTACAACTTTGGAATCATGGTCAGATTTTTAGCCTCTCTGTGATTTGGCAAATGGCCTGGTTAAAACCTATGTCAGAATATGTTTCTCCTTTCTCTCTGAGATCTTTACACCTCAAGTCCTTGTTGTCTTGTTAGCTCTTTGATTATAGCACTTACATTTTTTTATTTTCAGCAATTATAGTTGATCTCAGAGAACTCATCAGCAGGAAGCCAGTCTTCCTTTATTGGAAATGTAAACACTCTAATTATATTTTTTAAGCCATTTTAAATTTAAGAAGATTTAAGGAAACTTGTTTGAATAGCAATTAGGAGTGTGGAGAGGTATATTTTAACCTTTGCTAGTTGCAAAACCAGTAAATTTTTAGCCTAGTGTTTGAAGAAGACACTTGAGCAGAAAATAAAAAACAAAAAACAAACAAAAAAAGCAATTGTTAGGGTTCCTGACTTTACTCATGCTCTAATTTTGACTCTGTGTTGCATTTATGTTCCACGAATTGTTTCAGACTCCCGACTATTTGTGTGGACTAACAGAACCATAAAATAAGAGTTCAACTTAGACTTCATCTTTAATGTTTTATTAAATCCTCTACTTCCATTTTGTCAGTGTGTACTAATGTTTCTTCTTTTTAGGGCTTTTAAATTTACTCTCTATTTCCATTATCACTACCTTTACCATCTTTGGTATAAAATACATTTATAATCTACATATTTAGTCTTTCAAACTATAGACTTCCCTCCATGTAATCCATCTGACATTTTTGGTTAGCTACTCTTCCTACAACCTTTTAGCATATCATTCCTTTACTGAAAATCTAAAACGTGCCCTAAATTTATTGAATAAATTTCAATAAATTGAAATGCTCAGTACTTCAGTCAGACTGCCTAAACAGACTTCCTTATGCTGCTATCCAATATCTCTCTGTTCAAGACAAGTGTTCATTCTCCTTAATCTCTTTCACTGGGCTTTCTTTTTCTAACCTGCTTTTAGTGTTGATTTCCTCATCTCCTTTAAATATTTAGCCTGCCCTTCTAATCTCCTTCACTTTCCACAGGTTATGCCCTGTATTTCTAAAGGAAATGTTTAAATATTCCAGCCTTTTCCCCTGTAATGCATGAAACTAGTAGAATTTTTACTTCACAGATATTTTTCAAGAGCACCATACCCTACATAAGACAAGAGTGCTGGCAAGGGAACTGGGAGAATGTCTCCAAGGAAACAATCAGGTTACAGAGGCTAAAGCTCCAGTTTCTACCTGCTGTTCCAATTGTAGGAAATTTCTATTTATTTTCAGTGAACTTAATACTGTTAAGTGAGGTGACTCATTCTTTACAGCTGATACTTAAATAATTTCCCAACTAATCTCACTGTTTTCAAATTAATCTTTCCAGTACCTGCTCAACTGAGCTATTTAAAACACAAATATGAAAATATTAATATGTTATATTAATATTTTAATATATATTAATATTCTTCAAATCTTTCACTAGTTCCCTATCATTTAAACATAAAGTCCAAGTTCCTTGTGCTTTTTATGATTTGACTCATACATATATTATCAATCTACCTACATCTAAATGTTCCACCTTTTGTATATATTATGGCATTGCAGCCATAATACAGATCTTCTTTAAGCGCATGTGATTACATGTATGTAATTAAGTTTATGGGATTATGTTACATAATGTCTTGCAGAAAGACTACATTTTATGCTGCCTTGATAAAGTAAGCAGGCATGTTCGGGGAGCCCATATCTCAAAAAACTGTTGAGACCTCTAGGAAATGAAGGCAACCTCCAACCAACAGCCAGACACAACTAGTGTCTTCAGGTCTATAGTACCAAGTGAATGAATTCTTCCAACAACCTGAGTGAGCCTGGAAGTGAATCTTTCCCTCAGGCAAGCTTTTGATAAGATAGCAGTTCATGCTGATATCTGGATTGCAAGTCTGAGACCCTGAAGCAGGGAACTCAGCTAAACCATTCCTAGACTCCTGTCCCACCAGTAAGCTAATAAATGAGTGATACTTTAGACTGTTACATTTATGATGATATTGTCACACAGCAATAGATAACTAATACTCACATCTTGCTGTTTCTCACCTTCATACTTCTACATTTGTAATTGTCTTAAACTTGACACTGTCACCTACTAGCTTTTGTTCAGCTAACAAACTATTATTTGTCCTTGATGAAAAATTTCATCATTTCTACAAAGCCTGTTCATTCTTTTCTAATTCTGCCCTTTTATAAAATACAAATAACCATTCATCTTGCTGCTTAACATAATTAATTTTAAACTTCAATTTTTGTACATTTCACACTATATTAGGTATGTTTATTTTCCATTTACTAAACTTGAAGACAGAGACTATATCGTATTTATCTTTGTGCCCTGGGGCTCTAATAAACTTGAAAGGCAGTCTAGGCCACAAGGACTGCAACTTTTAAGAGAGTCCTAGTGCTGAACTTGGCCCAGAGACAGCAGACTGGGGGACACACAACCTGCCAAAACACCAGTTGGGGCAGCTAACGGGGTGCTGACATCACCCCTCCCCTAATCCCAGGCTGCACAGCTCGTAGCTCCGAAAGACACCCTTTCCTTCTGCTTGAGGAGAGGAGAGTAAAGAGTGGAGAGGACTTTGTCCTGTATCTTGGCTATTAGCTCAGCCATAGCGGGATAAGGTACTGGTCAGAGCTGAAGGCCCTCTTAACTCCAGGATGACATGTATAGGCATGCCCTGGGCCAGAAGGGGACCCGATGCCTTGAAGGGAATGACCCAGTCCTGGGAAGACTCATTACCTGCTATCTGAAGAGTGCTTGGGCCTTGAATAACCAGCAGTGAAACACAGGTACTACATTGAGGGCCTTGGTTGAGGCTCTGAGACTTCCTGGCTTCAGGTGAGACTCAGCACATTCCCAGTTGTGGTGCCACAGTGCTAGACTCCTGCTAGAGAAAAGCAGAGAGAACTTTGTCTTGCACCTTAGGTACCAGCTTAGCCACAGGTAGGTAGAGCACCAAGCAGGCCCTTGGAATTCCTGATTTCAGAACTTGGCTCTTGGATGGCACTTCAGGACCAGCTTTGGGCCAGAGGGAAGCCTACTGCCATGAAGGGTGGTTTCAGGCTAGGCAGAATTTACCACCAGCTGACTGAAAAGCCATTGGGCCTTAAGGGAACATTGGCAGCAGTCTGGCAGTACTCCCTGTGGATCTGTAATGGCAGTGGCCACAAAGTGAGGCTCCTCTGCCTTTGGAAAGAGGAAGGAAGAGTGAGAGGATTGTGTCTTGTGGTTTTTAGTGCCAGCTCAGCCTCAGTACAATAGAACACCAGGTAGACCTCTAAGGTTTTTGACTCTTCTCCCTGGCTCCCAGACACCACATCTAGATACATCTGGGAACTGCCCTAAAGGGAAGGACACAGGCCTGGCAGGCTTTGCACCTGCTGATTATAGCGCCTCAGGCCTTTGAGTGAAAATAGGCAGTAGCCAGTGAGTAGTTACAGCATGCCTTGGGAAATACTCAGTGCTGTACTAGATTCAGGTTTGACCCAGCACAGTCACAGTGATGGTGGCAACAAGGGTGTTTCTGTCATTCCACCCCCAGCTTCAGGATACTCAAAACAGAGAGACTACATTTGTTTGGGAGAAAGTAAAGGAGGAGAACAACAGGCTCTGCTAGTAATCCAGACAATTCTCCCAGATGTTGTCCAGTACCATCAAGGTGGCACCTGTGCAAGTCTGTGAGAATCAGTGTTACTGGGCTTAAGGTGTGATATGGTTTGGCTGTGTCTCCATCCAAATCTCATTTTGAACTGTAGTTCCCAAAATTCTCACGTATCAAGGGAGGGACCCCATGGGAGGTCACTGAATCATAGGAGGGGGTCTTTAGCTGTTCTCATGATAGTGAATAAGTCTCATGAGATGTGAGGGTTTTATAAAGGGGAGTTCCCCTGCATACGCTCTCTTGCCTTCCACCCTGTAAGATGTGCCTTTGCTTCTCCTTTGCCTTCCACCACAATTGTGATGCCTCCCCAGCCATGTGGAACTGTGTGAACCCATTAAATCTCTTTTCTTTACAAATTACCCAGTCTTGAGTATGTCTTTATTAGCAGCATGAGAACAGACTAATACAGTAAATTGGTACTGGGTTGTGGAGTGCTGCTGTAAAGATATCCAAAAATGTAGAAGCAACTTTGGAACTGGATAATAGGCAGAGGGTGGAACAGTTTGGAGGGCTCAGAAGAAGATAGGAAAAAGTGGAAATTTTGGAACTTCCTAGAGACTCGGAGGACTCAGAAGACAGGATGATGTGGAAAAGTTTTGAACTTCCTCAAGACTTGTTGAATGGCTTTGGCCAAAATGCTGATAGTGATATGGACAATAAGGTACAGGCTGAGGTGGTCTCAGATGGAAGTGAGGAACTTTTTGGGAACTGGAAAAGATAACTCTTGCTATGCAAAAAGACTGGCAGCATTTTGCCACTGCCCTGGAGAACTGTGGAACACTGAACTTGAGAGAGATGATTTAGGGTATCTGGCAGAAGAGATTCTAAGCAGCAAAGCATTCAAGAGGAAGCAGAAGATGAAAGTGTGGAAAATTTGCAGCCTGACAATGCGATAGAAAAGAAAACACATTTTCTGGGGAGAAATTCAAGCCAGCTGAAGAAATTTACATAAGTAATGAGGAGCCTAATGTTAATCACCAAGACAATGGGAAAATGTCTCCAGGACATGTCAGAGACCTTCAAGGCAGGCCCTTCCATCACAGGCTCAGAGGCCTAGGAGGAAAAAATGGTTCTCTGGGCCTGGCTCAGGGCCCCACTTCTCTGTGCAGCCTTGGGACATGGTCTTTTGTGCCAAGCTGCTTCAGCTCCAGCCAAGGCTAAAAGACACCAAGGTGCAGCTGAACCCATTGCTTCAGAGGGTGCAAGCCCCATGCCTTGGCAGTTTCCATGTGGTGTTGAGCCTGCAGGTGTACAAAAGTCAAGAATTGAGGCTTAGAAACCTCTGTCTAGATTTCAGAGGATGTATAGAAATGCCTGGATGTCCAGGCAGAAGTTTCTTCCAGTGGCAGGGCTCTCATGGAGAACCTCTGCTAGGCAGTGTGGAAGGGAAGTGTGGGGTGCAAGTCTCCACACAGAGTCCCCACTGGGGCACTGCCTATTGGAGCTTTGAAAATAGGGCCACCATCCTCCAGACCCCAGAATGGTAGACCTACTGACAGCTCGCACCGTGCACCTGAAAAAACTGCAGACACTCAATGTTAGCCATGAAAGCAGTCAGAAAGAGTGCTGTATCCTTCAAAGCCACAGGGGTTGAGCTGCTCAAGGCTGTGGGAGACTGCCTTTTTCATCAGCATGACTTGGATGTGAGAAATGAAGTCAAAAGAGATCACTTTGAAACTTTAAGATTTAATGACTACCATACTGGATTTTGAACTTCCATGGGTCCTGTAGCTCCTTTGTTTTGGCCAATTTCTCCCAGTTGGAATGGGTGTATTTACCCAATGCCTGTATCCCCATTGTATCTAGGATCGACTAACTTGCTTTTGATTTTACAGAAGGGAATTTCCTTTTGATTTTGCAAAATTTGCTTTTGATTTTGCAAAAGGGAATTTCCTTGTCTCAGATGAGACTTTGAACTGTGGACTTTTGAGTTAATGTTGAAATGAGTTAAGACTTTGTGGAACTGTTGGGAAGGCTTGATTGGTTTTGAAATGTTAGGACATGAGATTTGGGAGGGGCAGAGGGCAGAATGATGTGGTTTGGCTGTGTCCCCACCCAAATCTCATCTTCAATTGTAGCTCCCACAATTCCCATGTGTCATGAGAAGTACATGGTGTGAGGCAATTGAATCATGGCATCACATCTTTCCCTTGCTGTTCTCATGATACTAAATAAGTCTCACAAGATCAGATAGTTTTATAAAGGGGAGCTTCCCTGCACATGCTTTCTTGCCTTCCACGACGTAAGATGTGCCTTTGCTTCTTCTTTGCCTTTCAACATGATTGTGAAGCCTCCCAAACCATGCAGAACTATGAATACATTAAACCTTTCCCCTTTATAAATTACCCGGCCTTGGATATGTTTTTATTAGCAGTGTGAGAAGACCTAATACAGGGTGCTCTCTAAAGTAGATACAACTTAAATCACAGCACCCAAATCCTTTCAAATACATGGAAAGCCTTCTCAAGAAGGATAGGTACAAACAAGCCCAGACAATGACAACTACAATAAATACCTAACTCTTAAATGTCCAAACACAGATGAACATCTACAACTATCAAGATATCCCAGGGAAAAATGATCTCACCAAAGGAACTAAATAAGGCACCAGGTAACAATCCTGGAGAAACAGACATATTTGACCTTTCAGACAGATAATTCAAAATAGTTATGTTGAAGAAACACAAAGAAATTCAAGGTAACACAGAGAAGGAATTCAGAATTCTATCAGATAAATTTAACAAAGATTAAAATAATTAAAAAGAAGCAGAAATTATGGAGCTGAAAATGCATTTGGCATACTGAAGAATGCATTAATGTCTTCTAATTGCAGAACTGATCAAGCAAAAGAATTGTGAGCTTGAAGGCAGGTTGTTTGAAAATATACAATCAAAGGAGACAAAGAAAAAAGGCTAAAAAACAATGAAGCACAGTACAGAATCTAGAAAATAGCCTCAAAAAGGCAAATCTAAGAGTTATTGAACTTAAAGAGGAGGTGGAGGAATAGGTAGGGCTGGGAAGTTTATTCAAGAAAATAGTAAGAGAGAACTTCCCAAAGCTAGAGAAAGACATCAATATCCAAGTCTAAGAAAGTTATAGAACACCAAGTGAATTTAACACAAAGAAGACTACTACCTCAAGGCATTTAACAATCAAACAACCAAAGATCAAGGGTAAAGATAGGATCCTAAAAGCAGCAAGAAGAAAAAAAAACGAATAGCATACAATGGAACTCTAGCAGACTCTTCAGTGAAAATCTTACAGGCCAGGAGAGAGTAGTATGGCATATTTAAAGTGCTGAAGGGAAAAAAAAGAAAACTTTTAACCTAGAATAGTATAGGTGATGAAAATATACTTCAAAATGAAGGAGAAATAAAGATTTTAGGAGACAAACAAAAGCTGAGTTATTGCATCAACACCACACCTGTCTTCCAAGAAATGCTAAAGGGAGTGCTTCAATAAGGAAGAAGAGGATGACTGGCCGGGCATGGTGGCTCACACCTGTAATGCTAGCACTTTGGTAGTCTGAGGCAGGCAGATCATTTGAGGTCAGGAGTTCGAGACCAGTCTGGCCAACATGGTGAAATCTTGTCTCTACTGAAAATTACAAAAATTAGCCAGGTGTGGTGGTGGATGCCTGTAATCCCAGCTTCTCAGGATGCTGAAACATGAGAATCACTTGAACTCGGGAGGCAGAGGTTGCAGTCAGCCAAAATCATGCCACTGCAATCCAGCTTGGGTGATAACAGCAAGACACCATCTCAAAAAAAAAAAAAGAAAAACAAAGAAAAAAAAAGGAAAAGAATGTTACTGAGTAATAATCCATAATCACCTGAAGATACAAAATTCACCGGTAATAGCAGGTACACAGAAAAACACAGAATATGATTACACTGTAACTCTGATATGTAAGCTACTCTTATCCAAAATACAAAGAATAAATGATGATGAAATAAAAAAATCGTAACTATAATAACTTTTCAAGATAGACACTAAAATAAGATATAAATAGAAACAACATAAAGTTTAAAAGCAGGGTGATGAAGTTTAGGCATAAAGTTTTTATTCATTTTCTTTTTTTTTTGGTTGTTTATGCAAACAGTGTTAAGTGATTATAAGCTTAAAATAATGGTTTATGATAGTATTTGCATGTGTCATAGTAACCTGAAACCAAAAAACATACAACAGACACACAAAAAATTAAAGGCAAGAAACTAAGTCTTACTACCAGAGGTAGTCACCTTCATTAAGGAAAAACAGGAAGAAAACAAAGAAGGAAGAGATGATCACAAAACAACCAGTAAACAAATAATAAAATGGCAGAAAAGTTATTACTTATCAATAATAACACTGAATATAAATAGTCTAAACTCTCCAATCAAAAGACATGGTGTGGCTGAATAGATAAGAAAAAGACACCCATAATATGTTGCCTATAAGAAACATACTTCACCTATAAAGATACATATAAACTGAAAATAAAGGGATATAAAAAATATTCCATGCCATTGGAAATCAACAAAGAGCAGGAGTAGCTATACTTATATTAGACAAAATAGATTTCAAGACAAAATCTATAAGAATAAAAAAGAATGTCACTATATAATGATAAAGGAGTCAATTCACCAAGAGGTTATAACAATCTTAAATATATATGAACCCCAAAATTAGATCACACAGCTATATAAAGAAAATACTATTAGAGCTTAAGAGAAAGGCCCCATTATAATAATAGCTGGAGACTTCAACACCCCACATCAGCATTGGACAGATCTTCCAGGCAGAAAATCAACAAAGAAACATCATACTTAATCTGCACTGTAGACCAAATGAATCTAACAGATATTTACAGAACATTTCATCCAACAGCTTCAGAATACACATTCTTATCCTCAACACATGGATTATTCTCAAGGATAAACCATATGTTAGGTCACAAAACAATCCTTAAAACATTCAAAAAATTGATGTAATTTCCAGCATTTTCTCTGACCACAATGGAATAAAACTAGAAATCAATAACGAGAGGAATTTTGGAAACTTTGCAAACTCATGGAAATTAAACAATATGCTCTTGAATAATCAGTAGGTCAATAAGGAAATTAAGAATAAAATTGGAAAATTTCTCAAAACACATGATAATGTAAACACAACATACAAAAACCTATGGGAGAGAGCAAAAGCATCATTAAAAAGGAAGTTTATAGCTATAAATGCCTACATTAATAAAGAGGAAAAACTTCAAATAAACAATCTAGTGATGCATCCTAAAGAATAAGAAAACCAAGAGCAAAGCAAACCAAAAAATTAGCAGAAGAAAGTAAAATAAAAATCAGAGTAGAAGAAAATAAAATAAAAATCAGAGTAGAAACAAATAAAATAAAGAAAACAATACAAAAGATTAAAGAAACAAAAAGTTGGTTTTCTTGAAAAGTTAAAAAAAAGCAATAAACCTTTAGCCGGACTAGCTCAGCAAAAAAGAAAGAAGAACCAAATAAAATCACAGATGAGAAAGAAGCATTACAACTGATACCACAGAAATTCAAAGTATCATCAGTGACTACTATGACCAACTATATGCCAATTAACAGAAAAATTTAGAAGAAATGGGCAATTCCTAGACACACAGAACCTACCACAATTGAACCAGAAAGAAAAGCAAAACTTGAACAGATCAATACTATGCAACAAGATCAAAGCCATAATCAAAAGTCTCCTTGTAAAGAAAAGCTCAGGATTCAATGGCTTTACTGCTGAATTCTATCAAACATTTAAAGAAGAACTAATGTCAATACTACTCAAACTCTTCTGAAAAACACAGGGGAAAGGAATACTTCCAAACTCAATCTGTGAGGTAAGTGTTACCCTGATACAAAATCAGACAAAGACAATTCAAATAAAGAAAACTATAGGCCAATATTTCTGATGAATATTTATGCAAAAATCCTCAAAAAAACACTAGCAAACTGAATTCAACAACATATTAAAAAGATCATTCGTCATTGCGGGAAAGAGTTTCTGGGGTGTCAGTTGAGTTGGTCTCCCCTGCGTAAGACACCCATGGGAAGCCATGGGCGGCCTCTGAGGAGAAAAGTCTCCTTATTGCCTTCATGTCTTTATGCCCTGAGAGTATAACCCGCTCATGTCTTTATGCCCCGAGAGCATAACCACTTAGTGGCATTCCACAGGTTGCTCAGGAAGATAACACTCCCTTGAATCAGTGGAGTGTAATCAAACATCTTGGCTCCTCCTGAAACCCGCTCCCACCTGTTTCAGTCCCAATAAGGTAAAGATCTTAAGTAGTTTAGACACACGCCTTTGCTCAAGGAAATTCACAGAAACCGCCATTGCTATACATCTTATTGAATGACTAAGGAGCTCTCCTTCACTGATTAATCCTTTTCCTCATCCCTTCTTCCCCCTTCCATCTGCCTTAAGAAGGAAGAGCTTGTAAACCAATAAATTGGGGTGGAGCCTGAGAGTGAGCAAGCCTCCCATGCTCCACTCCCCTGGACCCGCCTTTTAAATGCTATTCTGTCTCTAACTCCTTTGTCTCCGATGGACTCAGGGTATCCACTGGGTGGTGTGGGGCTGGTTTCCCCAACAGTCATCACCAAGTGTGATTCATCCCCAGGATGCAAGAATAGTTTAACATATGCAAATCAATCAATGTGATACATCGTATCAACAGAATGAAGGACAGAAGCCACATGATCATTTCAACTGATGCTGAAAAAGCATTTGATAAAATTCAACATTCCTTCATAATAAAAAAAAAGCTCAAAAAACTAAGTATAGAAAAAGCATACCTCAACACAATAAAAGTCATATATGACAGATTCACAGCTAGTATCATACTATTCAGTATCATACTGAATGGGGAAAAACTGAAAGCCTTTCCGCTAAGATCTTTAAGTGACAAGGGTGCCCAGTTTCACCACTGTTATTCAACATAGTACTTGAAGTCCTAGCTAGAGCAATCATAACAGACAAAAATAAAAAACATCCAAACTGGAATGGGTTAAGTCAAATTATTCTTGTTTGCAGATTATATGATCTTATATTTGGAAAAACCTAAAGACTCCACCAAAAAATCTGTTAGAACTGATAAACAAATTCAGTAAATTTGCAGGGTACAAAATCAACATACAACACTTGGTAGCATTTTTATATGCCAACAATGAACAATCTGAAAAAGAAATTTAAAAAGCAGTCTCATTTACAACAGTCACAAATAAAATTAAATACTAGAAATTTACTTAACCAAGGAAGTGAAAGTTCTCTGTAATAAAATCTATTAAAGACTGATGAAAAAAATTGAAGAGGACACCAAAAAATGGAAATATATTCTATGTTCATGAATTGAAAGAATCAATATTGTTAAAATGTCCATACTATCTAAAGCAATCTACAGATTCAATGAAATCCCTATCAAACTGCCAGTGACATTCTTCACAGAAAAAGAAAAAAAATCCTAAAATTTATATGAAACCATAAAAGACCCAGAATAGTCAAAACTATCCTAAGTAAAAAGAACAAAACTGGAGGAATCATCTTACCTCACTTCAAATTACACTATAGAGCTATAGTAATCAAAACACCATGGTACTGGCATAAAAACAGACACACTGACCAATGGAACTAAAAGAAGAACCCAGAAACAAATTCACATACCTACAGTGGGCCCATTGTTGACAAAGGTGCCAAGAACATACACTGGAGGAAAAGAGAGTCTCTTCAATAAATGGTTCTGGGAAAGCTGAATATTCACATGCAGAATTATGAAACTGGTCCCCTATCTCTCACTGTATACCAAACCAAATCAAAATGGATTAAAGACTTAAATCTAAGACCTCAGACTGTGAAACTACTACAAGAAAACATTAGGGAAACTCTCCAGGACATTGGTCTGGGCAAAAATGTCCTGAGTAATACTCTACAAGCATAGGCAACCAAATCAATGGTTGTCCAAATCAATGGACAAATGGGATCACAACAAATTACAAAGCTTCTGCACAGCAAAGGAAACAATCAACAAAGTGAAGAGATGACCCACAGAAGGGGAGAGAATATTTGCAAACAACCCATGTGACAAGGGATTAATAACCAGAATATATAAGGAGCTCCAACAACTTAGGGGAAAAAAATTGAATAATCCAATTAAAAAACGGGCAAAAGATCTGAATAGACATTTCTTTAAAGAAGACATACAAATGGCAAACAGGCATGTGAAAAGGTGCTCAATATCATTGCTCATCAGAGAAATGCACATTAAAATTGCAATAAGATACCATCTTACCCTAGTTAAAATGGCTTATATCCAAAAGACAAGCAATAACAAATGCTGGCAATAATGTGGATGAAAGGGAATGCTCATACACTGTTGGTGGAAATGTAACTTAATACAATCACTGTGGAGAACAGTTTGGAGAGTACTCAAAAAACTTAAAATAGAGCTACCAGATGATCCAGCAGTCCCACTGCTGGGTATATACCCAAGAGAAAGGAAATCAGCATATCAAAGAAATATCTGCACTTCTATGTTTTTTGCAGTAGTGTTCACAATCACCAAGATATGGAAATAATCTAAGTGTCCATCAACAGATGAATGGATAAAGAAAATATAGTACATATACACAATGGAGTACTATTCCACCACACACACACACACACACACACACAAAAAAAAGATCCTGTCATTTGTAACAACATGGATGGAACTGGAGATCATTTTGTTAAGTGAAATAAGCCAGGCACAGAAAGACAAACATCGCATGTTCTCACTTATTTGTGGGATTTAAAAATCAAAACAATTGAACTAATGGAGATAGAGATTAGAAAAATATTTTCCATAGGCTGGAAAGGGTAGTGATAGGGTAGAAGGGAGATGGGAATGGTGAATGGGTACAAAAAATTAGAAAGAATGAATAAGACCTACTATTTGACAGCATAAAGGGTGATGATAGTCAATAATAACTGAGTTGTACATTTTAAAATAACTAAACAAGTATACTTGGATTGTTTGCAACACAAAAGATAAATCCTTGAAGGGATAGATAACCCATTTTCCATGATGTTATTATTATGCATTGCATGCCTGTATCAAAACATTTTATGTACTCCATAAATACATTCACTTACTATGTACCCACAAAAATTAATAATTAAATTTTAAAATTTTCTGTGTCCTTACTGTACTCTAAACCTCCTGTGTTTAACCTTTTATATCTTTGAGAGGAATCAAAAAGATGATTGTTTTTGTTTAATAGTTTTCTAGACCAAAAGAAAGTTTGCAACAAACGACAAACAAGTGGTTTTGTTACTAGAGAAAAAAGTATATACTTTGATAAGACAATTTCAAATATACCAGTGAATAATAAAGTACCTACGCAATTTACACAAGAAATTAATTTTGGCTACTAATTATTGTATATGCTCTGTTTCTGGTGTACATCTAAAATGCTTTACATACATGTACCTTCTCATGTAAGTCTTCCAACAGTCCTGTGGGACAGCGTAGCCTAGGGGTTAACAGTGTACATATTGAGATAGTAACAATGCCTTTTTCTCCATGATGGTGTTGTGGAGATTACCTGAATTAATATATAAGGGTACTCTTAGAAGAGTTCCTGGCCTTTAGGAGGTGCTGCTATTCTTACAGGAGGAATTGAGGCTTAGAGTGGTTAAGTTACTGGCTAAAGAAACATCACTATTAGATGGAGCTGCGGAAGTTTAAATGCAATCGGTCTGACCCCGAAATCCGATGATTGTAACCAGTATACTATATTGTATGATAATCTTTTTTTTAAAGTTTACTTCAGCTAAAGAAATACAAATTAAAACAATGATCTTTCTCATTCAAATTAGCAAATATTCTACAAAATGTGGAGGTAAATCTCAAAGTTTCCATGTAGAAGTGAGAGAATTGATAGTAGCATCTCTTATATTGGTGACAGGAAATTTAAATGGTTAGACCTTGATATAAACTAACTTTATATGTAACCTACTATTTAATTATTGCCATTTTATAAATATATCCTAAGTGAGGAAAACAAAATAATAAACTAGGCACAAAGATCTTGATGATTGCATTATTTATCATGTCCTTGAACGTTCGAGAATAGTACAATGGTTATAATAGTACAAATTATATATTCTTTGTACTACTAAATGTTGTATTTGTATGTATTTATATCATTTAATACACTGCTATTAAATTCATGTTTTTAAATAATTCTGTTTCAAAGAAAGATGTTATTTGAAAATTATAATAAAATGGAGTATTTTGATCAATTTTATGAAAGAATTACCTAAGAAAGAAATTTTATATACACAATAAAATCTAGAGAGAAATAATATCATAAGGAAAACAATGCTTATCTGTGGCTGGGTAAATGAGTAATATTTTAATTTTTATTTGAATGTTTATTTACCATGAAAATCTCTGTGATGAGCATGCATTAAACCTAAAATCAGAAAAAGAACAATAAGTATGATTTTAAAATAAACTGAAAGTCTACTGCCAGTTTATGGGTTGTTGGAGAAAAAAATAAAGGGGTGTGAACATATTCAATATGTGAAGATTTTATAAGATTATAAAAGCAATATTGACTACAGATAATGCACCAACTGATATAACAATGTTATACTTTTGCTGCCCAAAGATGACTGTTTCAGTGTTACAGGTGTTATGACGTGGTATGAGTTCTACTACATTTCTATTTCATGATTCTGTGAATGACCAATGGATACTACCAGAGAGAAGAAAAACAAAACATGCAGTTCAGCCCATGTGCCACACTCCTCCCCATCTCCTCCCACCTCCCTGTGGTGATGGATAATGATGAGCCATGGCCAAGCATGTCCCTTCACAATCTTTGCAAGAACCTCATAGCGCATAAGCTCATATCAATTGGGAACCCTTTATAAATCTGTATGTTTAACATAGATCATAGTTGAGGCTTTTCACTTTAGCAACAATGCTACCCAGGAGAAAAGGAGATGCAAAATATTCATGTCTTCCCAAAATGTCAGTTAACAGCATGTGCATACTGCATCTCCCTAATGGCTTGGTTTGTAAATGAGCTGAAACCACCACCTTGGTACTGTGACACAGTAAATACTCTGAATCAAAGCCTGACCTTTTGCATTCTCTCCACAGTAAGCCTGCCTGTGTGTCTCCTTTATGGCAGCATTTGAACATATTTCAGTATTTCTAATAATTACAAATACCCTTCCTAGAAGTAACAAACCCCTTTAATTTATCTTCACTGTCCAACTTCTTGAACGGTTGCTGTCCTTGCATTTTATTTCCCTTTCTTTCACTAAAGAAAAATGATTATGGTGAATTCCACCCTCATCACTCTACTAAAAAAGACTCTTGGACTTTACCAACAATGTTCCTATTGCTATGCTACATGGCCATCTTCATGCCGTTGTTTAACGTGATCTTAATGTAGCATTTGACACTGAAGACCACTTTCCTTAGGGCAATTTCAATTTTCTTGGCTTCTATGACACACTGCTCCTACTTTAATTCCTTTTTAGGAATGCCTTTTCTCTGTCTTCTCTGCAAATGTTCCTTCCTCCATTCTGTGTCTGCCACATTGCTGTCTTGGGCTCTGTGCCTTCTCACTCTCCATGCATAGTGGCTTTCATTCCCCTGGCTTCACAACTGAAAATTATACAGCCTTCCTCCCAGTTTCAAAATTTGAAAAGGTTTATTTCTTACTTTGGCATCTCTACTTTGAGCTTGTACTGGGACCTCAAACTCAAAATATTTAAACCTAGTAAAAAATGAAATAAAATAGGTGAGTCTTTGGGTTTGAGTTTCACTTTCCCCAGTGTACTAGCTTTGTGACATTGAACATGTTATTTAACACACTCTGAGGCTCAGTTTCTTTATTTGGTTGGTTGGGAAAATTGATAAGATAATGTGTGAAAAGCCAGTGCAGTATAGTTTGAGGCACATAGTAGGTGTTCAGTTGTGTCCCTTTCTTGTGACTCCATTCTCAGTGCACGATCTGCTGATATACTCACTTGTCCAACTCAGTAACTTGAGTATCAACGTTTACTCTCCTTTTTGCCTCACATTCCACCTTCAGTCACTTAGTTTTATGGATGATCCTATTTAAATATCTCTCAAATATATTCATTTCTTTAGATGTCCTCTGGTGTTTCTCTAGTTGAGGTCATCAACACCTTTGACTGTTTTCCAGATCTTACCATTATCCTCAAAATTCACTGGTTTTTCCATCTTTGACCTCATTCACTTCAAGTGCACAAACCCCAAAGTCACCCAATAAAGCTTTGTGACATTAGCCTAATTTACTCTTCTTAGCTATTAATTATCCCTTTCAGTGTAAATCCCAGGTTCTTTAATTAAACATGGAAAGGCTTTGGAGGTATCTCCCCTGCCTTATGTATATTCATTTCTTGACATTCACTTTATTATTTCCTCTAACCATACTGGGCAGTGGTCCTCTCTTGATTTTAGTATATTATTGCACACTTGCATATGACTAACCTTTTTTAATGTATGCTTTTATTTCATGATTTAGAAATTAAAAAACACAAAAATATTGTTTTGTCCACTTTAAAGATCATATGGAATTATCAAAGGGAGAGTACAGAAAATATTCTGCATCATTTTTCAATTACAAAACCAGACTGAGAAAGTAGGCCGTAAAATACTGTGATAACTTAAAAAAAAAAAACCAACAAGGACCTGCCAGCAATTATGAGCTTATCAGGATTAGCTAAAAAAATTTAACACTTGGGTACAGAACATAAACCATGTGGGACAACAGGCTTTAGGAGAAGCATAACAACTCAAGACTATTTGCAGATTGACTGAATATTCAAGTGACACTCGATCAGAGGGCTTCATTAGGGGAATTAATTTCAATTCATTGCATGTTTTTGATAGAAGATGTCTTTAAAGCACAGATATATTTCCTTCATGCATTTTACCTGATCCAGGACTTAGTGAAACCTTGTCTGTGACAACCATGATTTGTGTTCCGTGATATATTTCTAGAGTGCAACCCTTTCAGTGGGTAGTGATTGTCGTTCCTAGAACATGTTATTTTCTTTTTCAATTCCTCTCATTTCATACAATACTTTCTTGCTTTAAATGTTCGTTCCTACTCTCAAATTCTTTTCTTTTTGTTTTTTTTTTTTTTCTTTTTCCTTTTTTGAGATGAAGTCTTGCTCTTGTCCCCCAGTCTGGAGTGCAATGGCGCAATCTTGGCTCACTGAAACCTCTGCCTCCCAGGGTCAAGCAATTCTCCTGCCTCAGTCTCCTGAGTAGCTGGAATTACAGGTGCATACCACCACACCCAGTTAGCTTTTTGTATTTTAAGTAGAGACGGGGTTTCACCATGTTGGCCAGGCTGGTCTCGAACTCCTGACCTCTTGTGATCAAATTATTTTCTTTAGCTAAATTCTACCCATGCTTCACATATGTGACCTCCTCCAGAAAGTCTAACCTGAAGCCTCAATACTTTGTCAGATTTCCCTCCTGTGTTTTGTCCTACTGTTGCACTTCTCACCGCTGATGTGCAACCACCTCGTTTTACAGATATGCCCCCATTATACTGTCATCTTTTTAAAGTGCTTGGCCTTCACTTATTCACCACAGTACAGCTGGCCTATAAGCTAGCAAAGTGCCTGCCTCTTAGGAAGAGCTCAAACCACATCTGGAATCAGACATTTAATACTTTTAACTGTGAAAGTAAAGAATCCATGATAAAAATAATCTGCTTTCCTATAGAATTATTTTCTAATTATTTTCTAAAATAAAAAAAGACTTTCTATTTGTATAATTTTCTCTACTGCTAGTAAATGCTCTATTTTAATATTAGACCTAATGGCTCCAATTCCATGAACCTGCGCAGTGTACTCTCAGAAGGCTGTCACTAAAGTCCTCTGATAAGGAAGTTTTCTTTCCGAATATGGGGACCGTTGCTTGTATCTTGGTTTTCCTTTGCTTATTCAATGTTTCTCACTTTTTAATTTTATTTTAATTTTATTTATTTATCCTCTTGTAATCACCAAAGGGTTTATTTTCTTTCTGCTGTTGTTTCTGGAGGGAAGAAAACTGACCTTCCTGTTAGCACTTATCTGACGCCTGACACAGCAAAGTCACTTCTCCCAGAGATCTCTCTGATAGCTCTGGGCCAATCATTATAAACAGAATGATGCTGAAGTTTTATGTGCAAGACCATGAAAGTGGTTTATCATTCCAAATAACTGATGTATGTTTTTAGACAATGAAAAAAATCTGTTAAGTTTCTTGCAACTTCTTGAAGCGTTTACAGTTATAATTATTTGCTTAAAAGTTACTGCCAAGAAAAGCATTTGATTATAATTTACTACAGTTATCTTCTTATAATGAGATTTTATTCTCTGTGTTGTTACAAAAGGTAAAAGAGCAATATTGGTGTTCCAAATAGCTGCAGAGTGAAAAAGTACAAAGAGCAACAGAAAATACAAATTGACATCAGAAAAAGAAAAAGTAAGATGTTTTATTGCCTTAAGGGATTTCCAGTGTGCTGGAAAAAACAGATACAAATAGACTGAAATAATTAAGAGTATATTTACATGTGGACCATAGCAGAGATGGACATGGTTTGGAGATTCAGAGAAAGAGCATGATCCTAGACATCTAGATTCATATTTCTGTTCCACTAATAATTTAGCATCATAGCCTTATGTAAGTTTCCTAACCTCTCTAAGCCTTGATTTCCTCATCTGTAAAACTGGGTTATTAATAGACTTTACCTCACAGGAAATTTGTGAGGATTAAATGAAACAACATATGCCTGTTGCATGACAAATGTTCAATGCTTGATAACTACTATTATAATTTATAAAAGGCTAAAAGAATACAGAGAAGAAGTTTCTAGTCATTCCAAGAAAGGAAAACTGAGGCACAAGAGTGGGCCAGAAGGGAGATCCTTGTGCTGTTTTCAAGGCAGAAGGTGAGCAGCAGCCATTTTGTAGTTCCCACATATTGTTGCCAATGTGTTGACTCACCTCGTTGGCAAGAAGTAGCAGCTGAGCCTGCAATTGTTTTCACCTTTCCTTGGAGCCTCCTTTAGCATTTCTGACTCCCGGGCTTCAATTTAGCTTCATGACAACAGGCATGACTTCTGCAGGATACACTTGGTACCAAGGGTAGAGGCAAGAAGATAATGCTCAGTCCTTGCAGATTGGTTTCTGGCTCATGCTTATGGAATCCATCCTGCCTTTGGTCTTCCTCATTTTATGTCTATTTTCTTTTCAGCCTGCACACCCTGTGAGCTTCAAGATTCAGGACTATAAGAGGAGACAGCAGCCTTACAGAGACTGCTTAACCATCTCCCACAATTGTGAAAGCCAATCCCCCAATACCCTGTAACAAATTTCTCTCTCTCTCTGGCTGTCTCTCTCTTTCTGTCACGCATACACACACACACACACACACACACACACACACACACACACACACACACCCTGACCCTTACTGATTCTTTTCTCTGGCTGAACCCTGACTAACACATGGCCTTTTCTACTGCTGTTGCAATTTTTCCTTATGAGGAAGTGCTCAATGGTCTTATTTTTCATTGCATACATACATCAAGTCCAGGACAAAAATGTAAAAATACCCCATCATTATTTCCAAATACAACAACAAATCTGTGACTACAATGAGAGTGAAAATACATTACACACATTTATTTCAGAACTTTATCACTTCATATCATAATCTATGGAAAAAGTGAAAATGTAAACATGAGTGAGTGAATGAATGAATGAATGAATGAATGAATGAATGAAATATTTGAAAGTAGAACTGACTGACCAGTTGAAATCGTTTCTTTAAGAGTAAGGTTGTAGTATTAGTATTTCTACCACAACAAATGTTACCTGTAGTATTAAATGGGCAAACCAGTCAGAAGATTGTTTATCAAAGACAGCCCATGTATTTTCTAATTCCTTTTGTAAGCATTAAACGTTTTTACAAATTGACCAAACAAATGATCAAAATAGGACACAACAGCAATGCTGTTTCAATCAGACTCTTTCTTTTCTGCTTCTAACAGAGAGCCTTTGACATTAAAGAAGATCAGCAGAGTCTGAAACAAAGGAAAAGCTCAGTTAAAAAAAATCACAAGTAAATGACTGTCTTTCTGAAATGTGTACTTCATGTAGATAAATTATTCTTGGTTCTCATAATTTTCTTTTTCTCCCACTCACGATTTGTGGTACTGCACTGGTGTCCATGGAAACACCCATAGCTAATGAGTGGATTACTACCAGTGTCCTGCCACTGTCAATCACTATGTTCTTAAAGACAATGAAATTTCTCTCTAATCGAGTGGTTTTCTTACCATCTCTCTCCCAATAAGCAAGACCTGAATCTTCACCAAGAATACATGGCATCAACACAAGATTATCTGTTGCTTTATCTATTTTACCACATTGGAACGTTTAGTCAAGATGATAACATTTATTCACAAACACTTGAACAGATTGAAAAATCTCCTTGTTCTCTTTATGTAATGAACAAGAAAATAGTAGATTAACATATGTCAAATTATTCATAGAAGGCACTGTGCCTTATGCACCATTTTGATGAGTAGTTCTCAATGTTTTTTTCTATTAAATGGCTATGACAATGAGAGCAGAAGACAATAATACAACATAATTTAAGAGAATGCATCCAAGTTTATGCCAGCTAAATGCAGACTACCTTTGACTTTGATAATAGTGCAAAAAAGTTAGGGAGTGCTAGAGCTAGAGTGTTTTTACACACAATGCTTTTCATGACTGCTTCTTGAAATCACCTTGGTTAGTCATGGTCAGCCTTCTTTTATGACACAAAAGAAAATAGAATGGAACAGACAAATCAGAATGCATCATGGTGTGGTAAAAGTTATTTTGCGACAAATGTAAATTGAAATGTAAAATGTATTTTTCACCATTGTCCTTTTGTCATAGAATACTGAAGGAATAGTAGCAAACTTTCTCTACATTCTGGTCTTTCTAGATTTTGTCCTGTGAGATTATCATCTGGTTACTAACTGAATATGCACATGTTTTGACTTTTATCTAGTAGCTTAGAGTCTAAATCTATTCTTCTAAAGGAGTCAGAGGTCAGAGTTCTTCATAATCACCAAACTCCCTGTATTCATTTCCTAGGGATGCCATAAAAATTATCACAAACTAAGTGGCTTGAAACAACATAAACTTAAATTCTTTCAGTTCTGGGGTCAATAAGTCCAAAATCGAGGTGTCAGGAGAGTCATCCTCTCTCTCCTAGCTTCTGGTGGTTGCCAGCAATCCTTGGTGTTGGATCTGCATAACTCCAATACATATGGAGAGAGAGAGAGAGAGAGAGAGAGATGGTGTCTCACTCTATTGTCCAGGCTGGAGTACAGTGGCACAATCTCAGCTCACTGCAAGGTCCACCTCCCAGGTTCACGCCATTATCCTGCCTCAGTCTCCCAGCCCACCAAAATATTTTACAGAAATTCCTTGCCCCTGTTTCCAGAGGAATCTACCTGGAGAGACTGAAAATTTTCAAAAAATCAAGTTCTGGTTTCTTTCTGCTTAAGAGTTTCTTTGCCAATTTATTTTCTTTTGCATTTTACTGTATGTGGCAAGAAGAAACAAGGTCACATCTTTCAAACGTTGCTTGGAAATCTCCTCAGCTATGTATCCAAGTTCATCATCTAAAATTATATTTTACACCCAACAGCAGAAGACAATTAGGCAAATCTCTACCATTTTATAATGAGGATCATCTTTGCTCTGATTTCCTTGATTCCATCTGACACCTTGCAAGAATTACCTTTAATGTTCATATTTCTAGCAACATTCTGTTCATGTTGATGAATGTACTCTCTAAGATAAAAGAAGCTTTATCATTTCTGAGCATTCACCAAAATTGCCTTTAACATTCATATTTCTACCAAGGATCTCTTTAAGTCTGAGTTTTTCTAACATATACCATAAAATTCTTCCTGCTACTACCCATTACTACCACATTTCTTAAGTATTTATTACAGCAGCATCCCACTCCTGGTAGTAAAATTTGTATTATTTTCCTTGGACTGACATAGCAAAGTATTACAAATTGTGTGGTTTAGAAAATAACAAAAATTGGCCGGGCGCGGTGGCTCACGCCTGTAATCCCAGCACTTTGGGAGGCCGAGGCGGGTGGATCACAAGGTCAGGAGATCGAGACCACGGTGAAACCCCGTCTCTACTAAAAATACAAAAAAAAAAATTAGCCGGGCGCGGTGGCGGGCGCCTGTAGTCCCAGCTACTCGGGAGGATGAGGCAGGAGAATGGCGTGAACCCGGGAGGCGGAGCTTGCAGTGAGCCGAGATCGCGCCACTGCACTCCAGCCTGGGCGACAGAGCGAGACTCCGTCTCAAAAAAAAAAAAAAAAAAAAAAAGAAAATAACAAAAATTGTTGTTTTTGTTGAAGGGTTGGTTCCCCAAGGAAGAATGTGTCTCTTAGCTTCGGCAAATCTTCTATATACCTTTGCTTATAGATACCTGATTCTAATCTATGCCTCCGCCCTCCATGATGTGCTACCTGTGAGTCTGTGTCTGCATTGTTGTGTTTTGTCCTGATAAGGACACCAGTAATGTTGGATTAGGACACATTTTAATGAAATGTGAACTCATCTTAATTTGATTACATCTACAAAGTTCCCTCTTCCAAATAAGATCACACTCAAAGGTAGCAGAGTTTCAGCCTTTAACACATCTTTCTGGGGGACACAATATGACCCACAAAACCCTCATATAGATTTTGGCTAATTCATTAGGCTTTTCCAGATTCCTCACTATTCGTTTCTGGTACCATTTCCCTATCTTTTAAAAAAATGTATATTCTGGTTGGACTATGACTAGGTTGTAAGCCCTCAGCTATGTAGACTGTGTTTTACTCATTTTTTTGTGCACCACAGTGTTTGGCAGTATTTGGGACATTGCTATATATAAAGTAGAAAAATCAGTAGATATATTGAAATAAATTAAATTGAATTATATTGAATATTGGTTCTCTATCCAAGAAAAGATGATTCAATTTTAGAATTTTATGATGCACTTGAAAAGGCAATAAATCTAAAGATAAATGTATTCTATACCCAAATACCATATTGGCCTTTTAAAAATCAATAAAGAGAAAATGATGGCACCATGGGAATGTAATTTTGGGCAATACTTAAGCTTCTCAGGTATTCTTTTTATCATATAT